>NW_020897689.1:1095794-1314773 GCF_003984885.1 Neopelma chrysocephalum | reverse complement strand
ATCATCATCATCATCATCATCATCATCATCATCATCATCATCATCATGACTAGGCTTCGCGAACGAAGATTTGGGGAGGGCTCTACCCACATTTGTTACAAGCGCATTGGTGGCTAAAAATGCCAATATGAGATAGACAAGTCCGGTTGCAAAAGGCACAGCAGAAAGACTCCTTAGATGGTATATTCTGCAATACACAATTCTTTCTGCGTTATCTTTTCTCCTCAAGGGTGATCCTGCGTGCTTTCTCAAGAGCATCAGCAGCGTTATAGATGGTGTGTCTCCAGGCCTCCCGATTTGAGGCCAGAGTAGACCAGTTATGTTGATCAATATGGCCAAGGCTAAGATGTTGTTTCAGGGAGTCCTTGTATATCCTCTTTGGGGCTCCTCTCTTGCAGCAGCCAGTGGCAAGTTCATAAAGCATGATCTTAGGGAGGTGGTGGTCCTTCATCCTTGAGATGCATTGGTGCTGCTATTTTATATATCATCATGGCTAGGCTTCGCGAACGAAGATTTGGGAAGGGCTCTACCCACTATTCTTGCAAGCGCGTTGGTGGCTAAAAAGGCCAATACGAGAAAGGCAAGTCCGGTTGCAAAAGACACAGCAGAAAGACTCCTTAGATGGTATATTCTGCAAGGCTCGATTCTTTCTGCGTTGTCTTTTCTCCTCAAGAGTGATCCTGCGTGCTTTCTCAAAAGCATCAGCGGCGTTATAAATGGACTGTCTCCAGGCCTCCCGGTTAGAGGCCAGAGTAGACCAGTTATGGTGATCAATATGCCCAAGGCTGAGTTGTTGCTTCAGGGAGTCCTTGTATCTTTTCTTCGGAGCTCCTCTCTTGCGGCAGCCGGTGGCAAGTTCACCATAGAGCAGGATCTTAGGGAGGCGGTGGTCCTTCATCCTGGAGACGTGCCCTGCCCAGCGCAGTTGCGTTCTCAGTAGCATGGCTTCAATACTTGTGATTGCTGCCTGTTCGAGAACAGATGTATTGGTCACATAATCTGACCAGTGGATGTTCAGGATTGTACGGAGGCAGCGTTGATGGAAGCGTTCTAGGAGACGCAGGTGGTGGCGGTAGATGACCCATGTTTCGGAACCATATAAAAGAGTAGACAGCACTATGGCTCTGTAGACACTGATCTTGGTACCTTTCTTCAAGTGTTTATTACGCCATACTCTTTTATGGAGTTTTCCAAAAGCACTATATGCCTTCGCTAACCTATTGTCTATCTCCCCGTCAATCTTACCATCTGAGGAGATGAGGCTGCCTAAGTAATATATACACCTCTCAAAGGCTTTGCTTTCACCACTGCCACAAAAGATTTTTCATCTACTATTTGTGTTAAAGTAATTCTCCATGGGTGTTTAATGTTGTTGAAGAGCTCATCAGGCTGCAATTTGTAAAACACGTCTCCTTCTATCTCTCTGCAAATTGTTTCTTCCACTTTGAGGTTCAGTGCTTCCAGAAACATAGAACGGGGAGAATGACCTGAGAAGTTGTTTTACTGTCTCCCTGTCCCAAGGCAGGACCCACAAACCATTTCCAGCAGGTATTTCTTAACAAAATAGAAGTCAATACTAAAATATTATACATTTATACATATACACTATTCCTTGTGTAATGTATGTAAAAAATTCTTCCCTATCAGCTGGCACTATTTTACCTTTAGCTTTTAAAGAGCTGATGATTCAGAAAAGGGCAATTACTGAGAATTAACTTTATCTGAACACTTTCAGAACAGAAAACTCCCTGACAGCAGTCAGATTTCCATGCATACATAATGGAAGGATCAGACCTTTCATGGGTAGCTCATTTCTGTACCTGTAGTTGTGGTGCCTTTTCAACCAGCACACAAGCTCCTTTTGAGGGTGTCCTGGGGTTTTTTACCCAATTGTACAGACTTTTTTTTAGGCAGCCTCTGGCACTAAAGTGTTTTTGATTAAGGCTTCTTTTCAACAGCTGTAGTTTCTAAATGGGACAAGTTATGCGTCCAGTCCTGCAAACCTTCCTGCAACGAATGCCTTTAGAAAGCAGTGGAGCTTTCACATGGCAGATGGCTCCCTGGGATTGAGCTCTACATAATTTTGCAATATTTTAGTTGGGGATATTTTAGTGGCTTTTTTCCTATGCATAACAGCATGATTTGCTGGCTGCTAGAAAATGTCATCAGACCCTTTCTCATTCCACAGTGAAACCTTTGGATTTATGTGGGGTTTTTTTGAATGAGCAAAACTGTTTTCTTTCCCTGTTGTACAGAATACTCCTATCTGATGAAAAATATTTCCAGATAAAAACAATTACAGTAGAAGGGTAGAATCTGTTGTGATTCAAAATAGACATAAAGCAAAAAGAAGGGGGGAAGAGGTTTTGCTAAAAGCCTTTAAACAAATGTCTTACTATTGAAAATGCTTCCATCCCCTAAAATCCTTGTGGAGGACTTTCTCATTATTTCATTTGTGGTGCCATCTGATTTCTCCTACAATGCAATAAATGCAAAAATATGATAAATTCACCAAGTTGAGCTTTTTTGCATTTGCTCAAAAAGCATAAATTCAATGGCTATTGTATATCAGTCCACATACAGACTGCATGCTACAAAAACATAGCAAAATTTTAAAAAAAGTTGCTGCAAACATCTCTCTGTTTTGCCAGCATTTGTGTCAGTCCCAGAAAGAACTACTTCACTATCCCTGTCCAGGCCTATATCTGCACACAGTGATTACAGTGGATTACTTTGCACTAGTTTTGTCAATGGACTTTGCAGGCAACATTATTTTTCAAATTGGTCACACAACTGGTTAGTGGTAACAAGACATATTCTGACCTGCTACTGTAGTGCTTAAAATGGACTTGCATGTCCAACAGATCTTTAAATTCAAAAGACCTGTCAGTGAGTGAATCAAAGGTTACCTGGCTCCCTGGGCAGTCCTAGAATGACACAGGACCCCTATTCAGACAGTTTACATTTCCCAGTGTGTCATTCCTGTAGAAGATAAATGTAGCTATGACTTACCGTCTCTGGCTATTAAGATTGATTCTGCCATTAGTTTTTTTTTGAAATTTTATAATTCTAAGCATCTATGTCTGTGAATGGATATTCTGAGTACATCTCACTCCTTTCTAGACTTTGTAGTCTTTAATATAATTTACAGCACACACAAATACACAGCCCTCTTTGTATTTTTTCTATTCTGATCTTGTGAATAATTATTCCCTTCCAATGTTTCCACTTGTTTTCATTAGGCATTCATTCTTCTTTGATCCTTCCCTATGGTGGGTATTCCACAAAACTAAAATTAATGTGGCTTCCCTGTTTCCTTCTGTATACAACAGTGTAATCAATAATATCAACTGACTTCTGGAGACAGGAACTGTTAGTTAACCTTCCTTGCCGCTCTTCACTGAACAGTTGCCTGGCATTGCAGAGTGTAAGATGTTGTAAATTACAGAAAAATTTTGGCTTTCTTTAAAAATATGGTGATACAACAGTGATTTTAACAGCGGGATATTTTGATTCATTGTTCACATTCAATATTCACATAATAAACACTTCAGATTTGAGTCTGGGTTATTGAAGAAGGGTTCTTTGTTCAAAATAACCATTGTACGAATGATACTCTGAGCCAGACACTAGATCAGAAAGGTCTGGAGTCTTGGGGGAGTATTCAGACTCCCACCTGAGATCTCCATGCGAATTTCACGTGTTGTCCGCCTAAGCATGGAAATACAAATTGAAAAAAATTCCCTAAAAAACCAACACTAGGCATGATAAGGGATCAGAATTTTTTTTTTAATGATACTTTATCAAGCAGACAAGAAAAAGTTGTAAGAAAGGAGAATGGATAACAAGGAGTTTGCTTTGGCTCTTGAGAGTCATGAATGTGTTTTGCACCTGGGAACCAATATAGCCAGGGAGGAAGAGTGCTCATGATTGCACCAGCGACAAGAAGTCAGTACATGAAGAGTTAATAAGCCCATATTTAGAAAATTAGGGAAGCAGGACCTTAAGGAAACCCTTTAGGCCTAACATGCAAAGCCATTTTTGCTAATCAAAGAGGCATTGCAAACTTGGCTGACATTTGCTTTACTGAAAGACTTTAATTTTTGTCCAGCTTCTCCACAGAGTTCAAAACTGTGTAGCTGAAACTCCAAATTGTCTAGTATTTTGTCCTGAAGGACCGAACTCTTTTTGTCAACAGAGAAATCAATGTATTGTGCATTCCCATTGACCAGACTCTCTCCAGCCAACATGAGTGACCTCTCACTTACATTCACAGACTTGTAGACCTAACTTAGTTCATGAAGAAGAAAAGGAAATTAATTTTGCTATAGAATTACTACATCAGATTTAGAATTCTCTGGGCAAATTTACTGAACCAGACCAGTAATTCCTTTATACTGTCACTTCAAATTGTCCCCCATTTCCTAAATACACTAACACTGCTCTCCATATTTTGGAGGAACCTGTTTTTTGACATTGTCGCCTAAAAGCAACACATCTTTACATATTGTCATTCAAGTAGTAGCTTTCACATACACATGTACAATATTCCAGAAAGAGGCAATCTCTTAGTCTCCTTTTATATTCTAAAAGCTAAGTTGCATAATGGATTGTAACATCAAAACTGATATATCTGTTAAAGTTATTCTCTGACATGGTCCTTAAAAAATTTAGTTAGTATAACTTACATCAGAATTCAGTCACAAAGGAGAGAAAATAGGGAATATTTACTATCAGAGGTAGTGGTTTTTTAAAATTTTCAAAGTAATATTTTGTGGAGCCACATCTAGATTAAAGGAAACAGTGTTGTTGTCTCCAGTCTGAGATTTGAGGGGAACCAGGCCTTACTGTGGCAGAAAAGACACAGCATCCCTGAGATACTAGAGCTCACTTAATTGGCCATCAGGAAATATCATTGAAAAAATGCTGTATTTCTGGACTGAACCCTGAAGAAGAGTTGACATGCCCGAGATATTCCCTGCCCTGCCTAGAGGGTGAATTCTGACAGTACCCAACAGCATCCTAAACAAGAGCTGGTTAAAGAGAGGATAAGTACATCAGAACAAATTATTTTTTATATTTTATTATGAAAAAAATCTTTATTTTCATTCTTCAAGAATGGATTGCGTAGGGGAAAGAAGATGTTTAGAATGAAAATAACCCCTTATTCCACAGTTATACTGATTTGGTACCTAAAATATGAAAGTAAAGTGCTTTTTGTCCATAAAAGAAAATATATTTAGAGTTTTTACTTGAATTTTTGCACTATTAATTAAAAGGATGGATATTTTTTAAGTCTTTTAGTAAAATTTCTTGTTAATTGCAAAATAATTTTTCTCAGGGTAAAATATTTTGATAGAAAATTGTCAATTTAGCCTGAGGTAAAAGAGAATTAAATCTTTTTATGTTGCTAGAAAATAACAATGATGGAAATGAAATTATAATCTACCATGGAAAAGCAAGTTTAATTCATAGGAGACAAGAGCCTCCGTGGCTGTTTAGCTGAAAATCCTTAACATCCTTCCAAAGGCTCAGTCTGAGTTGCATTCAAAGTTTTAGCTGCTTATGAGATCCAGATTTTAATTGAGAAGATGGAGCTGTCTTGACCAACACTTCTGTGGTGTTGTGTTTCCAGGTTGTTACCCATTCCAGGAGATGCCAACACAGACAGATTTGTGAAGGGCTTTCACCTTTTAATACTTTGATGCTGTTCCATGAACTTTCACTGAGCTGCTTTATAGTTTTTTTCATCTTCCATTAATAATAAACAGCAATCCAGGTAATTAACCCATGTATTTCATGAGCTGTCAATATTGAAAAACGATAAGTTTTGGTCAGTATTTGCATCTAATTCTTGTTAACATTTGAACAACAGACCCATAATGATTCTCTATTTCATTGATAGTGAGTTTGAAGTATGCACAGCTATGCTTGAACTCCATTTCCAGGAATGAAATGCAAGACAAAAATGCTCTTAATCTAAGAACAGAAACAATGCTCTATTTACATTAGAGACTTATAACAATAATATTGATTGTGTAACCCTAACTACCATTATTGATTCGAATAATTTTTTGGCATTTAAGTAGGCTCCTGCTGAAAACTCTTTGCACTCAATTTGTGTTTGAAAATATTTTAAAAAACTGAACTAAAACTGAATAACAAACTCCATATGTACTTAACTGACTAACCAGATTTGTGACTTGCTGAGTAGCACTGCCTGAAAACAATTTTATGAAACAGCTTACTGATAAAATTGCAATTTCACTATTTTCAAAATATTTAATCAATTGATTTTGAGAAAATGTACCATGGAAAAAGTAAAAACACGACTGATTTATTCTTTAATTAGTTTAATTTACTATCCTATTCAAGTGCATTGAATATCATGCTATATTTAAAGATTTTAATGTAACACAAAATAACAACAAAATATCTAAAATTATAACCGAAAACTTAGAATTTTTACAATTTGAAGTAGAGTGATTTTTATCTTGTTAGAATGACAGTATTGGGATTAGAATAAAATAACACTAGATAGATTGCCAAAGTAGATTGCTTCAATAAGCATGTACTAAGGTTTTCTGAATTTTTATTTCATGATAAATCTCAGAATTTCAGCTCCCCTTTTCAGTTAATTCAGAGGAGAGAAAAAGGAAATTATTACTCAAAAAATTGAATGGCACTGCAAAATAAACAAACTTAAAAACAATGAAAAAAGAAGTAGGAAAATCTTGGTCTATGAGATTGCACTTATATGCACGAGGACTGACATTTCTTATTATATTAACAAATCTGCACACATGCATATGTTAAATGAAAACAAGGATTTTGACATGACATTTAAAATATTCAGGGTTTCATCCTCTGTATTGCCTTAGCTCGTACAGTGTATTTATCACTTTTATGAGGACACATAATTTATACATTCTCTTCACTTGACCTGAGCCACTAAAGCAAGCGGATTACCATCAGTTCAAGTCAGTTTATACAAAGACCCTTTTCATTGACAATGCACTGCACCAGCACAATAACCTAACAAAGGCCCCACATAAAAGACTTTGTAGTGCTTTTTAAGATACTTTGTATAATTTTGATCTACTTCAGTATACTTTGCATACCTTCTCTGTGTTGATATTATTTGAGTTTTAAGTACAATGGACTTTGTATAAAACTACAGAGGAATGAAATAGGGAATTAAAGCAAAAAAAAGAAGAATCCCTTCAAGGCTTTCATTTGTGGTCAGCCACCACTGTATTCCCTCTCGTTTCTTTTGAGATTTGTAGCCAAGCCAAGATCTACGGCCATCTGTTTTTAATCTCCATTCAGAATGATAGTCTGTGGATCAATGAACTCTAGCCATAGTCTATAGAGAAACTGCAAATCTTTTTGGGATAATTTCCAGAGGATAATAATATTCACAAGAGACTTCTTTCGCCTTCCTTATCTCCAACTACAGTTTTTCATAAAAGAATGGTATCATAG
The DNA here is from genome assembly GCF_003984885.1 of Neopelma chrysocephalum. NCBI lineage: Eukaryota > Metazoa > Chordata > Aves > Passeriformes > Pipridae > Neopelma > Neopelma chrysocephalum. Next base: position 1,307,288 of record NW_020897689.1, on the reverse strand, counting down.
CTGCCTGTTCCAACAATTGCTTCTGTCATGATGCATTATTGCCAGCAAGCTAAACAACTGAAGTTATAAATCTTTGAGCTTTTAACTATGCTACCACTGCCCAAAGGAGATTTTGTGAGATTGCAGTGAGCTAAAGAGAGTCAAGTGACTAAATGCAAGAGAGTGAAATGGGACAGAAAAGCTTTCCTTCTAAAATACTGTTCGGATTTTCTTGCAAGAAAAACATAGCATGAAATAAAGTTCCTTGGCAAGCCTGAAATTAAACAGAGTGCACTTGCTTCAGTTAATGCCCAATACAAACTTATCATACTGACATAAAGGAGTAATTCTACTGGCTGTACAGAAAACGTTGAGAAAAACATATTAGCAGAAAATAAAAACTACCGCATGCTGTCCTGGTGCCAATTGACTTGGCATCTTCAGAGAATTAAATACGCAAACTCATATGCTAGGGAGTGCTAATCTACCTGGCTATCACACAGTTCAGCCCCTTAGCACTCCCCTGCGCATGACCTGCAGCTATCCGGCCAAAGCTAAAAAACATGTGACTTTGTAAACCCCTGAGAGGGATCTGTAGCGCTGCTGCTTCTCCCCTCCTCATACTGAAGAAAAAAGTGAAGAGAGTATTTTGAACTGAGGGAGATACAGATTCTCCATTCCCAAAATGAATTCACTATAATACTGATGGACAACACACTACTCTTCTTAGTTGGCTGAAACTGCCGGCCCCTAAAGGCTGCTCATTACCACCTGTGCATTGCCATTCCTTGCAGAGAGGCATGAGGGCATGACAAGTCAGCCTACCAAATTGCTTCAAAGAAAAAAAAATAAGCAGCAGTCCTTAACCTTTAACTCTCCCGATGTGCTTTGTTATTTCTTTCAGAAATCTGTCCGAAATGAAACTGGCATAAATTCAGGAATTCTTTCTGATCTGAGATGCAGGCTTCCTATCCAAACTGCATCACTGCACTTAAAAATCACACCCTTGTTGATGCGAATACCCATCTTTTCAAATTATTGTTATATATGCCATATAAGCTGCAGCATTCTCATTTCTCTTGAGAAAAAAACTAAGCTGACCATTCTTTCAGATTCTTGCAACATTTTTTAAGTATGTTGAGATTCTGCATTTTCAATATGAACAGCTGAATTTTCCCCTTAGATACATAAAGCAATTCCCACTGAAATCAATTAAAGCTGTCTTGAAATCTCATAGAGTACTCTAAGCTTTATATCCATTTATATCTTGGAAGTAATTGGAGATATATCATGTGAATTGTCTAATGGAAGGATGAATTGTCCCCATTTCACTGTCTGGAAAGAGAGTTTGGATACTTGATGCACAGCTTTTCACTTGCTGTAAATTTTCAGAACCACAGCTTCTTTATAAACCTGCATTTGTATAAATTATTTCAATTTCACAGTGCTAATCCTCTTTTTTGTGATCTTCATATGGATTTCCTGCCAAGAGAGAAAGAACTATGTGGAAAAAAAATAATTTTTGAGTGACTCTACTGTCATATATAATAATTCTACTCTACAATATTATGGGCATCATTTTACAACAAAGCGAACTTTGTAAGAAAACAGCAAAGCTATGGTATTAACCTGGGAAATATTCACAAGGAGAATGACTACAGTGATGGAAATTCCAGTTGTTGCAGACTAGTGCTTACCCAATCCAAGTCAATAGATTTTTTTGTTACTGATTTTTGTGCTGGACAGAATTTCACTCTGCTCAAGGGGTGGGACTTCTCTCTTGCCAGAGAGATCTTAAGAGCATGCGAGAAAAAAAAATGAAATGGAAATTTCTTGCATAAGATTCTTGCAAGAGTCCACAGAAACACTGATAAGTGTGTTGGTGATTCTAAAATGACTTTTTAATTCCAAGCTTCTCTAGTTTCCATTAAAAATAGTAAAGACTCCAAGCTTATGCAAAATATTCCAAGTTAATTGCAAAATATTTTTTCTGAAGCAATTTCTGAGATATTACTTTCATTGTTTTAATAGAAATGTTGTCTTGGTTTTAACAGTTTTAATTTAGATTGAAGTAAAGTTAGGTTGGAGTGGAAAATCCACTTTTAAAGACATATCTGGCTGGGAGATATAGATACAGGTCAGAATCTATTCGTAGCCCGTCTAGATAGTCTGTGTGAAGCATCATCCTCGGGAATGGGAGTCTGAGGATAACAGGTAGGCAGCGCCTGGAGCCAAGGACAGGGGGAAGCAGCTTTTCTGTCTTCCTTTTGTTTCTACCACAGAGTTAGCTAACTTTGGCTTTACATACAGAATTTCCTTCCTGACCATACTTTTAATAGAAGAGCCATAAACTTTTAATTAAGAGGTAACCTGAATGAAACAGAATATTTTTGTAGAGTAATAGTCTCCTGCTGTCAGCAGAAAAGGCCTTTACTGAAATGAGATTTGTCTTCAAAGCAGAAGATATTGATCATATGCTATTACGATAACAGTATTATTTCTTTTACCAGGTAACTGCTGGTGAGGCAATGATTTTGACTGATGGATGTCAGTACACGGGAGAGACAGTGGTTTAATGTGGTTACTCAATGGCAGACCTCTGAATAGTTCAAGTCATAATTGTCCCTTCTGGGGGCCAGAAAACTAAGACAATTTTAGAAAACTATGGATATTTCTTCCATAGAACAAATTTTCCACTTGAAATACCACGATTAGTATATTTCCTAATCAATGAGTTTGTAAGTATTTAATTACAGTAATTTTAAATTATTTTAATATTTTCCTAGAAATAAAACTATTTCACTAAGAAAAGTGAAATACACACCTTCTGAGTTTTACCCAAGATTCATGAAGTGTTTCTATGAACACAGAATGCACCTGTTGCAGTCACCCAGTTGTGTATTTTTGAGTGTTGACTTCAATTGTCCACAAATTTCCTACTGGGATTTCCAGTTCCCCTCTCCTGTGGGTATGAAAATCTCAATTATCTCTTAAGATTGGTGAGGACCTCAATTATCACTTAAGATCGGTGAGAAATTCTGTGTCTGTGTTGTATCTGTCCTGTATTGTGTATCTGTGAGGTATGGGAACACACTCTCCCTTCTGATCATCACTTGGGGTACAGCCCTGCCTAATCTTACTTTTGGCATCCATTAGAGCCCTAAAAACATCCACAGTTCATTCATCCTTTCTCAACATATACGGAAAGTATGTGAAAATACAATTCTTTAAAGAGAGTTGGGGAAATCCTGATTCTTTTATACTGGGCATTTCATGCTAAAAGTTGTAAGCAGGATATCCTTCCCAAGAAAAATGGTAAGAACTCCAGATATGGTTTCCCCTCCTTTTTTTCCCCCAATTCATTTTATGTCTTCTTCCTGACAGTATATCTCACAAATGGTGGAATCTGCCCTAAATATTGTGGTTTATTATCTTTCCAAAGTTTTGTGCCTTTCTGTCCTGAGTAAAATGATACAATGACATTGAGTAAAAGTGATTAAGCATTTTTATCTTTATTTCTCTTCTTTAATTAATTTACTGGGGATTTAGAAATTGTGGAAAAATGTTTTTTCCTGTAGCCTCTTGGATTTTATGGTGGATCAGGGGCCTTACAGAAAACATGAGAAATGGTACTCATCTTTATTTTCACAAGTTTATTTTGTTGGCTTCAAGTCCTCTGTACTTTGAAAGAAAAATAGATGTAGGTATGAATAAAGCATTTTTAAGTTTGGAAATAATCACAGAATCACAGAATATGCTGAGTTGGAAGGGACCCACAAGGATCATCAATTCCAGCTGCTGGCCCTGCACAGGACCATTCCCAAGAGTCACACCATGTGCCCGAACGTATCATCTACACACTTCTTGAACTCCGTCACACTTGGTGCTGTGACCACTTCCCTGGGGAGCCTGTTCCAGCACCCAAACACCCTCTGGGTGAAGAACCTCTTTCTAATATCCAACCAAAACCTCCCCTGACACAACTTCAGGCCATTACCTCAGGTTCTGTCACTGGTCACAACAGAGAAGAGATCAGTGTCTGTCCCTCCTCTTCCCCTCACAAGGAAGTTGTAATTGCAATGAGGTCTCCCCTCAGCCTCCTCTTCTCCAGGCTGAACAGAACAAGTGACTTCAGCCACCCCTCATACGACTTCCCCTCAAGACCCTTCACCATCTTCGTTGCCCTCCTCTGGACACGGGGATTGGATATCCGTCCTTTGGATTGGATAGCTCAATATCTTTCTTATATTGTGGTGCCCAAAACTGCACACAATATCCAAGGTGAGGCCGCCCCAGTGCAGAGCAGAGCGGGAGAATCCCCTCCCTTGACAGGCTGACGATGCTTTGCCTGATGCCCCCCAGGACGTGGTTGGACCTCCTGGCTGTCAGGGCACTGCTGACTCATATTCAACTTGCCATCAACCAGGACCCCCAGGTCCCTTTCCACAGCACTGCTTTCCATCCTCCCATTCCTCAGTTTGTACAAACATCCAGGGTTGCCCCATCCCAGGTACAGAATCCATCAGTTTCCCTTGTTCAACTTCATATGGTTGGGGATTGACCAGCCCTCTAATTTATTGAAGTCTCTCCACAGGGCCTCTCTGCCTTCAAGGGAGTGAACAGCTCCTCCCAGTTTTATGTCATTGGCAAACTCACTTAGTGTCTCTTCCAGTCCTGTGTCCAAGTCATTTATAAAGATGTTGAAGAGCACAGGGCCCAAGATGGAGCCCTGTGTTACCCCACTAGTGGCAGGTCATCAGCCTGATGTTACCCCATTCACTGTTACCCTCTGTGCTCAGCCCATGAGCCAATTGCTCACCCACCACATGATGTGTTTATCCAGCTGCGCTGGACATTTTGTCCAGAAGGATCCTGTGAGAGACAGTATTGAAAGCTTTACTGAAATCCAAACAGATGACATCAACTGGCTTCCCTAGATCAACTAGGCGGGTTACATTGTCATAAAAGGAAATCAAGTTGGATAAGCAGGACTTTCCTCTCGTGAAGACGCACTGGCTGTGATCAATGACAACGTTGTCATTCAGGTGTTTTTCAATATCTCCCAGAATAATCTTCTCTGCAACTTTACCAGGCACTGAATGAGACTGACAGGTCTGTAGTTTCCAGGGTCCTCCTTCTTGTCTTTCTTGAAAATCAGGACAATACTTGCCAGCTTCCAGTCAGCTGGAACCTCTCCGGATTCCCAATATTGCTCAAAAATCATCGAGAAAGGTTTTGTGATGATATCAGTGGGCCCTTTGAGGATTCTGGAATGAATCCCATCAGGAGTCATAGATTTGTAGGGATCCTGCTGGAACAGCAGATCCTGCAAAATTTTAGGGTCAACTGGGAGTTGATCATTCTCGCAGTCATGGTCCTCCAGCTCAGGTCACTGAAACCCCCTTGGTCTGTCATCCATGTTGAAGACAGAGGAAAAGAAAGCATTAAACACCTCTGCCTTGTCTCTGTCCCTGTTTGTGAGGTGACCATCCTCATCCTGTAATGGGCTGATGATATTTCTATACTGCCTGTTACCATTATTATATCTGAAAACCCCTTTTTATTGTTCCCCACCAAACTCCACTTTGCTCGCCAGATCCAATATGTTGACAAGCAGCAGATCAAGGAGGGCATCTTTCCAAGTTGGCTTCCTTATGACCTGTTCCATAGAGTTTTCAGCCAGGTTTTTTAGGAATCTTCTGGCCCAGGTTGTACCAGATATGTGATGCTTCCAGTTAACTTCTGGAAAATTGAAATCCCCCACAAGGGCAAGGGCAGTTGACTTGGAAGTGCCCCTTAGTTTCTCAAAGAATAATTTGTCAGCGTCAGTGTCCTGGCTGGGAGGTCTATAGCAGACTCCCACAATGACATTGGCATTATTTGTTTGCCCCTTGATTCTTTCCCAGAGGCTCTCAACTGTGCCATTGCTAGCTGTGAGCTCCATACATTCTAACTCTTCTATTACATATAGTGCCACCCCTCCACTTCTTCTGCCCTGCTTATCCCTCCTGAAGAGCCTGTAACCGTCTAAGAGGGCACTCCAGGTACAGGACTCATCCCACCAGGTTTCACTTATGCCAGTGAAGTCAAATTTCTGGGACAGGACCAAAGCTTTGAGCTCCTCTTGTTTGTTCCTCATGCATGCAGCATGAGAGGTCTGGCACTGTCTGCCGAATGTAGATTCCTGCTGTGCGTACCTATATGAAACAGTCCTGCTAAACTCAGTTCTCGTATTCCTTAAACAGGTGATCAAGGACAAGAGGCTTTGAAGACCTCCAGAGGCAGATTTTTTCTGGCAAGTTGAAGCATCTAATTAGCCTCCTCTCTGGGGGCCTGCAGGGGAATCTAGAGTTTCCTACTGATTACACACAATACTGCTTTAGCCAGATGATTATGCCAAAGTTTAGATGTTCATCTTTGGTGACCCTTCTGACCAAATACTGCCTCCCTCCTGTAGGGGAAGACAGGGACAGGGACAGGATGCATGAGCTGGACTTCTGGCCTTCACCAGGCGTTTTCTTGGCTCACATCTTTCTCTCTGTGCCTGCTCTGGTATCAACCCCAGCAAATGTGGACTTCAGTTGTTGGTAGCTTTGCTGCTGTGGGGTATAGGGATGAACTGAAGTTTGGACATGCAAGGAGCTGGGATACAGATGAGAATGAATATGGGACTTGCCTTCTATTTTTAAACCTGTCTTTGCTGCCTTGTTCGGTAGGATTGAGCTATCTCGGTGTTTCGGAGGCCTGGGGAGCAACATACGTGACGTCTCCCCTTGTCCGTCTCTCCGGGCTGCCCCGCAGCATCTGCAAGGGTGCTGCTGCCTGCCGTGAGGCTCGGGCAGCTGCCCGTCCTCTGGGATCAGCTCTGTCCGGCTCCTTCCACCCTCAGGGGAGAGGCAGGGCGGCCAGGCTGTGTCCCAGGGTGCCGGGGCGGCCCTCTCCCCTCTCCTCGGCTCCCCCCTCGCTGTGGCCGGGGGCATCGGCGGAGCGGGGCGGCCCCGGCCCGGCTGCCCGGCAGATGCCCCAGCCCCGGGGGGAGACGGGCTCTGCGTGGGGCACAAGCTCTTCCTGGCGCCCTGTCCTTGCCGTCGCGACCGGCGCCGCCGCCGCCGCAGGCGAGATCCCCCCGCTCCCCTCCCAGCCCCTCGCCTCTTGCGCTGCGGGCGCAGTTTGTCCTTCATTTGAATAAAACCACCATCAAAACCATTCAGTTGAGTCAGCTAATAAACCGCTTAATTCCCGAATCCATACCATGGGTGATTTAGAAAAGACAATTAAAAAGCCAGGGAACAGTCTCTGTGGCTTTTTATTGTGAGCTCCATCAGCCCAGAGTGCTGCCTGCCATCCGCTTCACTAATAAAAGCCTCGACACAGATTGCAATGGTGTTCTATAGGTGCCTGCTTTGCTTCTCCTCCTCTGCCCCAGACTGTCAGAAAATGCTTTCTTGGATATAAATAACTTTTTTATTTTATTTTATTTTATTTTGCTCTCCCTGCAGAGTTAGGGCTGGACTAAGAATGGTCACGACATAACTAACAGAAAGAGAATGGCAATGAGACAATCACCCAGTGTGAGATCAGTTCTGACTTGCTGTGAGCTTAACACCCTTCTCCTGGGCAGAGTGAAGGAGCAGCAGGGCTTGGGAATGAGCCAGCTCCATCACAGCTCTGCTATTGCGCCAGCAATGATGGAACATAACCCTCCTCAGGACTGGGACCAAGGGTCCAGTTTCACCTTTGCTACTCAAAGGCAAAGAAGATAGGACCTATACCTGCAATTAAAGTGGGCACAGTTCTGCTTTAATATCTATTAATTCTGGAGTAACAAAGCTAAGAGAAGAATGACTAAAACAAGAGTCACAGCAGGATTAATTTGAAGGTAATTTTTTGTTCTTATGTTTTTCTCCTGCCTGCTCAAAAACAAGCTAATATCATGCTAATGTTCCTTTTATAGACACTGCATGAAGCTCACCTGTTTGCATCCTGCAGTATCTGAACAAGAACCTGTCCCAGATCATATGATCTGTGTCTCCACAGATCATGTGCTGCTCCATTATGTGCTGCTGGGTCAAACTGCTCTGTGAAAAGAGATCTCCAAAAGTTCCCAGTTTTCAGATAAATTAGCAAGAATCTGAAGTGTCAGAGATTTGGATTGAATTCAGCTTTGCTTTTAATTCAGAAAGGTCCAGACTAACTCTTGACTGAAAACCTTCCCCTGTTTCCCAAGCTGGAGGAGTGGGTGGGAAGGCCTTTGCCCTCACTGCCAGAGCAGAGCAGGGCATGGTGCTACAGCAGCAGGAGTGGGAACTGCCTCTTGTGCCTGGAGAGAAACTTAGCAGAGAGAAGTTCCTCAAAAAGAGTTAATCTAGTCCACAACAGAGATTCCTGACCGTGCTGTGTCCAGTGTGTGGGCCTTTGTGAAAGCACTTTCTCTCTTGTTCTTCTCTTTGAAAATTTGCCACCCCACACAATTGACAAGGCAGTGCTTCTCACTGGATAGCATTAATGGAGTTCTGTTTCCTTGCAGTTTCTACAGCTGTCTGGTTTTCTACTTCTCTCCCTTTTTCCGTTTCCTGTTGGCACTGCATCCTAAACTCCTAACCTCTTACACACATGCACTGTTTTTTTTCACTTGCTGGGGGAGGTGCTACACAATGAGATCCATGTAGTGAGAGTTCAATTGCTACATGTCAGAGCACGGCATATGCTAGCCAGTTTTCTCACCCACACCCGTCTCCGTGGGATTTCTCAGCACATTTGCTTCCCAGCTCCTGCACTCAACATGTGCTGCAAAGTGTAGTGGAATATCCGGGTCTGAGGCCCTGCAGTGTACAGGAGACTCTTTCTGACTTGTATTAATATTGCTGCCAGTGAAATCTGTGGCATTTTGATTGCTTTGGAGCTCCATGGCCGAAATGCGTTTCTCTCTGCTTACCCATATGACTCTCCTTTTAGCTTTTTGTCTTCACATGAAAGAGAGGGCAAAAAAAAAATCTTTTGATGTTTTTGAGAATATTGCAAGATATTCTCATGAAAACACCATTTCATTTGCTCAGGCGCTTGTTCATACAGGCTTTCATGACTTCCAGGATTGACTATTTTAATTTGTTCCTGGTGGTGTTCCAGATTGTTTGCTAAACTGGCTGCAGATGGTTTTGAATGTTGCTGCTGCCAGAATTGTTACTAGGACTTGATCTACAGATCGTATTTCTCCAGTCTCACGTTCCCTCTACCCTGGTGCCTGTTAAGCAGCATATGGCCTTAAAATTCTTTACTGACTTATAAAGCTTGCACTGGCCCTGATTCTTTTTACCTTCCTGACCTTATAACGCTTTAGACTTTGGCTTAGGCTCATGGCTTATCTGATGTAATGGCCACTGACAGTTCAGAGTCAGCATCCAAAAAACAGGGTCAAGTATGGCTTTGGGTTTTGCTCCTTGTCATACTTTTCTTTCAGTGAAGGAAGTGGGTTTATTTTTTGCTTCTATTGCTTAATATTCAAATTATTATTCCAAGTTTTACACTAAGCTTTTTCACGTAGATTCACACACAGGCACAGATACGCACGAAGTCAACATATAAACAGTATGCTGCTCCTTTAAAATTCAAAAGTGCAAACAAAAGCAATTTGGTTCCCAGCTGATGTAGAAGAGAACTGGTCTAATAAATTCTGGAGAGCCACTTTCTGACGACAGTGCATGAAGAGGGAGAGCTTCTTGTATGTGCATGGCGTGAAAAAATTTTGGAACATCGCCTTCTTTTATTTGCATGCCCTTCAAGTACTTTGATTACTGAAAGCTAAGGAGTGTTACTCTTAGCTGTCTGTCGGCTTTGTGTTGCTTCATCTGAAAAGCAGGTATGCAAGAACACTGCCTTGCGTGGGTATATTTTGTTGCAAAGCATTTGATTCCCCTGAAACTAGTGAGACCCTGCTGCTGGTTTTGATCCCTGTCAGATGCAGAGCCAAGGACAATAGAAGGGACCTGAGTTCTTTTCACCTGTAACTGAATGTGTTCATAGACCTTTTATTAACAGTGGTATAGCACAAATTCACAGTGGGTGAAATTTTGTATTTACTGAAATCTATGGGAATTTTTTTGATGGCTTTGTTAGAGACAAGGCTTAAAGGAACAAGGTTTGGAAGCAGAGTTGGCTTGGATTGCAAAGTTGGAAACTATATAGAAAGAGTTCTTGCTGTCAGTAACTTAAGTCAGGATTGTTCTTGGAGGTCATTGAGATGTTATCAGGGTTGTTATAATTTTAGATCCCCTTCCAGAGAAGAGCCACTCTGCAAGTTCAACTGCTGGTATTTATTCCTTAAGGGTTAGGTCAGGGAGGGTTCTTATCCTCTTGCTAGCCTTGAGCCCCTCTGGAGAACTGAGCTGTTTGTCTCCAGCTGGAAAGAATTCCAAGTGCTCTCTTCTGCTTCCACCTCAATCTGCAAGACCAGACAAGGATCCTAGGGCATTCCAGTCCTCTGCCTTCACTGACCGAAATGCAGTTATTTCTGAGAAGATATGTAAGAATTTCTTTGATCTGAGTAGATCTGAGTTTACAGATCTCTTTTTCTTCTTAGACTCCCCAGTCTGATTTTCTTGGTGAGGTCCTTTATATTTTGTATTTGTTCCTTTTTATTCTGTCTTTCAACAAAGTATAAAGTAGAACATAGGTTCTACTTTCCCTATGGAAAACCATTCCATGCTTTTTTTCTTCTTTCACTTGTTCTAGAGTTGATCATAGTTGCATATTAAATAAATTTCTAGAAATAAAAAAAAGGGGGGGTAGAATTTGAATAGGGAAAAAGGGGGAAGAAGAGAATAAAAGGGAAGAAATAGAAGAAGTTGAGAAGTTATGTTCACTGCCATTTAATCTGAATGCATTCTGTCTGCTTTTGTGTTGTTCTGTCAAAAAAAGAGAAGAAGGAAGAAAGAACGGACATATCAGCACTTCTTCATAAAAAAAACTTTTTCTCAGGAGAATTGTATATTTTATGAAAAAAAAATTCAAAGTTCAGATTACTTTTTGGATCATAGAATATATTAAGTTTATTCCTGCATGCTAAATTTGTCAAGGGAGAATTGTAGTACTCTATAAAAAGTTAGAGTGCCCTAATACAGTTGGAAAGTATTGGAAAGGAACTGTAGCTATAAGGCAGGGAACACAAGACAAAGGACATGGAAACTCACTGAAGTTCATAACAATTTACTGCTGTGATGTTGAGGCCAGATGACTTATGAAGTCCCCAGGTATACAACTAGGTCAGCAATAAGTAGAAATCAGGAGTTACTTTTCTCCTGTGTGTACAGACTAGTATGAGAACATGGCACACAAGACTGCAGTCAGCTTTTTAAACAAGATGTTGAGCAATTAGAAAAAAAAGTTAAGGAAAATGAAGAGAAAGTAAACAAAATTATCTGAGAGTTAGAGAAGTTACTTTCTCTGAGAGCTAGAGGAGCTAATTTCTCTTCACAAACTTTAAGATCGGTGTGTTTATTTTAATTAAAAGATGGATGTTGAAGTAATCTTTAATTAAACATATATGGCCACAGCAAGAGTTATGGGTGGAAGCTGTGGTCAAATGAAGTCAGAAGAAAATGTGAAACAGGCCCTGAGCAGCAATGGCAAGAAACTACTGCAACACAATACCAAAAAAACAGTGATATTGCCTAAACAACTCCGAATGCTTTTCTGAAAGACTTGTGTTCACTCAATACAAGTTTTACTTTAGTCACACATATTACTGAGCTCGCTCACTATGTGAACATTGAATAAAACACTGTGCTCTGGGATGTGCAGTAGAACAAACTGAAAGAGATGTTGGCCCATCCTGACCTTAAACTTTAGGAACCTGGGACATAACTTTCTGGGTCAGGCCAGGTTTCTGTTACCCCTTGCTTCACACAGAAAGATGGAACAACAACCCCAAGAGGTTACATAGCTTTACTTTTAAAAGGAGGAAAACAATTAATATCAATATTTTTATAGAACTAGTTAAAATGTGTTTCAGCAGATCCTTTCAATTCCTTTGACTGAAGTTAAATGCCTTAACATTTCCAAATAGAATTTTGATTTTGGTCTAATTTTAATTTAGTGACTTGAATGTTTTAGTTCAGGACTCAGAGGGACTTTGATTCCTCATGGGAACCATAGTTCAAATGCAGCATCCCCATTTTTCCTCCGTTGGTTTGGGGTGTCCAGTTCAATTGGATCTTGTATGATGTTTCAACTTCAGGAATGTCTATGGTGTAATTCAGAAATGGAAGCTTTTGCAAAAAAGAAGAGCTGGGGCATGTATTATCTGAACTAAAATCCCATAGGCATTTCTCTGACTTTTCTCTCATTCCTCTGACCATGAGGTATAGTCTAACTGTTGTTAGACTAGCCAAAATGTTTTCCTTGGAGTCAGTGTTGTCCGGTGAAGATTCGGAAACTTCAAGGAATATTATTAATATTTCCTAGCAGTAAAGTTCAGTTTTGCAGAAAATACATTTTATATGGGAAAGCATTCATGGAAATTTCCTGAATAGTTTTATTTAAGAACTAGAGAACCAGGTCTTAATTAAAAGGGGGAGAGTGCCAAATATTAACACCCCCAGGGACAGCAAGACTGATTAAATACGTGTCTAATGTTCTGTTTTTAATCCAAAGGAAACTGCTTCAATGGCATACATGTTGTTTTAAGTTTTTTTCATTTTCCTGAAAAAGTGTCTAAGTAAAACAGCATGTTCTTTATGCTGGGGTGCCATTCCCTGGGGTTACTCTCATCATGCTCACAGTGCATAAGTGCTGCTTATTTCTCTGAGTGAATAGACACACCAGCAGCATGAGGGCTAGAAACAACAATGAAGAAAACACTGTAGTGGTCCTTTTGTGTGTCTGACTAACTGCTAGGTTGTGACCCATGGTGATCTGGAGACCTGAGCTTTCTTAAAATTGTTCTCCATTGATTTGTCCTTCCTGAAGTTACAGTTCTTACAAACAGCCCCACTTGATGACTAAAATCAATGGTGGGACACTAAAAATGACAGTTGCTGCTGAAAAATCCATCTCTTTCCAAAATCACAGAACCACAGATTATCTGAAGTTGGCAGGACCTCTGGAGGTCATCTGGTTCAATTCACCTTGCCCAAGCAGGACCACCCAGAGCCAGTTGCCCAGGACCCTGTCTAGAAGGCTTTCGAATGTCTCCAAAGATGGAGACTTCACAGCCTCTCTGGGCAACCTGTGTCAGCTCTTGGGCATCCTGACAGTACAAAATGTTTCCTGCTGTTCAGAGGGAGCCTCCTGTGCTTCACTTTGTGCCTATTGCCTCTGGTCCTGTCACTGTGCACTGCTGAAAAGAATCTGACTCCATCCTCTTTGGACCCTCCCTTGAGTTAGTTATAGACACTGATGAGGTCCCCCTTGAGCCTTCTCTTCTGGATAAACAGTCCCAGCTCTCTCAGCCTTTCCTCATAGGACAGATGCTCCAGGTGCTTAATCATCTTGTTGGCCCTTTATTGCACTCTATCCAGTATGTCCATGTCCCTCTTATACTGGAGAGCCCAGAACTGGCCTGAGCACTCCAGGTGTGGCCTCACCAGTGCTGTGCTGAGGGGCAGGATCACCTCCCTCGACCTGCTGGTAATGGTTTGCCTCATGCAGCCCAGGCTACCATTTGTCTTCTTTGCCACAAGGGCACATTATTGCCTCATGTTCAACTCAGTGTCAACCAGGACCCCCAGGTCCCTTTTGGAATGCTGTTTTCTAGCAAGGTGGCTCCCAGCATATAGTGGTGCATAGAGTTGTTCCTTCCTAGGTCCAATACTTTGCATGTGCCCTTGCTGAACTTCAGAAGGACTTCCTTATAAAACTATGTGTTACCAGATAGTAATCTTTGCTGTTCAGACACAAATCACATTAAAATATAGAAGCTAATTTACAGAAAATAATTCTGATCTTCTATCAACACTTACTGTGTATGTATTCACCAACAGCACTGAGTCAATTAAGTATCCTGCCTCCTGCTATACCAGATCCACTTTTTCCAGAAAATGTGCATGTTGTTGATCAATGTGCTCTAACAATGATGAATATCTAAATATGTGAGCTATTGAGACTACTCTTAACACTGAAATAGCATTACCAAAACTTTCAAATCTCTGCTGCCAAGAGGAGAAAGCATATCTTGGTTTTTATCCCTTAACTTACTACCATTGCTGCACATGCTGGGAGGCACAATGTACCATCTCTGAAAGAAAATCCACATCTCTGTAGTACCGACCTTTAACTTGCTGACAGTGATCAGATAGTCTATTTCAATACAGCCAGGTGACTTAAGGAGATATGGATCACAGTCAAGATTGCTTTGGTAGCTCTAGATTTTCAAAGCCTTTAAATTTGCAGGATGAGTTTTAACAATGTTACTGTAATATCGTCTGTTTGAGTGCTTATTAACCTACATCAAACCACATGATTTTTCTTGAAATGCATCACACATTTGTATGTGTGTGCATATAGTTTTTTTTTAATTAAATTTGTAGCATGTTCAGCTGACATAAATCTAGATGCACTGCCACACTTCACTGGTACTTATTTCCTGGAACGGCTGATGAATAATTGTAACTCTAGCAAATATATTTTCTTAGGTGACCCTAAGGCTGAAATCCATTTCTATAATCTGAAGTATTAAATACCATTTAAGAAAAAAATATCTCATTCAAAAGTCACAGTAAGTGTAGGCAAAGGTTAAATCAAATCTGAACCTCTTTTACAGTACAGAAATGCAGACCAGAGGTTGCATTAAAACCACAATCCAGTTTTGTAGACAATTCCCTGAGAAAAAAGCAGAAATTCTGAGAAAAACTCATCCATCCATAACCAGCAGGTTCTTCTCATCAGTAAGCAAAACACCAGAGAGGCAGAAAAGACCAGCAAAGCATTAGTTTACTTTTACCACTAATTTGTGGATGACTAATTGGAGAGGACTGTGTAACAGCAAGGAACAAATGCTCAGTGTTTATATCAAGTAATCCAGTGAAATGGCCAAAGACAAGCCAAATCATTTACAGGAGGCTTTCAGTGTGGCAAAGGATTTCAGAGTGGCCTTGTCAGTACACAACTAAGCTCTGCTGGAGGTGTTGCATTTAACTGATTCTCCATGACCCATCCCACTCTCTGCATACAACAGTAGTAACTGCGTCTACCTGTGTAAAAGCATTAGGTTTCTGGCTGCTACTGTCTCTCAAATGGCCAGAAAGATGGAGTTGGAAAACCCTTCTGGGGATGCCAAATAGTCTCTAGCAAATAAATGCATTAAATATTTCCTTTCATAAAAGCACCTTTAAAATATGATAGAGAGCTAATAAATTTTGAAGTCACAGTAAATTAAAATTGAAAAGTTGGGAAGCCTTTCAAACAGCAACGTTACAAGACACATAAACATAACAGTTCAGTGAGGTGTGTATGGGTAGGAGTTCATCTCTCATCTTCAATGCCGAAGACATACCTAAGGAGGAAGTGGAAGAGTTGCAGTGATTGGCACTTTTTTTCCAGATCTGCTCCTGGATTAGATTAGGACTGCTGTATTTGTGACAAGGGTTTCCTGGCCAGAAGTATGTGTGCATGAACCACACAGATGGCCTACACATGGACTGGAAATGCATCCCAACCTCAGCATTTCTGATGTGCTGTGCATGTGCTATGCAGCTGTGCACACACAGTCAGATGGATCCAGTACACACAGCGTTTACACTGTCATCTGTACAGTCTATAAACTACTGGGGGAATCAGGCATATGACACATGTACACAATGTAGGACTTCTGGTTGCTTTTAGACTTCCTACATCCTAAAATTCATCATGGAGGTAAAAAGAGGACACACATGGGCCAACTCAGATAAATAGGGAACATTTTTTCTTACGTATGATTTAGTCAAAAGGTGATTTTGTAGAAGTTGAAAGATACCTGTTGTGCATTTATGGACTGGGACACAGACAACATGAGCAAAACCAATGCTTTGTTCACCCAGTGAAAGAAAGTAAGTGTTTAATACATGACTTCTGGACCAAGCTGAGAATGAAATCATATCAAAGCAAAAATGCACCATTCAAGCAATGCAACATAGCTCCCAGATGCATAAACTTTTGGAGTAAAATAAAACCACATGATCCCCATTCATAAAAGCAGCTTTTGGTGGCATTTGCTCTGCCTTTGACTTGCAAACATTCAAGTGTGAAAGCTTTTGTTCATGAGGATATCTGCAGGGTGGCAAATAGTCCTGCACGTACACTGCTGATGTTTAAAACTATATAGTTATACAAACCTCTGTGTAAATAGGCATCTCCTATAGTGATTATCTTGAACACTTTGTTTTGGGAGTCAGGAAGCGGGTAGTATATGGTTTTGATGAGGAAATGCAGACTTGGAAGAACAGAGCAGATAAGCAGTTCATATAAACTGCTATTATACAGAAATATTTGAAGAAATGTGTAAAAATCAATTCTGTACTTTGGTAAAATAATGTCTGGGAAAGAGAATATAATGGAGATGATGCATTGCTCATAGTGATTAAATATGCACAGTTGTCAGTTGTGTGTATAGGTAAAATTTTATTCTTCACAAGGAGAGAGGCTTGAAAGATTTACAAAAGGAAATTCACAATAGTAGTGAGCATTTTTTGCCAATAACAGGACCTCTTGCAGAATGTTTCTTTCCCTTGTCATTTCAATTCAAGACCTAAATGTATTCACTGACACACAAACTAACAATGACATTTTAAAGCTTGCACAGTGCACATGCATCCAGCTCCCCTAGGAAAAGTCAGGCAAACACCTGATGCCTGCTGGGAATTTCGCTGTGGGTGCCAGACAGCTGCTGCCCATCAGTGTTTCCAGGTGTGCTTATTTGGTTAGGAGGTCGCTCCAGCTGCAGACACAATCATAGCAGGGACTCAGGCAAGCTGGAGAGACAGCGGACGTGCTCAGATTTTGCTGCTTGGGCTGCCTTGGTTTTGCCCTGATTTAGAGCACCTGGCTTGTTGCAGGATGCAGATGTTTGCTCTGTTGCCCAAGAACCAGCACTTCATTCCCTTTATAATGAGCACTGTGACCTGGGGGAGTTATTAAATCTCTGGTTCAAAAGAGTCTAGTTTTCCTCTCTTTTTGTTTCTCAGCTGACAGTCTAAAGTTCACAAACAGATTAGTGGAAGGAATATATAGAAATTAAAAACTTAATTTTCAAAGTCCTCTGAGTCAAATCTAATTGACAATTTGAATTATAGCCTGTGCTGTTCTTTGTTTCATTTTTCTTTGGGGAAATCCCTGGTTGTAGATTTGCTTTGTCCTTTACTATAATTTTACAAGCCTATATTTAAAAATTATTCTGAAGCAACTTCTAGAGGCTGAAGCAATTTTAGGACTACTGCAGTGCTAGTGTGAGACCATGCAATATTCAAAATTGAAGAGATTATACCTTACTCAGGAGACTAGGTACTTTTTTTAAGACCATCAATTTAATTAAAAAACACAGGCTCTATATTAGCAGCAAGCTTATGGATCACCATATGCCAGTCAAACATAATGAAATACATGCAAATGTTAGATGGCGTATTCTTTTGTCTCTGAAATTAACAATTTCAGTGAACAATTTCTGTACTTTTTTTTTTGCATTATATCTTTAAAAAAGTGCTTGTCTGAGTGTGTTCCTTTTGAATTATAAGAAAGGTAAGAAATAACCAATTGTCAACAATGTTTTCTTTACAGCTTAAGGCTTGGCATTCTCATCTTCCATTAGGGATGTCTGCATCATGTACAGCATCAACATCGTGGCAAGGTGTCCTCTTTCCTATAAACACACTTTTGCCTTTGGAGACTGTTTGCATTGAAGGGGAAAAAAGTCATGAAATTGAAGCCCTGGAGAAAAAAATTTATGCTCAAGAAACACATTTCAGCCTTTCTGTCTGAACACGTTCATTTTCTATTCTAACTTCATTCTTCATCACTGTCACCTATCCACTCGGCCATTTGTATTTGAGAAGTCAGGGAACAGCAGAACATGTGCTCTTTGTGTTTCTGCCACTGTCAAGAGCTGTAGCAGAAACTAGAGAGCCATAATGTAACAGTTCCAGTGACTATGTGTCTCTGAGAATCTTAATAAAAGTAAACTAATTTTCAGTAAGGGACAACCTCACAACTGATAAATATGTAAATAGAGTAAAATATATTGGGAAAAAAATCCAGAGTATGAATATGATATGAAGACAACTGCAGAAATAATCTTTCTGATTTATAAATCTGAAAAGAAAATAGAGTCTTTAAACAAGTTCTTAAGGATGTCACCAGTATATGACACTAAGTTTACGCCAAAGGGAAGGAATTCTACAGTTCTTTTCTTCTAAAGAAATATGATTCTGATATTATTGCAAGGTCTTTGTAGACTTCTGTTACTATCAATTTATCTTAAATTGTTACAGCTCTGTCAAAAGATGCTTTTTCTATCAGTACAGGGTCATCAGAAGTTCTCTAATGACCAAAAGAATGTAGTGTAAAAAGGTCTCGTGAGGAAATTACCTTTTAAATCAATATATGAGAATATTTTTTCTTCATGAATGTGACCATTCTTTGCTCAATTATTACATATGCTAGTGCTCTCAGCTTGCCCTAGAGATATGTCATCATATTCTGAATAAATTCTATTCCTTCAAATACATTCTGGTAACAGAGATAATCAAAGTATTTCCAAAGACAGTAAGTCCTAAAGGTGCTTATGAAAGAAAGGGCTACATTCTAGGCCTGATGTGACTTTGTTTTTCAAAAACCACTTTTCACATATATTTTAAATTTTTTATCTTATTTATTTTCTTTTATTATTATTATCATCATCTATTTTAAAATAACCCTAGTCAGTTATTTTGTAATACATTTTATTTTATTTATATTTATTTATTATGTAACCCTAGTCACATTTATTAAATGTCTTCAATTTCCTGATGCCTGTAATCCCACATATACAAAAAGCTTACTGCACATGTAAAGTGTTGTTTGGGGTCTATCTAATCTTGTTTTTTCATAGCCAAAATTTAGATCGTTCCTGCTAAGATATAGAAAAAGAGAAAGTACATTCAAGAAAGGGTAATGATAAAATATATGCTTTTCCTATAGTTGAACCACAGGATGTCACTGTTTCTCTTTCACAAGAAACAATCTTCAGATGTGAAAGTAGACCAGATTCTTCCTAAAATGACAGAAATGAACAAAAATGACATAAAAAGCACAGAAATTAATTCAGACGTTTCCTTTTGTATGTGTGAGTCAATCTAGGCAATGTGTTGCCTATGTAGAATAACAATTTAATATTCAATTCAGTCTCATCATGTACCAAGATTGATATATTTTTGGTACATCCCTCCAGACAGAACTGACACATATCAATATGTCCCATATTGCATAAAGAGTCAGGCAGAGCTGAATAGAGTTCAGGCAAAAGTTAATGTAAGACATTAAAACTTCTTGTAGCCTTCCCTAGTTAGCACTGAATTTCTAAAATTTAGCACCCTTTGCAACCACAAAGCTGGATCTTGACAAACACATGCTGCTTCTAGAGATTTAATATGATCCCTCCACAAGATCTTTGGTTCCCTTCATATACAGAGTGTCCATCCTAGATGTCCCAGTAGAATGCTGGACTCTAACTTAGAAAGGCTTTAAGATGTCAGTGTGCTTCAGGCAGTGTTTTTCATAAGTCTCTGAGGTCACTGTAGAATAAAGTCCTTTCCACGCGCTCATTCTGATGCTTTCTTTTCCTCATTGCAGTGCATGGGGCAACTCCCTCAGTCTCCTCAAATCTTCTTCAAAAGTACCTTGTTCAAAACTCCAGAAATATTGATCTGCCAGTTCACACAAGTCCAAATGCTGTTTACTTAATTACCATTTGCTGTTGATTCCACTTCTAGTTTTCTTATGTTTTCTTGGGAATGATCTTGTTCTTTCCGAATTATTTCTCTATACTGAGCACACTGATTGTACATGATACATAATAAAGGGCTGGGTTAGTGTTATAGATTTCTCTCACACTCCAAGGTCTAGTGACATAGGTTTTGGGAGACAACTGCTCCCTGAATTTTCTGGAATGGCTTGTGTAAAATGGAGGCATTCTGGCACATTTTACTCACCTTTCTGATTTCTATACTTTTCACAATTTCAGTTAAATGGACTCTTCTATTTTCATTCCTCTTGTGGGATGACATGTGAAATATATGGAAAATGTGTAGGAAGATTTTTCACAATCACCAATTTCATCCCTGCAGCCCACTGAGATCTCAAACTGAATCACACCCCATCTTTTACATGTCTGAAATAATTCCCATGCTATTCTTTAAAACGGCAGCCAGGAGTCGGTGAGAGACGGGTGCAGAGACGTGAAACAGAAGAGGGTGCAGTACCTGCAGGATTCTTTTTTCTGAAGATCATCTAGCATCTGTCTGAAATCTAAATTTTCCTATCATAAAGGAACTTCTAAAAATAATTATACATTTAATCTTCATTATAAACAATGAGGGTACTTTGCATGAGTCAGTCTTACTAGTTCTCCTTCCAAAAAAGAGAGGAGCTAGCAATTTGGGGTGAGGGATTGTGTAGTGGTTAGCAAGACATATGGTGTGCAGCATAAGGACCATACTGGAAACAACTCAAGACAGTAGCAAAATTCCCACCCACATCTCCAGATATGAACCTGGCCCATAAAGACTTTCTTTATTTGACAAAACACAGTATAAATTACTTTCTATTTTATAAATGGACTTTATAATTCCCCCTAAATAAGCGGGATTATGAATGCCTTTGAGCTCTCTGATGCCAATGGCATCCTCATTGCCATAAGAGCTAAAACACTTGAAATGTGGGACAAATGTACGGAGGTTAAGAAAAGTTTGTAGGACAGGTACTTAAACCAAATATGTGGTGACAAGCATTTCCTAGAAAAATTTCCAATATTTTGAGGAGTATATGTATTTTATATATATATACACACATATATATTTTATATATATATATATGTATATAATGCGGAGGTAACCATAGGCTGAAGAACAGGGATACAGTATTTAATCTATTGATACAAGTGGCCAGGATGACACATTTGTGCCTCAAGTTTTCTGTTTCCACAAACTGCAATGAAAACTGGGTCTCCCATGGGTCAGCCCATGCTGTTCTAGTGGAGTATATGAGAATCTGACAGCAGTATGACAGATGCATCTTCAGTAGCCTCAGCAAGGCTAAAATATGAAGCAGCAGAAAGAAAGATGGTGCAACACTGATATCCTCATAGGCTACCAGCTAAACACTCCTCTTGTGTCACAAAATGTAACCCATGGTCTCCACTGCAGTGTTACTGGGGCTGGTGAAACACGGCATCTTTGCTGCAGTCATACCCTTTGGTGCAGTAATACATTGTTCTGTGACAGCACTTTCATTGAAGCTTCTCTCCATATACATTGTTGGCAGAATATGGAAACAAACACACCAACAGTCCTAATGCACAACAAGCAGACTTAGAGCAGTAATATTTTTTGCCTTTCCCAGACCATGTGTCAAATTTTACTTTGCTCTGAATGAAAGCAGAATTTTCTCCCGAAGAAAAGATAGGGAAGATCCTGTTAGATTGAGGACAGAATGCCATAGGGAGAGTGAGCGGGTTACAAAACTCTCCAGTGTCTTTTTTTCAGCTGTATTGATTTTTTTTTTAATTTCTATTTCATTTTAAATGAATAAAAATAATTTGTAGGCCTTAGGACCCTCAGGGATACTGAAGCCTGGAGCAAATTTAAGCATACTTACCACTTCAAAGTGAACTGGGCTTTCTCTTACAGCAGACTAGTTAGCATTTCATGGGGAAAAATTCCAGGGTATGTCTCACCAGAGATGAGTGTAGAGAACATGTGCTTGACTTCCAGCAGAAATAAGGTGTTTTTGAAATATAACCTTTTTCATATGGGACTGTTCCCTTTAATATCTTCTCTCAGACAGTCACAACTGCAGTCAATATGTCCTGCACCATTCAAAATCTCTCCAAGTTTGGGTGAATGGACATTCTGAGGGCTTTCATATCTGATGAGTTCTGGTTTTGGTGATCTTAGGGGTGTGTGGAAAGCTGTTTTGGTTTGATGGGACAATTACTATAGATTTTTTGTATGTGTTATGGCTGGACTAGAAGATCCCATCAGAGATCTGTGCCCAGCAGTGCCATGTGTCAGGTGATAGTAGATGTGAGTCTTAATCAGTAAGGGACTATCTGAAGCACATCCTTAGTGCTTTCAGCATTGTTTACAAATTGTTCTGGTGGTGAAGCAAATTAGGAGCTTGCATGAAAAATCCTAAATTTGACTCATAGTCTAGCTGAGAGTGATGACTGAAAAAACAGATTTCATGAGGTTTTAACTGGCAGAAACTGGAGAGCCATACCCTGCAGATGGAACATTGGTACTAACCCATGGAAGCCACAGGTGCTTGATTGCTGCCTGCTTGTCAAGTTCTGCCAGAACTTCAGAGACAGAAAGTTTGTTTGGCACTGATGGCATGTCAGCTATTTGCAGTGTCAAACACTTAGTAACCTCAGTACCTCAGGCATGTCCAAGATAAAGGAGCAAACGAGGGGAGTAAGTCTAAAGAGTAGACATAGGTACCAAGTCCCTTCCTGACTGTACTTATAACTGAAAATTTTGTGAATAATTTTTCCCAGCTCCTTTTTCTCCAATATCAACACTATCAATATCAGGTCTATCAGTAAGTGATGTCTTAAAAAAAGCCCTGATTCCTGTTTAAATCTGTCTGATTAGCTGAAAAGTGCCTTTTCTCTGTGTTGAGATCAGTTCTAAACTTGGTACAATTAGCAACAAGAACAGATTAAACACCTTGGTTTACTTCAAAACCCATGATAAAGCCACATCAACAGTTTTGCCTGTTTCTCTCCACTCAGAGGTACACAGGTTATATTTTTGAAGATTAGAACTTCACAGGCTTCCTGAAATAAATGGAGTGCAGAAGAGAAGGGAGGAAAACTGGTGTCTGGATACTAACATCCTTCTTGCTTAAGCTAGCAGGTCTCATTATGATTTTGCATCTTTCAGATAGCTCTGAACAAAGTCCAGCACCTGATGATATTGTGCTCATTTATTTTATGGCCTAGATCTCTATGTGCTCATAAAAGAAGTGCTTATTCTTAGTTTTACTATATTTCCTTTGCCGGTACAAACATACAAGAAGATACATCTAGTATTCCAGACTTCTCTCTCACAAAATAAAATCAACCTACAACACAACTAATTTCAACCATCAGGAAAACATATTTTTCCTTCACTCTTTCAAGGCCCTCTCAGCAACACCCCCCAAGTCTTTAAAGGCAAGCACTGCACTGGGAAGATCATTAAAACTTTTTTTTGTCCAAGTGGAGGAAGCAGATTCAAAGAAGGCTTCCCACAGAGAACAAATTATTCTGTGAACATCTGAACTACTGGACTCAGAGTTTCTACTGAGCTGTGTCTTATGATTGAATTTGGTATCTGAGAAGGTGCTATTTTGGTTGACATTTGGAGGAGTATTGTTCCTTGTTTGTCGGGTTTTTTTCCCCTTTTCCCCCCTGTAATGCAAGAATTGTGAAGCCTCTCTCTGGAGTAGATTCTTTGGTTGCTTTCATGTGAGTGTCTCATAGGGACTTTCTCCTTAACTTTTCATGTTTTTTAAAGATGTTAATTTCCTTTGAATCATCTCCATCTGTGTCAAATTTGATTGAATTGATCCAGAAGGATCAAAACCCTTTGTGTTTGTGTGGGAAGCTGGACTTGCAAAACATCTGCAGACTTTAGTTTTAGGAACTCAGATTCTTTAACAATCCCCCTTTCTAAGTGACAAGGGCTGACTGGTCTTTGCAGATTGTAGCTATGGTGAATCCCACAGGTGTGGGATCCCTCCTCTATACAAGGATGGTGTGGATGTGACATCACTTCATGAGCTATCCAGGTACAAAATGAGAGGTGACTTGCAAGTAGGATCATTTTACACAGGAAACCAGGTTTGCTGTCACTCACATTCACTCCCTTTGCCCAGTTGTTGCACCAAAGCTGTGTTCAAAGGTAGCTATCCCATCACCAGTGATTCCCTAGTCTAAATGGTTTCCTTTCCCACAGGGCAAACTGCTAAGAGACACAGACTGTGAAAAATCCTTCCTTGTAACCTACATATATGTTGCCTTTGCTGTAAGGTAAAACATAAGCAGGTATCTTCCCCGAGAATACCAAGGCAATGGAAAGGGTTCACAAAGGGTTTATTTAGGAGGCAAAGACATTAAAACTGACAAACCTCTCAGCCCTGCCAGGCAGTACCGGGCCTCAGAGGGAAAGGCAAGTTCCCACCCTCTCCAGGGCCTTTAATATCCTCTCTGTTTCTCCCCGGCCTTCCCAAGACCTCTGTACATGTCTGTTAGGGTTATCTCTCTCTGCCATAGCAGAGAGAGATAACACAGCTCTCTCTGCAGCCCCCTCTGGACTGCAGAAGGGAGAAAAACATCTAACCCTTTTGAGAAGGCATTTTGCAGTGCCTAAGTGAAAATGAGTACTAGCTTTCCATTACAAATTCTTCCGAAATCTCAACTATCCCTACAACTCCTTACCTGTCTCAAGACCATCTTTATTAAAAAAAAAAACTACTGACTTTCCAAACAGTCAAGCAAAAGTCTTCTTTTCTCTTCCCAGCCTCCCCTGCCCAAATATCTCTTTTAGAAATCTAACAGCAAGTTTGGCTTAGAGACACCTGGCTTCCCTAATGGTGTAGCACCACCTTATGACTGATGGATAGAATTTCACAACACTGTGTGATATCCAGTAGTTTATTTTTGTGTGGGAAACAGAAAAAAAAAATAAAAATAGTAAATAGAAGGAGGAGGTAAAATCCAGGAGGATCACCTTACGGCTGAGCAATTCCCTGCTCTTTAAACCACATCCAGCCCAGAGTGACTTGTTTTGAAGCACTTAAAAGTGCAACTGAGTGGAAATTGCTGAACAAAACATGTTATAGTGAGCGTGGGTGTTTCACTGAAGTGAGGGACGTGTCACACTGTTTTTTCTACTGACTAATGCCACAGTCTAAGGGACAAGCATCACATTAAACAGATGAGAGCAAGAAAACTCAGTGGCAACCCCCACTCGCCCCAGCTGTGCTGTCTTGGCTCTGCACTGAGCATGGTGATCATAGTCTGGCAGAGCTGTTGTAGGAAATGAGGTCTGGAACATTAAAAAACATTTTTGAGTGAATTCTGTTTGTTAAACACCACTGAGACCTTTTATATCAATTTTCAATCCTTTCAATAACTTGTTTTCCAACAGCACTAAATTATCCACCTCTTCTTCAGATCTTAATTAGGCCATCAATTAGTTAAATCACATCTGCTTGTCCTTTCCACCACGGTTCCCCATGTACAGTAGCTCTGGATATTTTAGAGTATACATCCATGTTGGCAAGGCGAGATTGGCATTGCTCCCAATGCTATTGCCACCCACCCTCTGTTTTCGCAAGGGTGCACACAGATGCAGCAGGGTTGAGGATCACTTCTGCTGCAAATGAGTTGGGTTTGAACAAGCGAGTTACTCTTGGCTGAAAACCCCTTAGTATATGCAAGTATAAACAAAATCAGCAATAAACGTGATCAGTTTGCATGACTATATACTCAGACTAATGATGGAATAGTTGCTTGGGCTTAAACGGCTGCCAACTGCTGTCATTCTGCATATTCCATGTTCTGTACAACTTTTCCATGGCATGGAGAAGTAGGCACTGTTTTAAAGAGGATGCAGGTGTGGACTTGCACCTGGAATGTTGGGAGGATTTACCTCCTTTACCCTGCAGGCCCACCATCATGCTGGCAGATGGAGTCTCAGGAGATGAACAACTGTGGCTTCTCAGTCACACGTACTGTGTGCAGGGTGCCAGGGATATCCTTACAGGGCGGGCTCTCAGTCCTGCCTCCAGCCCTAGTACAACTCTCTTTTGCCGTTTTTGTAGGCACCAGCTGTTTACCTCCCTTGTTCACAATGGGACTTAGGCCACTCTGAGGGTCCTCCATCAGTTTATTAGTCTCGACCAGACTTTAATTTTGTGTCTTAAACTCTTATTGGTATAGATGGTATCAAGAGGTCCTGATTCCTCCTGGGCTGAATCTCTCTCACTCATCAGATGGCTTTCACTTCAGTATCTCACAAATTCAGGTTTCTTGTCTTACTAGATGCAACTGAAGAAAGAACATTTAAGTGGGTGAAGGTTGCAAAATCTGGCTTTGGGATTATAGGTCCTGACTCTTCTCGTCTGAGCTCCTCATAGAGTCATTGCCACTAAGAAAATGTAAGTATGGAGTGGATGTAAAAAGCTACTACTCAAAACTCCCCCCTCAGAAAGAAATGTTCTTACTACACTTCTCACACTTGAAAACTACACACCTAACATAAAAGGCAGTGCATAATTGGTCCTTCATCATTCATTTTCTTCTGGAACATAAAAATAGCATGCATATTACAGAAGAAGGAAGATTTTACAAGGATTCCTTTAACAACCTAAAACAGCTGGATATGTTAAAATTATACTAGATATTTCAAAATCAAAAAAATACATTTCAAATTTTAGCCTTCAATTAAGTGAAAAATTTACTAAATTAAGATAGCATCTAAAATTTACTGTATTAAGATTGCACCTAAGACTATGTTGTTGCTATGTGTGTGCACTTTGAAGCAGACTACTTATACGAACTTACAACCTCTCTGCTAGATCCATCTCATCTGATGAACAGTTTCAGATGCTCTGGTGTTATGATGCTGCAGTGAAGGGTGCCATTACCTGGAGGATCCTTGTTAAAGAACTTTGGAATCTAATTAAGTGTATTGGAGGCAAAGAAATTATTTCATCACTAGTTTAATGAAATGCAAGTTTAGAGAGCTGGATCTAAATCTATGGCACAGGATTCCTCTGTGATGCTCAGCAAGTCACAAAAAACCTTACCTCCCCGTGAGACTCGTTAACCTGTCTGCACCTTGTTTTCTGGACTCCTCGTGCAAGTTTCTGAAGCCCAGGCTAACAGAGATGCGAAGTACTCACAATGGCAGGACTGGTGGATCGGAGGCATGAGAGAATGTGTTATGGGCTAAAAATTGCAGAGTCATCTGAAATATCAGGACCTCATCAACTTCAGTGTTCATTCAAAGGAAGAAGCTTGCACTTACCTGTGATTCGGTTCCTCAGAGGTTAAATTGTTGGTGCAGCAGGAATGTCATCCAAATGATACCTTTAATGCCTGTGGAAGAACCAGAAAGAAGAAGCTCTGTGAGAATTGAAACTGTGATCAATATCTAATTTGAATGATGTCTGCTAAAATAGTCATGGGAGTGCTTGGCTTTGTGCTTAATGGGGAAACACTAGGGAAAGTACTGAGTGGGATCCTCTAGAGCAAAAACCATGTGGCTGCTTCATTACAATGCTAAATCTGTGTAGTGGGTGTGCAGAGAGGAATGTCACACCTTCATGGACAAAGACATCCTCGGTGTTCCCCGGGACAAGGTCCACACCCCAAATTCACCTGCTCTTGAATAAATTGGGCAATATCTAAGGCATTACTAAATTCATCTTTTTGAGTTAAAAGATTAACACATATATGACATATACCAGTCACATCACTCCATCATCTTCTGGAAAGCAGTGGGAGATACAGCAACAAGGGAATGAGCTCCAATGGGAAGCTGCAGTACACTAATGGTTCCAGGGCTCATAAGGTGCCAGGGTTCCAGGGCAGCATAATTTTGGCAATTAATTAATGTCTCATTTTCTTCCATGTTTTCTACCCTGTTGATTACCATCTTCCAGTCTTCCCACTCTTCTTCTGAGATAGAATGGATCACAGGAGCAAAAATCACACACAGTGGGAAAGTTACTACCCAGTGATGAGGCATCGAAAGGGCTTTTCCTTACTCTCCTTTTAGCAAAAGAAATACATTCCCAGGAATCCTTACCTGTCTCTGAGAGGGCTGTGAGGACCCTGGGAGCATCCCCCTCTGGGGATCTAGCTGCCAGCCCAGAGCTGGCTTAGAGACAGGGCAGCCTTGAGTGGTCTGTTCCTTTGGTGGCATGGAGATATGCTCCCAGACAGCCTGACCTCCTGTTCCAGCCTTGGCCAGTCTGTGCTCCAGGGAGTTGCCCACTGTCTCTCTGCCCAGGCTGCCCCCTGTCCTGCCCTGTCCCTAGCTGGGGCAGAGGGGCAGGACAGACTGAGAGAGACCCCCCAGCCCATGCAGTGACAGGGAAAGTGAAAATTTTCGTCAAAAATAACTAGCTTCTCTTTCCTTTTGATTTTTTAAAATTAGATTTCCATTTTAAAATACCAGCAAGAAAATGTTCTAAGAGGGTGATACCAATATATGTATGTAGGGGGTTGACCCTGGCCAGATACCAAGTACCCACTAAAGCTGCTCTCTCACTCTCCCTCTGCAACTGGATAGAGGAGAGAGAAGAAAAAAAAACAGCTAAGGATTCATGAGTAGAGATGAGATCTGGGAGAGGTCAGTTACTGATTACCTTCATGGGCAAAACAGACTCAAAGTGGGGATAGTACTTAAATTTATTACTAACAGGATCAGAGCAAAAGAGTGAGAAATAAAGCAATCTTAAAAACACCTTCCCCCCACCACTCCTTCCTTCCATACTGTGTGGGTCCGGCTGAGCCGGAATTTATTTCCTGATAGTAGCTCTACACTGGTAGCTAGAGGAGTGTTGATAACACACCTATCTTTTGGCTACTGCTGAGCACAGCACTGTAACATTCAATCGAGGGCGAGATCCTGGGAGGTGACACAAGTAGGCCAGCTGACGCACACTGACCAAGGGGATATTCCACATCATATGACGTTAGATATAAAAGCTGAGGCAAGGAGCAGGACTGGAGGCACTCGTTGTCTCTGATGACTGCCTGCTGACAACTGTTACGTGTGCTGGAGCCCTGCTTCTCAGAGAAGTGGCTGACCACCGCTGCTTATGGGAAGTAGAGATTAACTGCTGGCTTCTGCTTTGTGCGCACGCACACTGCTTTTACTTTATTTTTTTGCATAAATATAAACTGCCTTATTGCAACCCATGATTTATGTTGTTTTCTTTTCCCACCTTAGTGTCTCCCCTGTCTGGCTGGGAAGGGGAGGGATAGAGCAGCTGGGTGGGCACCTGGCATTCAGCCAATGTGAACCCACCACAAATACTCCTCCCCCCGCAGCGTTGCAGGGGGATGGGGAATGGGGGTTATGGTCAGTTGTTGTTTCTGCTGCTGCTCAGAGAGAGGAGTCCTTCCCCTGCTCCCGTGGGGTCCCTCCCACAGGAGACAGTCCTTGATGACCAGTGTGAGTCCATCCCTTGGACAGCAGCTCTTCCCAAACTGCTGTCCCATGGGTCACTCCTCCATGGGGTGCAGTCCTTCATGAATGAGCTGTACCCATGTGGGTTCCCCGCAGGGGCCACAAGTCCTACCCTGGAAAACCTGCTCCAGCTTGGGCTTCCCTCTCCACGGGCTGCAGGTCTCTGGCAGGACCCTGCTCCATCTTGGGCCTCCCATGGGGTCACAGCCTCCTTCATGCATCCACCTGCTCCAATATGGGCTCCTCCATGGGCTGGAGGTGGATCTCCACACCCTTATGGTCCTCCATGGGCTGCAGGGGCACAGCTGCTCCACCATGGTCTGCACCACGGGCTGCAGGGGCCACAGCTCCGGTGCCTGGAGCACCTCCTACCCCTCCTTCTGCACTGACCTTGGTGTCTGTCTTGTTGTTCCCATGTTCTCACTCCACTCTTCCCTGGCTGGAATTCTTCTGCACAACAACCTTCTGTTCTTAAATATGTTATCACAGAGGCGTTACTATTGCTCCTAATTGGCTTGGCTTTGGCCAGTGGCAGGAAGTATGTCCTGGAACTGTTTGGCATTGGCTCCACGGGACAGAGGAAGTTTCTAACAGCTTCTAACAGAAGCCACCCCTGTAGCATCCCCCCCCGGTACCAAAACCCAGCCACAGAAACCCACTACAATGTAACATACAATTTGGAGTTAGATGTGACTGAGAAAATAATTTTCTGCACCCGTATATAAAACCAGTGCAGAAAAATTGACCTTTTCTGATAAAATTAAGTCTTTTTTTCCACTCTAAATCAATTCATCCTGCTCTGCTGACCACAACTGTGTCTGGATGAACTGTGTTTTGCAGGGCTAGACACCATGAGACCATTTATTCTTCTCATGAGGACAGTGTTCCCTAACTAAGTGGATTCCACAAAGGTTTGTGATTGTGCAACAAGGATCAGTCAGACCACAACCTCTCCAAGTTAAGCCTAGATCACTGCCCTTTTCCTGTGGCAGATACAAAAGTCTCCTACTCTCTCCAGATCAGGTCTCCCCAGGTGCTATTTAACATGGTATTTTTAAGGAAGCAGAACTAGTTTTAAAGGTTTCTACCTTCTTCCCACCAGCCTCTAATCTGCGTCTACCTGCCTGCTTGCCATCACTTGTGCTGATCTAATGGGCTGTGGGAGAGCAATGTCAAACAATCAGGAGAAGAATTCAGGACAAAACACACACACACACACAAACATATGACTTCCCTAACACATTTTTCACTTTTTTAAAAATCAAATTCTTCCTTTATATCCCAAGCTGTGAGAATTGGCTTCAGCATAATCAGTCACAACCATAGAGATATTGCTTTCTGTGTTGCCATAAAGTAGATTCTGCCATCCTCAACTGTTAATTGCCTTCTTGTGGTCATGTATGTGACAAGCTCCTCCAAAAATTATCACTTCCATCTAGTGTTAAAAAACTCTACATTGATAATGGGAAAGATCAGGGCTATATAGAGCATTCACAGATGTGCTACAGTCTGCAGTAACACCCTTCCTTTCTTTTGGAACACTCTTCCTTTACTAACTAGTTATATGCCCAAGTCTTTTTCCTCCTTGTCTCAGTATTGACTGTACTTTCCAAATGCTAGAAACTATGAGTTGTACAAAACCAAAATGTTTCTTCAGCCCAGCTGCTTGAATTTTTCCAGAGGTTTTTTCCCTGGCCTTTCTCAGCTGCAGAAGAGAAGACTGACTCTTCTTTAAATTCCCAGATGAGTCATGATAAAAAGTATGGCACTTGTATTCATACTAATGCACCTGCAGTATCATCTGTCTCCCAGCTATGAGGCTGCAAATTTCTGCTCTTATCTGTGCATAAGTTGAAATGCTTATGACTCTCTGCCAGTATAAAACATGTCTACAACTCTGCAAGCTCAGCAGAAACTCTGCAGAGAGACAGGAGAAAGTGTATGTCCTGAACAGTCCTGACTGATGGGAAATTCCTACAACAGTATACAGGTTAGTCAGATTCACATGATTAGTTTTAGATATAAAACCAGGTGATTTAAAACTTTTTAGGCTAGTCTCCAAAATGTTTTTATACTCATACAATTTTAATTCCACAGTAATGTGTTACTTTCAGTTATCCTTTTTTTGAGTTCATCTACTTCTTTCTAGATCTCAGTTTTCAGTGCCACTTCTAGTTTCATCTCCAATAAAACCATTTAATTATAATTTTTTTAGCATTTTAAATGAATTTTCAGTCCTCTGTGCCCCAGTAAGACATCAATATTGTATGTGTTTATTTAAAACTAATAAATATATAGTTGCTGAATTTAGTATTTGATTTGATTCTGTCTAGCCAATGACACCCCTCAACACTTGTTCTTGTTCTCCATTTAGCAAAAACTCAGCCTGCTACCTGTGGTTCTGTTTGATTCTGACAGCTCTGTGCAGGTCTTTCCCTGGGCCCATGAGCAAACTGCATAGCTTTTGGTTCTAATACACAGCTTTTGTTTCTGGTGCTACTTCTTGCTAACTTAAAAGGCCTGCTGATTCTGGGATGTGTTCTGAGGATATCTTCAAAACTGCTGTAAGTAACTTTGGAGCCTAAACATAATAAAAAATGAAAAAGAGTTTGACAATTTTGAAATTTAATTTTCTCCTTTATCCTCTGGGTAAGAAGGTAACTGCTTGCTTCGATGTCTCACGTTCAGTTATTGGATCTTGATGCATGCAGCAGAAATGTATCAAGAAACCCAGCTGGTGAGTTCAGTAAGTGTAGATCCTGCTTACATGTACAAAGACTCAGAGCGGAAAAAAAAACCAACCAAAAGCACCTTTGGGGATACTTTAAGTGTATGTCACAATCTCCTCCAAGTTAACAAACTGTATTTTAGAATTGTGTTTGGTAATTATTGTGTTCATACTTCAGAAGTAAGACCCGGGCATTATGGTTGGTTGGAATTCATCTGAATAAATAGCAGTTTGCCACATTCTTAACAAAAACATTATTCATTAGAACTATTACGTATTAGCAGCCCTGAATAACATTTGGCAATTGCTTTGGGTCTACGTTACTGAAAAGTCCACAGACGCATACAAATTGCTCAGTGCGCTAATATAAAACAGGAACGGTAATGAAATAGTAGAGTGAGTATTAAGCTCCAGGACTGCAGTTTTATTCTGCAAAATGTTCCTCTTGCAATTTGTAAACATCTTAGAAACTTGAATGTTTTCAAGCTATTTAATGATTGTTAGTCATAAGACTTGTATTTGCTGCCTGCCCCTTTCTGTCTGCAAAAAGCATTAGTTGCAGGCTGAGTTGGTCAAATGATTTTCAGG
Organism: Neopelma chrysocephalum; assembly: GCF_003984885.1. Taxonomy (NCBI): domain Eukaryota; kingdom Metazoa; phylum Chordata; class Aves; order Passeriformes; family Pipridae; genus Neopelma; species Neopelma chrysocephalum. The sequence continues at coordinate 1,274,585 of NW_020897689.1, read as the reverse complement.
CATTGCAACAATAAACCCTAAGTCCTTTAGACTTTTTGGAACACAAATTCCCACAGGTGGCTATCAAAAAAGACCCTCTGAAGAAAGTAGACAAATGGATGCTATGGTTAGTAGTTCTGTTTGGTAGGGTAGTAGGAAATGCATAGGTAGAATGGGAGACCTTGTTAGCTTCTGAAAAAGAAATAACACCTCTTCAGATCATGTATGATCTCTTCCCCATGTATGGCTCCGGTTTGTAGGAAAAGGAGAAGACTCTTCTAGTGAGCCAGTAAATGACTACTCTTATAAGAAGCTTACATTATAACCCACTCAGAAGAGGTGTAGCCAGGAAGGAGGGAAAATTTTCCTTATCATATACAAACATAATGTCGCAGAAAAGGGAAGAAGGCTCCAACAAAAGAATTTCTGGAGTCTCAGTATAGTATCTGGACACTTCTGAACCTTTAGAGAATATAATTATGAATGCTTTTCTGAGATGGTTCTCATAGAACAGAAAAGGTTAAATACACTTTCTTAAAGATATTGGAAATGCTTACTTTCTATATCAGTCTAAACTGCTTGCTCAAGATCTTTCACAAAGCCTCTGAACAAGGAAGAAGCTGAATTTCATTACCTCAGGTTCTAGTTTTATGGTTTATGACTGCAATCCAACCACTGAAATCTGTACATAATCTATTAACCAGAAAAAGGCTCCTTCCTTTATTGAAATCCAAATGGTTTCCAAAGCATCTGCTTCCAGTTCTGTCAGCAATCTGGAGGATATGATGCAGCTACTTTTAAGTAGAAATAAGGCTCAAGAGCCATAGAGTTGTATACATGTTACTTATCACTGTGACAATGTATAGGAAATTAATCTGTAATAGAGCCAACTTTAAAAGCTGGAAGGAACAATATATTTTCTAAAAGGGGAGAGGACTAGAGTGCTGTTTCTTGTGCTATCCATTTAAAATGTTTTATAGAAAGTCAAGACAGCGGCATGTCTTAACCTGCTTTCTGATTCATTGATATGAGATGATATTTGAGTGAAGGGAAGTACTAAAGGAGGGAACATGGAAGAAAAGCGTAACCGCAGCCAATTGTTTCTTGTGTTCTGGGTAATAATGGTCTATGGGTATGAACTTGTGGAATTGCATTTGGGAGAACAAAAATACCAAGAAAGAAATCTGGACAGAAAGTGCTTTTTCTCTGGTGTTTGTGACAGTCTTTCCACTATCTGTTAATATGCTTTCAGAGCAACCAGGATTCCCTTGTTCTTAAAAACAGTGTGGCACTGGGGCTTTGCTCCAGATCAGTTCAGAAGTGGTCAGGCATAGGAAAGAGGGTAGTTATAACAAATACTTCTTCCTTTATATTTTTGAAGTTTTGCACTCTTACCATCAGTAGAAAAACACAACAAACTAAATGTGTCTCTGTTTATTGCTGTAATTCCTTGGTATGAGTCTCTCGTTTGTTTTAGGAGAGTATCTATCTAGAAATTCACATTTCATAACCAACACTTGATTTCTGTTAGGCTTAAGAAAGATTTTTATAAGGTCGTGGTAACACAAAACACTTAGCCTTAGCATTAGTTCCATAGCATAACAGTAATCATAAAAGGAGTATGAGTGTGATAGAGAGTTGTAATTTATTGTATTTGAGCATCTACTGTGAACTGAAATTAGCACATTCTTATTGGGGTTTCCAGTGATGAATTATTTAATTACTGGGAAAAGCATCACCTCAGTTTATTTTCGAATTAGGCATTGTCCTGGTTTCAGCTGGGATAGAGTTGATTTCCTTCCTAGTAGCTGGTATAGTGTTGTATTTTGGATTTAGGATGAGGACTTGCCTTCTGTGTTTAAATTATTTGAAGGGCTTTTTGCTTTCTAGCAGACAATTTAAACAGGAAGAAGAATCTAGATTTAAAGGCTGCCCTGCTCATTTTTCAGAGAAAACCAGTAGCTTCACCACTAGCATAATTCAGCTCTAATTCATATGTACAATATCGTTCACTCTTTCACAATTAGAGTACAGAATTAAGAAAACAAATTTTAAATAGAACCATCAACAGAATAACATTGCTGCTTCTTGAAAAGGGGAGAGAAAGAGAGAAACTGCTTGATTAGGTGAGACTGCCCTTCATTTTGAGATGCTCTTTGGGCACACAAGGCAAGTATGTCATACACAGAGCTCAGGTCTCATTCCCTATAGTCTTGGGTAAGCAGGCTGGGAGAAGCACAGGTCAGAGCTGCTGCCAACAATAGCTAGTAAAGTTGCTGCTTATCTTTTCTTAAAGGGGGCTAACAGGTTGCTCTGAGCAGGAGCTCATTGCTCTGAGCCTCTGTGTCCACTTGTTCCATAGCACAACACAAGGGAAAATGGGAGCTTTCTCTTCCTCTCTTAGGTGGATGTAAAAGCGTTGTTGGAAAGAGAAGACTTTGGGTTACCTGGGCATTAAAAAGAGCATGTAGTTTTTCTGTCAGGTGAAGATTTATAATTACTGCTCTGGGATCCCTTTTTATTTAAGGAATAAATAAATAAATAAAAGGAGAAACTTTTTTAGCACTAATAGGTATTCGTTATTATATAATATTGTTAAAATTTTGGCATTGGAATTCACTTCACTGAAGTGTAGTCATTTAGAAAATGCTGAGAAATCTGATGTTCCACTTAAATAGTGCTAGTTACACACGCCCATATACAGTAAAGTGGCTGTTAGACATATTCATAGCACATATAGCAGATAAGCAATGAAGCACTGACAACCGCGTAGAGACTATGAACAAGCCCATCAGAGTATATTTTCTCTCACTGTACTGTGAAGCTAAAGAAAGAGCATTGTGCTGCATTGACTAATGCTTGAAAAGACTCTGGGTTATAAAAACTGTATTTACTGAGTTTTGGGTTAACATGGGGCACCTGAAGAAAAGAATGATCACAGGCTTGCCTGTCTCTTAGCTGTAGGTAAGAGGGCAGTAAAGAGAGGGAACTATTCATGCTTTTAGCTTGAGTATCATTGAATTTAATGAGAGATGAGTGCTAAAACCTCATGCAGCACTTTGAAGATACAAGGGGCGCTCTGTCTCCTATTTTGTTGGAATAACTGATAAACCAGTCAGGAACTATAGTTTTTGAAACAAGTAAATAAGTCAGCAATACAGTAACACTGGTATGTTTGGCCAAATAAATCAAAATATTAGGGGAAATAAATTATGCAAAAATAGGGCAAGTTATAACTGACTACACGACAGCTGAATTGAGCTATTATGGAACACTTTTAAAGGTATCTCCATCAATTTGCAGGATGACAATAAATTTAACAAGATCAGAGCTGGCCTTTAATTCCTTTATTTAATTTGATTGTTGAGATATAAATATGATATCAGAAAACAACTATCTGAAGTGCCCTTTGATATTCATTCGGAAAATGAGCCAGCAATGTGTGCTTGCAGTCCAGAAAGCCAACCATATCCTGGGCTGCATCTAAAGAAGTGCGGCCAGTTGATCCAGGAGGTGATTCTGCCCCTTTGTTCTGCCTTCGTGAGACTCCATCTGAACTACAGCATCCAGCTCTGGAGTCTTCAGTGGAGGATGTGGTCCTATTAAGTGGGTCCAGAGGAGGACAATGATCAGAGGGATGGAAGACCTCTCCTATGAGGAAAGTCTGAGAGAGTTGAGGCTGTTGAGCTGGAGAAGAGAAAGTTCCAAAGAGACCTTATGGCAGCCTTTCAGTACATAAAGGGGGCTTATAAGAAAGATGGGAACAGACATTTTAGTAGGGCCTATTGCAACAGGACAAGGGGTAATGGTTTAAAACTAAAAGAGGGTAGGTTCAGACTAGATATAAGGAAGACATTTTTTTTTGCTGTGAGAGTGGACAAAAATTGGAATGAGTTGCCCAGAAAAGTGGTAGATATCCCATCCCTGGAAACATTCAAGTTCAGGCTGGATGCAGCTCTGAGCAACCTGATCTAGTTCAAAATGTCCAGGTCTCTGCCAACCCAAACCGTTCTATGATTCAACCACAGTGCACAAATAATTACAAAGCTGCAGCAGGGGTGAACTTAGTCCTTGGCAACAACATAATGGTGGTAAGCAATAAATAATTGCAGAACAAAACATTCTCCCAACAATTAGAGTTACCCAATTATCAAAGTCTGCCTTTACCTTCTTACCTTCCATCTGCGACATTTCAGATGGCTGTTTAACCAGCTTGGCTTTGCCTGGTAACATTCCCAAAGGCCAAGAGTTTCCAGATACTCAGTACTTGCCTATGTAAAAAAGGACAGTGTCAGCTATTTTGTTTAGGCTGGTTTTGCCTGGAGGAAGAACCTGAGGCAGGAAAGATGAGTGAAGAGACTCTAAATACTGATTTCCTATAAAAATTATTTTTAGAACACACTAGTAAATTGAATGAGGAGTTGGAAAGTTTGTTGGGCACTCTTAGCTGGCAAAAATTATTTGTTTTGTTGTTTTCTCCAAGGAATATTGCTGTACTTATTATTGTCACCTAGAACAGACACCCGCTCTTGAACTCCTGGTTGTTTGGCACATTTCACTATCCTTCACCCAAAATAAGGGATTTTTATGGCCATCACACTGCAAGGCTTTACAGGTGAGTTCTTGAGCAAAAGTGGAAGTATCACAGCAGTCGTTAAAGCCCAAGGTAAGATTTCTAAGGAGACATTTTTCTTTACATAAACTGGTAGAGTTGGAAAGATGGGGCATTTTTGGTGCACCGCAGTTGTTCTGCTCTGAAGAAAACACGTTTGGTCATTTGTGTGTGTTGAGCTTTTACAGGTTTTACACAATGCTTCTTTGAGTCTTGCCGTTATCTACTACCCTGGTTATGCAGAAGTAACCATCAGCATCTTAGTCCTCCATTAGTGTTCATATGAGCCTGTTCTTGATGATAAAAAGGGTGGTAAGGGATTCACACTTATTGTGCCTGAGTGACTTGAATGACATTTTCTCAGTTTAGAAGCATCTCCACTTGCAGACTCAGCTTGGGATCTGAAAGTCAAGCTGTGCATTTTCTGGCTCATACAGCTTTGCCATTAAAGCTTCATTACATCAAATTCTGCTCACAATTAAACCTTTGCAAATAAATTGTCCTCTGAGTTTGCAAAGGAATAGTTGAGAAAGCAGCATTTTGGTCCTGGAAACGGAAGGCATTTAACAACTGTTTTGGTGACACATGAGCCTGAACGGAAACCAGCTTTTTCCCTCATACCTTTGTCAAACCTAAGAAGTGAAAGAAAAAGATGTAAAAATTCATTTTACTACTAAATACATTGTATAAAAATACAGACAGAGAATAGATCTATTGAGTGAAAGGATGTGATTTTTTGACAGTCGCTTTTCAGAATAAAGACACATTTTAAAAAAGACACAGGTGTGTTGGAATAAAGAATTTTCTTTTAAATATGAAGGTGAGTCAGACTGTCTTGGGACTTCATTTGCTTAACTGACAGGCAGAAAATAGGATTCTGACTAGTACTGCAGTTCCTCTAGCTTCATCTGGGAGTTGAAATTGAAAGTAATAATGAACTGTAATGTTAATCACTCCTTTATTAGAGCAGGAACTGAGGATCGAGGGACCTAAGTTCTTTCTTTGACTCCTTCATGTAATCCTTAGCTGATCTGTAAAATATTAACTGAAATATCACTTTCATGGTTCAATCACAAAATGATACCACTTGGTCTTGACCCACAGTCTCAGGGCCAGGCTAGCAGCCAGGCATAGCCAACCAAACAGACATGTAAACCCATACACAAACAGGGCACCTCTTCACATTATTTCTCACACAGACACAGTACCAAGACATTAAGGCTACTTATTGAAAGTGCAAAGCACCATTTCAAAGCACCTCCTGGTGCCTAAGAAAAATGTTCAACAGTCTCTGCCAGTCCCAATGTTTTTTCCTACGGCAGCATCTCTGTTTCCTCAATAAGTGTTTTCCAGATCAAATGTGATAGCCAGGACAAATTGCTGTACTGTGCAGGGCACATCTCCCACATTAAAAAGGAAGTCTAACCTAGTTAAAAATGAAAGGACTTTGTTCTCTAGGGATCCTAGGGACTCTGGGTCATCCTGTATGACTGGGGACAGTGGTGAGCATCAGCAGACTGAGGGAATGTTTCTCTTTTCATCACTCCTGTTTCCTGAAACTACAGCAGCAGATGCCGCGTATTGTGACTTCTTTCAGAAGAAATCTTTCAGCCAGGCTTGACTCCTAGCATTATTCATCCCTCTCGAAACTCTTTCCTAGCACTGACAGCTAAGTTGGATATCCTGTGCCTCTAAACAAGTAGCAGTTGGTCTATCCAACATGGCTGTGTTGAGGCTTCTACAAAGCTGAGTATGTTAGTGTTACCCACTGCAAAATGTTTGCTCATGTATTTTTTCAAACTTGTGCAATGGTTAGGCTAAATCACATGATACTAAGATTTACAATTAAAGAAAAGAAAACAGAGAAACTACGTGATTCTTTGTACACTTAGCACTTACAGGCAATCCTTTTACTAATTCAGGCCTACAAACTGGATGCTAAAATGCTAAAACCGAGACTTCAGAGGATGCTCATGTTTTGATCCTGTTTCAACTCTCTTGCAATCATGTCAGCCACCTGCCTTCCTTGAGTCTCTACTAACCCAGATGGACTCTTTTTTTTTTTTGTAAAGTTGAGGATTTCAATGAAAACCAGATGTTCCATCTGATCCAAACTTCCCTAGATAAATAAACCCTCACTCTGTTCCATCCACTTAGTTATAATGCAGCAAACCAACTCTAATGGAAATGCTTTCACAGGCCATTTAGTAAAAATAAAGTCCCAGTTGTCCTAGAGAGACACTGATCCTGTGTGTTAATGTAGGAAATGGTGGCAAGAGTCACTCTGCGATGGTCAGTACCTGTTCTCTCTGTGTGCTGTGGTGAGGTCTTCTTAGAGGAGAAAAGAGCTTAGCAGAGATCATGAAAACCAGGGAAAAGCCTCAAGTGGACTCTGCAGTGTTTTTTAGTGTAAATGTGAGGAATGTGGGAGGAGACTGTGTGTGGAGGTATTTGGAAGGGAACAAGTAGCAGTGTGGATCAACCATGCAGAAAAGTGGGGCCATGGCAGCAAGCAATAACAATAGGAATATTTGGAGACAAAATGTGCTGAAGAAAAAAGCCTTTTCCTACCTCCTTGGTACCTTTCCCCACCCTCAGGCAGGGAAGCCAGATGTCCCTGAAAAACAGTTCATTAAACTGATGTAACAAAAGACAATTAATTCTCAGTGGCACCATTTGGTACTGCCGTTGGTTGTGTTCACGTCACAGACACCCTGCCCCATGGCAGCAGGGGGATTGCTGACATCTCATAAACAACCAGTCAGGTGAAGCACTTCACAAAACCGTACGCTCATATTAATCCACTCTCCTCTTTTACTCCTTCAGCTCTCATAGTCACCTCTAGCAAAAGGATGACGATGCTGCTTCTGGCTAGGAATCAGGAATCAGGAATCTAGCAAAACAGTACTGTGGTAATTGAGAGCTGTCTCTCTGGTCTTCGACTAGCAGACAATGTTTGCGATGGCTTCATCATCGCCTAACCAAAATTATTGGGATATGAATAAACAATGCTCATTATTTTAGGGCGAATGTGACGGTCCTTTGTGGGAGAAAAAAAGGAAGTATTCCAGTTTCTCTCTGATAAGGAGAGAAGTGGCTTTTATGGTTGTCCCTAACATTAATGCTCTCTAGCATGAGACAGAGCTGGCCATGGCATTTTTTTAGCAGACCTGTCAAAATATTTTTATTCCCTTAAAATTCCAACATAAACAGATTCTGCTTAACCATGTTTATAATGCTTCATACTAAGCAGAACTGAGAGTCTTGGAAGAGGACAGCAGGCACTTCCAGACATGAAATTAAAATCACTTTATATAAAAAAAATAGAGGATGTATACCTTTCACTGTATTCCAAGTGTAGATGACTATAGCCCACTTGCTCTTGCTGTCACCTTTTTATTTTCAATATTTAAAAAGGCTTATCAAGAAGTTTTGCAGAGAAATGCAGATCATCTCCAGGAGTCCCCAGAAGAGCTCCAGAGAGGATCAGGGAACTGGCTTAGCTCTGTGAGTGGTGGGCAGCAAGTGTACCTGTGAAGGCAGGGTGCTGCTGGCCCTGTGTGCCCTGTGTCTTGGTCCTGGCAAGGCAGAGGTTCCCTGGGCACAGTTTTGCTGTGCACTGTGCTCACAGGCGCTGGTGACAGAGTTACCTCTTGTGACGCTGCAGCTTTTATCCCACAGCTCTCACTGACTTATGGCAACAGAATGAGTCAGGAAGGTAAGTTGGAGGTGGAAATCCGTGAACTTGCACTCCATGGAGGCAAAATACTCCCAGTCAACTACAGTGGACAGAGGGTGGTTGAACCTAAAGACACCTGAATGACCTCTTCTACTCTTTTTAGCAACTCTTCTCATTGCTCCTTTTCCAAATTTTTGCTTCAGAATCCCACATGGACCTGAGATATACCAGAACCTGTGTGGGTCGGTATGTATTTCACCTGACAAATGAAGAGTGGGATGATGGTTACCTGGTCATACATAATTGTGAGGGGTAGTCAAGACCTAAGCTGCCTGTGATATGTCACAGGAGAATTTTACAGTAGAACATTTTGGCAAGAATAAGGGGGGAAAACAAGGAAAGAATAATCCATACTGTATGTAGGTTTCCAGGAACTAAGTTTTGGAGGCTCTTAGAAGAGTTAGTAATAGAGAAGAAAGCAGAGAACAGTTTTATATAGTTATATCCATCCTTGAAAGGAGCTCTTCCCCTCTAACCCCTAATTTCACCTTTGTCCTTTACCTCCTGTGTGACACAGTAAAGCTCAGGGAACAGCAGAGGTCTGCATACTGTGAACCCTGACAACTTGTTCTCATGGGCAGTCTGAGCATATCCATTCTCCTCCCCTGTCCTCACTTGGAACAGCTCCATTAAAACAGGCATTTGCAAAATGCTGCCTGCTGAAAGCATGTGAATTGATCTCTCTGTACGATATGCCTGAAGGCCAGTAAAAATTAGTTTTCCCTTTCTGCAAAGAAGAAAATTAAATGCAAATTGTTAAGTGACTTGCTCAAGATTGAAGAGGGAGCCCTTACTAGAGCTCGGAAAGAACAATGGAAATCATGCAGTGCATGCTCAGGATGGATCCTTTCTGAAAGACCCACACACCTCATGAGGCTCTTCTGCTCTGAGAGGTACAATCCCAGGTTTAGTCAAAGAGACTAAAATGTGTGGTGACATTTCTCTTACTACTGAGGTTCTGAAACCTTTTCAGGCTGTCTGGAAATTATCTGGACTTGACCTGAAAACAAAGGGAGTTCTACTTCTCACAGAACAAAAAAATCTAACCCCAGACACCTCCAATGAGGCCATGAACTAAATGTGCTCTTGAGGGGAAAATATGAAAGATTTTTAATTTAAGACTTTTCTTCTACCAGACCTCAAAATGCTGGTTTAGGGTTGATAAGTTGAAGATCAGAATGTATATGGAGTTCTCAACAAATCATTCAGTCATGGTGTATTGAAGGATTTTTTAAAATAAATAATTAAATGCATTTTTAGAAAATATGTAATGTCTTAGGGCAACTCTGGAGCTGGAACAAAATATGTTTTCTTTATTTAAAATGTAATTTTTATGGATGCATTAGACTTGGAGCCAGAGAAAACATTTTTAACTGCTGAGGTTTTACAGCCACTCTAGGGTTAGGAAAGAAACCTGAAAAAATATTCTGCCTGCAGATTTTTTAGTTTCTTTTAAAAGTAAAATAAAAAGATATTGTAGCTTTCCCACCTGTACCATAGTTCATCCACAGGAGACACCTTTGATTTAATTCCTCTCTGCTGCAATGAGCCCAAGTTCAAGACAACTTGTCTTGTGTGAAAAGAAGATGCCACCTCTGGGTTGACGACCACAGCAAAAGCACTGGGGCCAGTCCTTGGTCCACAACAGTGATGAGCCTCTTTGCTTAACTGTAAGCCTCAGTTTCTTGTGTGTAAAAGGCAGAGAAAATATCCTTCCTTCTATGTGATTAATTTAGGTGTGTTGGGAAGAAATTCAGGCTGTCACTGTGCCTTGTTTGTATAATGCATTTTGCAGAGAAAGCTTCAGACATACCCGCCTTTTGCCATAATTCAAGACAGTTGATGTCAGTCTGAAAACCAATTTCTGAAGGTTAAAATGTGTGAAGGCATAACAACTTGAGTTGTCAAAAAATAACCAGTTCCCCTCTCCAAGTAGTGTTACCCTCAGGAAAGGACCTAAAGAAAACAAACAGGATCTCCTAAATATCAGCATATTAGGAAAGCCCAGAGCCTGACACAGTGCTACATGCATTGCTAAGAGAGAAACACATGCCAGACTTGTGTGTAACTTGGTGTCTGGTGAGTCAGAGCTAAAAGAGGCTTTCTATGCACATTTCTAGACACACTTTTTACATGTTGAAATGGAACTGCAGATCCATTGGTGAGAGGAGACCTTACTGATGAACATACCCTATATAAAAAGCGAGAGGAACAGACATACTTTTTGTTTATATGCAGAAAGAGATTAATCTATTCAGGTGAGTAATGGTGTGCTGTTCTCCCTTGCTCATATGAGGACTGAAGCACGTTAATTTCACGCGTGGTAAATCAGAAGTTGGGCATCTGCTCCTGCACTGTGTTCAGTACAGGGTGGCTGAGGTTTGATTTCTGCATAGAGCTTTTACATACACTTCCTCTGAAATGTGCATGTTCTTTAAATGGGTGGGTTTGTCTGTAGAAGAGGGCAGAAGGCCATTCTCACACTGTGATTATGTAGCTGACAAAAGCAAAGAAAATAGGTCTGAAAAGGAGCAGAAAAGGCCATCTAATCCACTCCCTTGCTTTGTGGGAAGATCAGTGTTATCAAATTAACACCCCACCTGATTCCATTTGAAAATAAAAAAAATAAATATGTATACGGATGATAAAAATTTTTCAACTGTAGAACTGACTTCTGAGAGGTAATACAGCCCACCAGCCCTCCGGATTTGAGGTCCACAGGAAGACATCAGGTAGTCCTTTCATCTTTCCCTGTTTCTATCTTGCACTTTCTACGCTGTGGACAGTGCTGATGTCCTAGTCTTATTCTAGGTTGTATGTAGATCACTCTTAAAATCAGTAATGATTTGTTTTATCTTCAATTTTTACTTTGGAACTATGTAATGTGTGCTGAATTCATAGTACAGCCTTTTGTAAAGTACCTGGAGGTGTCTTGGCATTATGAGCAGCTGGACAATTTTGGTGTGCTTCGGTGCTTTAGGAGATGACCATAATTGTCAAACAAATGCTCATTGGGATCCCACAGACCCCACATGACTAAGGGTCCAGATAGACCACGGAAAGCAATGAAGCAGCTACACATATGGTTTGGGGGAGATGGATAATTTAAGGTAAAAGAGAGGAAGGTGACAGTGAGGAGAGGTCCAGATGGGTAACAGCCTTTAAAATCTTGGAAAAGGATGGAATACAGACAGGCAAGCCACTGGAACAGTTTATTCAGAGACTGAAGACAACCAGAGGAACCAAAGGCGTATGCTTAGGTGTATGCTTTTCTGAGCAGAATTTTCAGAGAATGGTGAGAAGAGGATGAGGGTTGTTGTGGGAGCACCATAGGAAATGGAAGACCCATAGATTTCACTTACAGTGTTACTGCTGCCCTGACTGAAGGCCTGCTGCAAAAGCTGAACCCAGGACTTAAAGGAAATGGCACTCTGGTTTGTGGAGATGCTGTAAGAAGTTCTTAGGAAAAAGAAAATGAACATATAGGCAATAATATGGGAGAAAAGCAGGGAGGCAGGGATGTAAAACAGCAGCAGTGAAGGGACAAAGCAGTGTACTTTTGGAGCTACATATGAATGTTGTCTCCTTTGCAGCAAGTGCCAGAACTGCTCAGCTTTGCTTCACAGTTCTCACACCTATTCTGCTCATGAGACAACACTTTAATATCACCAGATGTAACCCAGATGGTACATATTAATTTATATATGGATGCTGGAAAATACATATATACTTTTCTTTTGGAGTCTTTTAAGAATGATTTTTATATTCATTTGAAAATTGTTCATTTTTATTTGAGCCATAAGGCAGCCAAAATACAGCTCCCAGGTGAATGAACCTTTATCTATTCCACCCTGAATGATTCCAGGTTTCTGTGAGACTACTTTTGAAGATGTGGACTCATTTTGTTTAAGAAATGATTCTCACTGTCTCAACAACGTGTTGCTGTCAAATGTCCATTATTAGGCTGAATGGAAATAATGGAGAGATAAATTTAGAACATCTTTCATCTCATTTTCAATATTAACAACTGTTCCATAGACTTGGCAGCAGACCCAAGTGTGTGACAAAGTAGAATGCCTTAATTTAAACATTTAATTATTTTTCTGAGTCAAACTTGATTTAATAAGTAATGATAATTGAAGTCAGACATGATCTTTAGATAATCAAGCAATCGAGCTTGCTCATCCGATAGAGCAGGAAGAAGTGGTGGTGGCATTTGTCATAATAATCTATGCAACATAAACAGCAGTGTTTCCCCAGTGTCTGGAATCACTGAGAAAAGGTGATGAGAAAAAAAGAAAATAGTCAAAAACTACAGGTAGAATATCAGAAGAGTATTAAAGAACAGATTATGTCTCTTTGTTGATAGCTCTCATTTCCTTCCATCCCTCCATTCCATTTCTTATCCCCTGCTTCTGTCCCACAGTGGACATCATTTCTGCAATTGCAGTTCCTAGGCTCAAAACCAGAATCTTAAATGCTGTGTTTCTAGCAGAGGTGGACCCTTTGCCCCGGAGAACAATAAGGAGTAAGTAAGCAGTTAAAAATATCAATAAATAAATACATTCATTTTTAAAGCAGTAACTCACAGAGTAGTCTGCTATTATTTCTGTTGTATAAAAATGATTATATAGAAATGAACATAAACCCAAAACATGAACTCTGCACCCTTAAGAACAACTGGAAAAGATATTTTCAAGCCATTCTGGTCAATCATTGCCATAATTATGCATTATGCCACTAGACTGGAGAAAGCCTTTTCCTGGAAAGACCACGTTTCCATCAACAAAGCAGACAGTGAGAGTGATGCAAGGTTGGATGGTAGTCTTCAGTGTCCATGTCTGAAGTGCTCCATGTGGAATGCTCGTCTCACCTGCTCCGAACTGCTTCTCTCATAAAGTTCCTCAAACCTCAGACCAATCCCCTTCCTTCCCATCAGACCATTCTGTGCTTACCAAAGGTGGTTGGTTGTCCTTGCATAGTTAGTAGGTGCAAATTTCCAATCTTATTTCATGCAAACCCAGACAAAATAAAAAGTATTCCAAATACAGTAAGCTGTGCAAGTGGTTAGCATGATTGCATTAGAATAAACAATGAAATGACAAATCATTCTTGCTACTGCAGGATGGAAAACGCCACTAGTTCTCCATCTTGGGCAGAAACTTATCCTATAGGTATATTGTTCTGTTGTTACCTGGTGCAAAGATATGCGCCTTGAACAATCTGCTGTTGGGTGCTGTCAGCCACTGGATTAGATGAATTGTGGGTCTGATGAGATAGGACAATGCCTTTACTCCATCCCATGAGGACCGTAAGTTATCTCCTAAATTATGTTTAGCTAATTCCTGTAAGTCACTGCTACTCCGGTTGTTATTTTGAAAGTTCTTTCCAACTCATGGCACTTGGCATTTACAGCATCCTACTGGTAATGCCAAACTCCAACAGAGTATTTTAGGTGTATTCATAAGGTACAACTGTATCTGGAGAAAGCACCAAAGGAATTCCCAGCAGTAGACAATTAATGACTATGAGAAGGACTGTAAGGTATCCTGCAGTAGCAATGGCACACATGTTCCAGCAACCACTGCCCAGTGCTTTGGAAACAATCTCTCTCCTATTATGCTGCTGCCTGTTAAATATCTTGGCATTTATCTCACAGCAGAGACCAGAGTTCTGTTCCATTGACAATGTCTCTTAATTGCCTTGTTGTTTAAATAAACAACACAAGATAATTAAGTGATAATGTCAAAGAAATAGGATGTTAGTGATAATGGGTGGTAGATCCCTCTTCCACTCTAACCTCACTGTCTAGAGCAGTCCAGACTCTGCCTGCATTGCTCACCTTTTGAGTTTTGAAGGGGGCTTTTTGAATACTTCAGTAAAAGCGAAAAAGTTTGGAGGAAGAATTCATGACTGGGAAACTGAGAGAATCAGATGATGCAAAGGTTTTGGAAAAGTAGGACATACCTGTGGGACAAAGGAAAGTGGTTCTGTGCGGAGAAAAACCTACCCGAAGGAGCTGCCTGTTTGCTGACTCAGTGGTCTGGGTGGTCCAATAGTGGCTGGCCCGAGGGGTTCTGTTTCTGTTCCTGACCAAAGCTGTTCAGCCACACAGTCTTCTTAAGGGCTGGACAGCAGGAATGCCTCCCGGCTAATGCCAGTTACCTGGGCTGCTGTGGCACACGTGCCTTCTCTGTGACTCTGCTCACACTTCACCTTCCCCCATACCGAGGGCTAATCAAAAAGGCTGCAGCCATCCTTTGAGCAACCCCTTAGACAAAGATTAACCAAAGCACGATTGTATTCATACACCTGGGCCACTAATAAAATAGATTGGTGGTCTTTTCCATTCATGACTTTGTTTCTTCAAATGGGGCTAATAGATGAAGATACAAATCCCGCAAGATTTAATATGGAGAAGTCTGGAAGTATTTTTTGTGTCTGGCAGTATTTTTTCTGACAGCCTACTAAAAAGCCATGAAGACTGAAGATTGATGGGTCTCATTGCTCGTCTGAGATTTTTGATTTATTTTGATACTTATTGGTGTATATAGTTGACAGTGACCAGTTCTGTCAACCTGGTGCCATTGTACATTTTCAAGGCACCAGAACAATCTGTTCTGGCAGAAACACATAGCTAAAAGCTATGTGTGAAGTGGGAGTGAAAAGAAAGAGAAGTTCCTTTGAACTTTGAAGTTCTTGTTCTCTCTCCTGGCTTCCAGCTTGGCTGTACATTTTGCTTCAAAGACTATAGTGGTATCATAACAGATTTGATTCCAATTGTCTCAGTTCAAACATCTTTCCTGCTGGTTATTGATATTGATCTGACAAGCTCCACCAGAGGTTTTCAGGGCACTCTAAAAGCTCTTGTGTTGATTTCAAACTGTTCAGGCCATTTGAATGTGAAAAACCACCATGTAGACTGTCAGCCTGCTTTTGTGTCTGTCCTAGAACAGACCACACTTTGCCAAGGAAGTTTTAATACTGGGAATAAAAAGTGAATTTTTGAGACAGAGGTGCAATGTTTGCTGCACAGTCATGTTTGCCTATACCATGAACCCATAGCTAAAATGGACTTGAAGGACTGGCTATGTAGTCTTGTTAGGTACTCAGGCACTGAAGATGAGAACAGAAATGTACAGCAATCTTGCTGAACACTGGTTTCTTCAGCTATTGATTATTGCTTTACAGTCAATCAAAGGAAGGGTTAGTTTTGGAAATTAGGAAAATATGAGAACGATTGCCTCACCTGTAGTGGGATATCTACCAAAACACAAACCCTCTGACAATTTAAGCCTGCTTCTGGTAAGTGACACAGGCTTGTGTCAGGCTGGCCTAGAGCAGATTGAAGAATGACTGCTGGCTTCAAAATAGTTTTAATAGGACTGAAGTACTCACATGATGCAACAGAGACATTAGGAAATTCTATAGGTATTTTGAGCTTTGACTTTGATTTTTTTGTTAGCTGTTATCTTTAAGGTTACAGACTAAATACATAGGTTGATGAAGGTTCATGAGGGCTGGGCTTGTGTTAGAGAAGTAAATTATACTGCAGCTCAGAAAAAAAATGAACTATGGAATATTTCCATATGGCAGACTAGGAAGCTGGTTTATTGGTATTGAGGAATCTGATCAAATCAGTACAACAGTTTGACAGCAGAACCAAACATGAAACCTCCACCCTTAAGATCCTAGGGATAAATGCTACTAGTATAGCATGTCTAGATTAGGATACATTTTTTGAGGCACTTTGATCAGAGAAAATGAGGATTTATGGTGCATGTATCACTGATATATATATGACACATATATGTTTGTGTTAGCTGGAAATAACAGGCAAAGGGCTTTTACAAAGCTACAATGCTGCCCACACTAGCACTGCTTTCGTGAAGAAGGCCCTGATAGAAAAATGCCTGCTTCTATGTTTTTTTTGTAATAAGAATGGTTTTTTTGTCATTTCATATTCATAGATTTGATTCTGACTTGCATTTTGAAGTTATTCACAGGCGAAGATATGGGTTCATTTTATTTATGGAAATGTGAAATTGCTATGCCCCTGTCCCCCCAAAAATCTCCTAAAATAATAGAGGCACTGAGTTTTAAAGTAACTGTTGAGCATTTGATCAGATAACTATGCCATTATTAGAAAGAAACAAAGAAAAGACAAATAAAATAGAAGCTTATTTGCATCTGATTTACATTATCCTGTGAGCATTGATTTCATTTTTATTTCATTCCTCTTAATACTATTCAGATTGCAGACTGTAGCCTTGTTGCAAATTTACAGCTGAGTTTCATTTAATCATCTCAGGTGTTACTGAAATAGGGAACACTGCTGCTGGAAAGATTTCCCCTGGGATTCATGGGAGCTGCCTGTATCCTGAAGCTGGAGGAGGGGGCCTGCAAATACGTTCTGGTAGTGCATCTCTGAATTTTGATGATCATCTGTTGATAAATTGTATGGGCCATCCTGTGTCAAGACCATCATTGCTGTCTCCTCCTTTTAGTCAGCAATTTGTCTTCAACCTTACTACTTAGGTTATGCCTTTTTCTCCTCCATCTCTAAACCCTTGCTTCACCGTAAATATTTGCAATAACTCACATTTCACTCTTCCTTGTTCCTCTTCTAGGTAGGAACAAACACAGTGTCAATACTGTGCAGATGTGTTTTAACGCAAGAGAATATTTCGGTGAGCTTGATGGTGAGTTGTAAAATCTTTGTGGTAAGCTCACAACACAGGAGGATCCTTTGATAAACATAAGTAACTGGAGTTTACCATGAGTGTATCTTTGTCAGAGAATGTTTTTCTTTCTGTTTCCTACAGCATTGCTTGCTCTAGTTCAGGAGTCAAAAAGTTAAGAGTTTTGGACAATGGGTAGTACTATCTATGATTTGAAATTCTGTTTTAACTAATGTTTTATACTGTTTGCTTAAAATTTACTGTGTCTGCAAGCAACCCCTCTTGTAAAATTATTTACCATTGAAATTCACTATTGCTGAAAGCAAACATAAAAAACATTATCAGGTTCTAAGTTAATTTGTTTAAAAATGCAAACAAATAACAATGAAAAATGTTTTGAAATCTTTGTTTAGCTGCAGTCTGCTTCTATTGATATAGACCTATGAGAATCTTGTGGCTGGGAGCTCTGATCTGATGTTGTCTTTTGAAATTTCAAATCAAGTTTTTTTCCCCATTTTTGATAGGCAAAATTGTGATGGCATCGTAATGAACAAGTGAATGAATACAGAAAAATATAAAAATTTCCCCTCAGGCAAAAAATTTGCTGATGTTAATGCTGGAAGTGAGGGTTAAGTGCTATGTGACAGAAACTGTGTTGGCTGTTGCAAAACTGTGTTGGCTGTTGCTCTTCGTTTTGATCAACAGCAAAACATTTGCCTTCGAATCTTGAAACTCCAGTCCCAGTTGGAGCAGCAACCTTTCCCCTATAATTAATTTTTGTGTGCTGTAGTCCATTAGAGAAGAGAGTGACAGCCTCTGGACACAGATTATTGTCTTACATATGGCCCAAAGGAACATTATGGTCTTAATTAAAGGTAGCTCAATATGTCAGCCATTGCAATAGTTTGAGCATTTTAAATACTGTGTCAGTATCTAACCACCTTAAATGAATTCTAGTAGCAAGAGAACTAGGTAATTTAAAGGCAGCTCATGTTCTCTGTAAGTTTTGCAGGACTGCTATTGGGAATACTTGATAATTTATGAAGGCTTACACCACCAAATTAATTACATTTTCCTGATGCCACATGTCTTTTTCATACAAGCTAGCTCTGAATTATAAGTAACAATATTGTCCTTGTTCATTCCTTCAGTACGGGAGACAGCTTACTAATAACACCAGTAGAATTCAGTTGGTGTATTTCAGAAGTGTCATTTATTAAACACCACTACAGTTAAGGTGGTATATGCTCCTCTAATATTAACACTGATTTCTGCTGTATGTATTACTACATCTCAGTTCTGAGCCTTCAGCATGGGTTTGATTTGGGAGCATTTTTTACAGTTTAGAAAAAATAAATTTTGAGGAAATGGCCAATGCAGAGACTTCCTGTGCTATGCAGGAGGTACAATGTCACACACTCCACTGTTTTCTGTGGGAATGAGGTTTTACTACAAGCCTCTCTTCTGACAAACAGAATCTCCTTGGGGTCCTTACCATAGGTAACTCATTGTTTTCTGTTGTCAGTGGGTTTCCTCTGAGATTCTGCAATCCTGAGTCGTGCTTGGGTTTTGCCTAGCAGATATTTCTTGGAAAGTTTGACAAACTCTCCTGATGTGACTAGTTTAGAAGGAATGAACATTTTTCCATTTTTCTTTAAATTAAAATAAAATCGATTTGAATAGATATAAATATATATAAGTATGGTTAAGCCCTGAACTGCAATGAGTAAGGAAAGTTTTCTTGAATAAGATTTTAGAATATTGAAAGTTTCTTTTGTGCATCATCTTATTCCTTGAACTAAAAAATGGATTGGAGACAAAATTCCAAAAGGAGAATTTTTCACAGGAAATCTCACTTTCCTGCAGTTCTTTCAAATACTGAAGTTTGATCCGTGAAAGAAGCATGCTATTGTGAAGTTTCATCAGACTCAAGGGAAAAATCTACTTCCATCCAGCAGAGCAGAAGTAAGAAAATAACAAAATTACTCTGTCTGTCCTCATTCCTGTAAACAAATTGTGAATTTAAAAGCTACATTATGTAAATAACATCATTCTAAGGCAACGTATTTTATTCATCAAACAAACAAAGATGCCACAGCCCTAGTCAGAATAGAAAATGAAATAAGGAAAATTAAACACAAATAAACCCTCTTAACGTAACATTAAGGGCTAGATCTTGGCAAACCACCGGCACTCAGAATATATTTTGATGTTAGATGACTTTTCAGAGTGAGCCACAAAGCAACAGATCCCAGAGTTAATTACAATCTGGTTATTTTCTATTTTCAGTTGTCAGTATTGGGTGGCCCCTTTGCTGCAAAAACTTGTAGAAACCATAATGTTTCAGAACTTACATTAAACTTGTCATGTAGGCTTCATTCAGATCACACGAGGGTTTTCAGAACCCGGACACAAACACTATTAATGATTTGAGCTGTTAGAGTAATATGTTCTTCAATTTTTCTTGAAAAAAACAATCCGCCCTTTTCCAAACCTGCTTTAGTTCAGTATGTATTGAAGTCAACTTTGAAAGAAAAGGTGAGGTGTATGTGAGTCATGTCATCTTTTGGCTTTTTCTCTTGAAGAAAGTTGGCATGTTCTTATGGGGACAGGAAGAAGTGGGAATTAGAAGAAAGGATGGCTTGAGAAATGAATCAGGAACGCTGAAAAGTTTACCAAGATAGGAGGCCTGTAATTTGGTTATCTTCGAGGTGGAGTATGGTTTAGATTGGAAGATAAGCCAAGAAGGAGAGAATGAATTAGTATTGGGAGAAATCAGTGGCATCACAAGAGTTCTGCCAGAAATGTTTTGTGAAAACCATGCATGCCTGCATGAACCAAATATTGGGATAAATCAGGTCTAACATTAGCAGTGCTGACCATTAGTGGAAAAAGTGGTAAATAAGAGAGAGAAAAAATGGAGGAAAAAACCACATATGCTGGAAGAAAAAGCAAGGAGAGGGTGAGTTTAGTTTACTGAAGCTGACAGGCTAACATTCACTGAAAGGATATGGAAGGCTGACAGTGAAAGAGACTGAATCCTGTTTGGATGAATGAGTGAACTTCCTATTAAGGACAAATAGTGGTGAGAGGAATATGGAAAGGTTAGCTGATGAATCAGTGGCTGCAATACAAAGGAGAAATTAAATGGTTCTGGAGGTAAGGGAAGAGGTGAAAATATACAAGAAAGCTGAATGAAAGACATTCTTGCACTATGGCCACATCTGGGATCAGTCGCCCTGAATGGTTTCTGCTACCACTTTTACCTGAAGTGTTTGACTCATAACAACAGAGTCTCACCCTGCTTTGATTTCCTGCTGGAGTCTTGCTTGGCAACGGGAACCCTGAAAGGATGTTCAGGCAAAGATATCCAGACCTCTGTGAGAATCAGTATCTTGGGAAAATGAAATTGTGAAAGAAGAGGAAGTGAGAAAAGGGGGTTAAATTAGGGATGGGAGTGTCAAAGTTAGGGTAAAAAAAAGTGGAAAGGACTGAGATGTTGGGGTCAAGTTGAGGAAGGGAAGAGGAGCAGCTGTTGCAGTAGATTCTGTATTTGTCTTCATGTGCAAAACAGTAGAGCTGGGAGAGAAGAGGAAGGAAAAAGCCCCTTGAACTAACAGGAGCATGATAAAAGTGTGATGAATGTGGGAAGGGAGCTGTAGGATGCAAAGCACAACAAAGAGCAAATAGGACAAAATAGGATTGTGGTGAAAAGACCCTCTTTCAACACACTTATTGGAAAATGCAATTCAGAAAAACCCAAAATATACCATGAAAGCAACATGTATAGATGTACCCTATTTGGAAAATGCTGGAGGATCTTGCATCCTCTTTCTATAAGGGAGTGAAAATGTTATTGGACAACACTACAGGATCAGTGCAGGAGAAATAATTTTGGAGCTCACAGCTCTCCCACACTTAGGCTTAAAACTTCTTCCAGTTAGGTCTTCTGCTCCAGTATTTTCCTTTCTGCTGCATTATGGAGTCATGCTCCACTTTTCAGCTGTATCAGTCACATGTGTATTAAAGGTCAGCTTTCAAACATTAGTGATTCTGCAGAGAAGACCATGCTGAACTAACGGAGAATTAGGTTTTCTGCTGCATTTAGTCTTCAGCTCTGAATAATGTTTGGTCATCTTCACATTATGTTAAGTACAATGGAAGTTGAAGGCCTTCCAGGTAGTGACATCTGGTTGTGCTACTTTACAGTACAAAAATTGCCTCAGGGAACTAAGCCTCAAGTAGTTCAGCATCTGTTTCAGGTTGTTTCAAGAGATGGTATACTCCTTGTAAGCTTGCCCATGAAGAATTCCTACATGAGCTTTGATAGCAGAAACATTTTTCTGCTTTTTCTGCAGCATGCAGTTAGAAGTTTCCTTTTTTTATGAGTATTTGTTTGTGCTCTGAAATTTAGATCAATCTGAAAGTAGCTGGTAAAAAACTGAGTTAGTCAAACATCAGTAATACTGTAAATACTTGTAAGGGCAAAGGTATATTCAACAGCCCTTCACACAGTCAGGACTTTTTAGCTGGAATGGTACTGAACAGGTTTTGTCCCCATCTCTGCTTAAAACTAGAGGAAATCCAGGTCTTTTTCAGTCCATTCAGAAACTTGCCATCTGTTCTCACCCTCTGTCTTCTGATACTATTAATGTCCTTTAATTTCTCCTTCCCATAGTCAAATTCTCTGTAAAAGTTGCACAGCAGGCAATAACTCAAAGCAAAATTCTTCCTAGAAGACAAAGGACATTTGGTTTCTGAGCAAAGATGAGGTTTTCCATCTTTCACTGTGTCTTGAACCAATGACTCCTGAGCTTACACGGTTTGCATGCTCAAGATTGTTTTATTTTGACCTGAAATCTAACAAATCGGAAAGAACACCACTTAAATGGTGTTGTACCTTTTAGTGTACAAACATAAATTGTCAACTGATGGCTTCCCTAGCTCAGGCCATATTAACTGCAAAACCACAGGATGGTGCTGCTGTAGCTGGTCTGGTTTTAGTCTAGGTCAGCTCAACAAATAAGAAAGCACTTTGCCTTCCTCTCCTAAAGAGACAACAAGAAATTAATATAATAATGGCCCATCTTCGCGAACGAAGATTTGGGGAAAGGTCTTTTTACCTTTCCAGCCTGCGCAATGGATTTTTTAGGTGAGACACAGCCTGTGCTGAACTGAGCCCACCCTTTAATCCTAAGGTTCATCTGCCGGGGCCAAGTAAGCTTGGACAATGGCAGTGAGGTCCTCAGGACGTAGGTTTGTTTAGAGTGACCTTCTCATAGATGGATGGCCACACAGGGCTAACGACCTCCATCAGGCCAGGAGACCGGGGACTCGAACCGGTGGTCGCAGCAGTGAAAGTCCTGCACGCTAACCACTAGGCCACCACTCAACATGAATCAGTTACTCTGTTGTCCCACAGCACATTTACAGCAATGTGCTATTTGTTTTCAAAGTGTCAGGATGACAGACAGAGCTACATTCTCTTGTTGTCTCTCTCCTTCAGTACCTCTGATAGTTGGGCAACTCTACCTTCTGGGAGCTCCTTTATAAAATATAGTTACGTTCCAAGCAATTGTCTGACATAGAAAGTGTTGAGGAAGTAATAATGTGAGACCCCTGAGGATGGCATATCCAGACTCAGCAGTGCAGCCAGACTTGGGCATATCACAGGAGCTGTTGCCATAACTTTAATATAGGTGAAACATCTCACACTTCTAATCATTTGAAAGGGAAGGCCAGAATGGGTATTTGCCAGCCACATCAGTGTATGAATAATTGTCTCAGGTCTACACATAATTGTTGTAGTCTTCCCTAGAGCTACAAGTATTTGGGATCCAGAGCTGATCCTTAAGAAAACAGTCACAGACTTTGTAGCAAATTTCTCCAAGGATTATTATAAAGGTCTTCTGATTAATCTTGCTGAGAAGCCTAGAAGGTAATTATCTTTACCTGCCCCCCTGCTGAGTTTATGTTCCTCTAGCTACTGTCCCTGTCCCCTGGGTGCACTGGTGGATATGTGGAGGTCTGCATGAGCAGGAGGCTGCTGTGCTGATTTAAAAATCCCCTGTTACCTCATGCCACTTCTTTTCTGCAAGTGCTGCTGTGCTACAGTGGGAGGGAGCACGTGTCTGTGCCTCAGGGCCACCATTCCTGCAGTTGGCACACTGAGATGCCCAGCAGATGTGACTTTGCACTGTGGCTGAGGGCGGTGCTTGGGGGTGTTCATTGGCACACACTTCAGCCATCTCTGCTGCAGGGTGATAAGTGCTGGCAGATGACTGTGAGCATCTAGAAGCTTTAAAATGTCCCAGAAAATTCCCCATGGTCTTTTTGTCAGTCTTTGCATTGTGCCACTCTCATTAGTTTCCCTGTATTGCTTGTCCTAGTCTAAGCAAAACTGCTGAATGAAAGGGACATCTTTTATGGTAAAAAATAACATTAATCTGTTCTGGATTATGACTTCATTTATCTGCCTATTAGCAAAAAAATGAAAAAAAAGGACAGGAAAAAAGGTGTATGCAGGAGCACCTTAGACTTATATTAGAGTCATAAGAAGAATGTCGTGGTTTGTGATACTTAATGAAGTGGTTTGGTTTTGCTGGGTCTGCATGAATAGTGTTTTAGTAGAACTCCTTTAGGCGGGAACAACCTCTTTTTAAAATCTCATGTGTGATCTGTGCCTTAGAGAGGTGCTTGAATGGACACGGAGATATTAAGCAGTTCAGTATTGCCTTTGTGGTAAAACAGGAGGCCTTTTGGCCTTCTAGATTCTGGGGTTGCTTTTTCAGTTAAATTGGTGTGTCATAGTTTACTACTGGCTACCCCACATACAGTGTACATCTCCCATGGCTTACACATGTGCAATTTAAGAAGGAAGAATGAGGATTTCCTCAAGCCTGTTGTGTGGTCAAAAAATATACTTTATCACCTTTAAACTCTTTGTAGTAAAGTTGAGTTGACCATGCACGAGTAGCTGATGGTTCCAAAACTTCTTACAACTCCTTGCTAAAAGAAAACTCCATTAATTGTATTCTGTAGCTTCTTTATACTCTTTTCTGTAACATTTTTTACTCCACAGTTTATATTTAGTTTATCTAGAAGGCCACTGGTAATGTGCAGCACAAATAAATGAAGTCCCTATGTAATTCTACCATGTCTGTCATCAGCAGTAAAGAAGTGTTTGAGAAAAAAGGTGAAAGCAAGTATCAATGTTTTTCCTTATAAATGTCGAACATGAGAAGCTCAGAGCACAGTAGCTTTGCTGAGAACTTCCTGACAGGCTTTATGAAGATCTGTACTTTATTAATATTTCTAGTTGCTGGTCTGTGGGCAGTTGTCAGTGATCTCCACCCCATCAGACCTCTTGAGTTCAAAATGAGCAGTTGGGTTTTCCTCCTTGAAAAGACAGCTGAAGAGGAAAGAAAGTAGGATCTGGTCCTGAAGGTTAGTCTGTGGGGCAGTCCCAGGGGCAAGAGCTCAGAGGTGACATAGTCTCACAGCATTGGTCTTGGACCCATAGGAGGTCACTCTTTTCTGAGTACACTGCCTGCTGATGTGCCTCAGTATCCTCTCTACTGCAGTAACATCACTCAGAATATTCTAATCTGTATTTCTTCAGTGGGACCCCTTCTTATTATAAAGTAATAATCTGTGCTTTCAAATATGCAGGCATAATCAGCTGACCACTCTGACAGTGCCAGCATCCTTTGGTTGGAGGTAAAGAACATGGCTTTTGGCATTTGGACATTCCCATGGGCTGTTGACCAGGTTAGCCTGTGCTTGGCAGCACAGAACAATACGGCTGTTGAGTTAGTGAAGAAGTGCCTGTGCTTGGTGACCTCTCCTACCTTTCTGCATCCTTCTCTGCCATACTTCCTCTCCCCCTCATCCAGGCATCGTGCATGTGCTGGGATAAGCATGTGAGAAGAGAAAGGTACCCTACCAGTACCCTACCTGTTTGTGTGTTGGGGAAAATCCACCTCCAGCCTTAACCACTAACGAAGAGCATCATCATCTCAGAATTACTCCTTATACATTGATCTCTAGTGGGTTCAGCACCATACAAATCCTCCTTTCTGAGTGTCTCTCACCTTCACTTCTCTTCTGCATTTGGGCAGAGAAGGATTTCTTTCTCTTGCTGGCTAGAGGAGGTGATGTCAGAAGGAGAAAGAGCCTGGGTGGCCAAGTCACAGGTGGTGAAAGAACTGGGAAGGGTCTCCAGATGCCTGACGCAAGGGTTCATAAAATGATGAGGACCCAACCCTGAATGTTCCTATATACCTAAATGTTTGTATGTTACCAAGCCATCATGTAAAACTATATTAACATTTTCACATGTTGAACTACAGATTAACTCTGGTGCTTATGATGATAATTAAAACCACAAACACAACATATTGTGAAAAATTCCACACACACATTTAAGTTCCAGGCTTGCAGTCAGGGAAAAGCATTAGTCGGTGTCTCTTGAAAGTTATTCTTTGTATTTGGCAAATCATAGGCAATGCTGAGGATCTTGCAGGATAGAATCTCATTATTTGTAGAATTTGGAGAAGGTCTTTCATTTTTTTCTGGAATTATTGTTTATATCAGGATTTTTTTTTTTAAATACTTTTCAAAGTAAAAGAAACTGACATATAGGAGTTTGGTGTGATCTGTATATAATATTTCAGATTAAATGCCTAGAAAAGAAACTTTAATTCTTGACTATTTCAAGCCATTAAATAGAGTGTAAATCTGCATGGGTGAGGGGAAAAATGAGTTTTCAAAAGTATGTCTTATTTTGGGCTTGTAATTCTTTTCATTTAATGTTTCCAACAGCAAGACAAATGTGTCTGAGTGTTCCTTTAAGTATCTTCCTTTGGGGATGGTTTGTCGTGTTTGTTTCCTATGCCACAAACTTTACTGTGCAGCACTGAGTCTGCAGCTGGATCTCAGAGCGGAGCAAGCCAGAATGTTTAGTGGGGTACTGCCATTCCATGAAGAAACACCAATTACTCTGAAATGTAATAGCCACATCAGCAGCTGAAGAAAATAAAACTGGACCCTGAATAATTATTATTGTATGTGTATTTTTATTTTTTTAACTGGTCTCGTAAATTTTTAAAAGTTTGCGATGTATTTTTGAATGTTGGTGGTGAGACTAGAAATGAGGCAAGCAGCAGTGTCCTCTCCAAAGTAGACTAGAGGCCAAGACATAGAAGTTATGGCTCTTACAGACAGAATGGATATGGGAGAGTAACTGCCTGATGTAGACAAAAATTTAACCTCTTTTGCTCAAATTGTGACTCAAAATGCATTTGCTCTTTTGAGTTCTCTAACCTCATTGAAGTGCTTATATTCTAATGTGATACTGCACTGACCTTGCTGTTCACTTACAATTTTGAGCCTAATTCTCCTCTAAAGTTGTGCCTGCACAGTGCAAAGTGACACTGAAGGAGAGAAACTGACACTACTCTGAGCAAGCAGGAGTATCTCCACTGCACACCACTGCAACATGCACAAAAATTGTTGAGAGAGCTGGGGACGCCATAATGTTGGCACAGTGTGGATGGGGCTATTTGAGGGATCTTTACACCATCCTGTGCTAAGCAGTAGAGATGTGCCTAAATTACAGTAGTAGCAGCCCAAACAAGTAGTAGAAAAAGTTTAATGGCACAGGGAAACTATTAAAAATACTGAGGTTGGTAGGGTTTTTTCCACAATCAGAAGTGTTCAATATTAGAAATATTGAATATATAAATAAATAAAAATAATGACAAAGTATCAAAGGTCATGTTTACAATTCAAACAGATAGAGAACCCAGGGTATTTCAAGAGGTATACTTCTAAATATATTTTTGTTTGTTTTAAAAAAGAAGCTATTTTTCTGCTATAAAATGTTTTGTCAAAATTGTTGAGCTTAGTTTTAAATTTTGTTTTATGCAGTGTTTTCTTCTCCATTGAGTCTGATAATTTTCAAATTTTTTTTAAGTTCTTCATAAACAAGAATCAAAAATGAGCAAAGCCATATTTCTTTCCATTAAAGGATTTTTTTCACACAAAAGATAATATTTTAAGAAATCAACAACAGTTTTTGTGAAATATTACACTTCAGGGGGGAAAAAACAAGCCCTACAAACACACACAAAAAGAAGTGATACTTCCGTAAAAGAGACGTGATGTTAAATTCTGAGCAGCTGCAATCCAAAACAACACCTTGCAGAGTGTCGAGAAATTACAGCTACAGAGTCAGCAAAACACAGGTGTAAAGGGCTCCCTCTGTGGAGCACAACTAGCTGCAATGTTTGCTGTGTATTTGAGTGTATTAGGATGTTGTCTTTGGAAATCTTGCTGGAAATCTTCTCTGGGAACCTGAATTCAGCATGAGAGAAACATCACACTGGGCTGTTCAGCTTGAATCTTGCTCTAAGCTTGTCCTGACACATACCATTATTATTACTATTATTTTTAGGTTTGGGTTGTGGGGTTTTTTTGCTCTGCATTAATGCAACCAAGATCATAACAGCAGCATATGCACAACAAAGCTGCTAACCAAGGAAATATCAGGCTTACAACACTTCTTTGCACCACAGTTGCTTATCAATGAAGCGTGTATATAGCCTAATTAACATAAGTGGAAAGACTATAATTATGCCATCATTTTGTTTACTTTAGCACATTCTGTTGAGGTATATGGGTAGCAATATTTGTTATTGAAATATTCTCCCCTGCTACACTCAGGCTGTTTAATTATCCTGTTAATCTATTTCATTTATGGTGTGACTTGGTTGCTTAAAAGTGAGGAAAGTGTTAAAGTCCACAAACTCTTGGCTTACACAATCTTCTCTACTTTGGATCTTGGACATAACCTGATAAAACTTTTAGTAGTTCTCCCTCACGCAAGTAAGGCAGTTCTGTTATAATTAATGTCGCTATTGTTTTAAGTAAGATTTTGGAAGATAGATGCCTAAAAATAAAAATAATCAAGAACATGCACAGCTGAAAGCCTTTCAGGCTCCTATTTGAGAAAGTGCAATGCAAGTGAAGCTTAGTTTGGAATAGTACTGCTATACAAAGACAATGAAAGAAAATGATAGAAAACATTTCTTTTGCCCTGGCTTAGACTGCCCTACTGAAAAGAAATTGCATCCACTTTTGATAAAAACAAGATATCTCTCCCAGAAATGTTTCCAAAGGAGGTTCCTAGTGCAGCAGGGTGAAGCTTGCTTCAGCTCTTTTATAGTCCATGTGGACATCTGCATCTTCATGGCTTCAGCAGTGGTGTAACCAATGTTCTCTAGGTCTATGAAAGCCTGAGCTTTGGTGTGTTGTAGTGTGACTGCAGCTCAGGAGAAGCAACCACAGCACATTCCTAACCCTCAAACTGCTTGTCTTAGTGCAGGCAGAGAAGGTGTGGTGGGGGGAAAAAGTTTTCCCCCTGGAGTTAAAAAATGGTAACCCCCTAGGGGGTGGTGTCCCTTGGGGTTGAGCCAATCAGTGCTCCTGCAAAATATAAACATATCACAACCAGACTGGAAAAGAAGGATGAGGTAGTTGTTGGGGAAGAGAGTGGCCATGTTGTAGAGCCACGAGGAGAAGGGGCAGGAGCCCTAGTGGGGGCTAAGCCCCCCCCAGCCCCGGCTGGGGGGCTGCAGGAACTTGGAACAGTGTTAGACTGGGCTAAGTATCTGTAAGCTAGAAAGCTGGGAGTTTTCTCCACTGTGAGTGGGCAGCAGGAGCAGTGGCAGAGACAGCAGTGAACGGAGGCTGTGACCAAAGGCCAAAAGAGATAAGAACTGAAGAAGCAGCAAAACAAGCACGCAGCTAAGCAGAGAGACACAGAGTTGTCTGAAGGATGAGAGAGCTGGCAACAGAGCAGACTAAGCTCTACAGAGACAGAGTTTTGGGGTAAGAACTGAGCTAAACCCCCCAAAACCCTTTTGAGACCTCTCCTAAGTGGAGGGGGTGGACTCCTACTGGATGGAAGTCCTAAAATGCAACATGCAGCACCAGAGAGAGGAGCTGGGAAGCTCGGATACGTCCCGGAGCTGGACCGGGACGGCCAGACGGAATGCAGAGGGGGTGACCTTGACCTCCCCCTACTGCTACTGCCAAGCTGGCAGTTTTGAGACAGAGCACAGGAGCTCTAGTAGAACTCTTGAGGCAAAGGCTTTCAACTGAAAGCTGCCCGAGACGTTCTGACTCAAGGGAGTTTGAATCTTCTGAGGAAAGGGACCATCACAAAGACCCCCTGCACTTCGTGATATGACGTGGTGATGCGAGCTTGTCCCTGATATTGCAGTCCACAGGAGAGAGGGGGGAGAGGAGACCCCCCTTGTTCGTATTGGAAAGAGATCCAGCTACAACAATCCAGTTACAGCTGCTGCATGGAAGAAGAGAGGCTGCTGCCCTAGAGGGGGAAAGGATCTTTCCTTTTCCCTTCTGGACTCTTATTGGAGGGAGAAGAGATCTGATCCACTGTAAATACTGATTTATCTATCATATGAGAGAGAGTTAAGATTGTATATTATGTACTATAATATTTATTTGTATAGTGCATTGTAATATAATTCCCTTCCCCCCATATTGAGTCTTCTGTTTTTGTCTGGAAAGCCCATCTCACACTGGGGTGAGATGTGGGAGGGGGGCTTGCATTCCAGAATTGGATTTTAGGGGTCTCAAACTGTGACAGAAGGCAAAGGCACATAGGACGTCAGTCCTTGCTGACACGAGTTTCTGGAGGTTTGAGATGGTAGAAATCCTTGTGATGCTGTTGCCTTGAACTTCCCTCACCCTCATGCACCGACTGCACAGACACACAAAGCCCTTCACTGGTTTTCACCGATACAAGTGGTGCACAACCACCTCACCCATCAGAGACCTGGATCATCAGCTCCCTTATATTTCATCAAGGTTAATGCCTCCAACTGTCTGATGATGTGCAGAGCATTAATAATGTAAGTCATGTTTGTACAACTATATGATTTCATAATTGGGAATGTCAAGACTATTTTTAAGGTAAGGATATATAAATTAATATTAACAATATAATATAGCTTATAATCATAATAATATAAATAATTATGAACAGGTTGACAATTACCACACCTTTGGGTGTAGTCCAGGGCCTTTCTTCATATTAAAGGAATAACAAAGATTCTCTCAGGTCTCTTGCTAAGTTTGCTGGTTAGTTGGAAAACCTTTTGTTTTTTTACTTTTGATGGAGCCAAACTGTTCACGGCAGTGTTTTTATTGGGAGAGTACCACCTATGTGCAAGCTGTCATACTTACATTCATTCTAGTCGGGAACAAGTTTACTGCTCAAGCTGACACATACCACAGATGAAGTACCTTCAGCATGTGGCAGGTCAGAGGTGTTCTAATCTTCCCAGGGATCTTCTGATGAAAACCGGATGGCTTGAGATCTTCCCTCTCCTCTCCCTTACCAGCCCATTTACATGAAGACAATATAGATGTCTAATTTAAAGACACCAAAAATTGCAATCACACCATAGTCAAAAGAAGAGGAAGAAATGAAGAACAGCACATTTCAAGCCTGCTGTTAAAGAAATCTCACAGCGGCTTTGCTGTCCCCCTGCGTTTCTTTTCACTCTTGGTCAGGCACCATACATAAATGAACACTGCTTACATGCAAGTTCTCCCTTAGAGTTATATCAGCTACTCCTAATAAAAGCTCAATATGTGGAACTTAATCATCTACCAGATGTTTTTATTTACCAGTTCTTATTTTTTATTTAAAATTGCTCATGGGGTTTTCTAGTCACTTGGATGTGATTTAAATGAGTAGACCCAAAACCATCTCTGAAAGTACATTGTTAAAGTGATGCAGTTTTACATAATTTTTTCCACACATCAAATTTTTTTAAGAATAAAAAAATCTGTTATTAGAACTCAAACACATACATACTCCTTCTAGCCCCTGGCCATTACCACAAAGAATCGAGGACATAACCTTTGGAGACATACACGTGCGACCCTTTCCATCTCACTGCCACTCCAAGGACTTTAGCTTTGAAATGACAGCTGATTCCCTCTCCTTTTCTTATACAGGCACAAAGACAGAGAGAGGACTGAGGCTCAGAGCCAAATATCTCAGTGTCCAGTGCAAGAAATTAAACTTATTACTTAAGAACTTCAGGATTAAACTGCTATGGTAGGATGTGAAACTAGTCACAATTTTTATCCATCTCCTGCTCTCTTTCTCTGACATACTTGTGACATTTTCATTGCAGCCATTAGCTGGTAATACGGCACACAAAAGTGTTTTGTGGGCTGTAAAGAGCAGAGACCAAATGTTGTGACATACCTGCCAGTGGCCATGGCTGGACTTGCTGATCCTTGTCTTCCACTTTCATGCTTCTGTTTCATACACTACATATGCAAATGTCTTTTTGCTGCTTGTTAAATTGTCCTTGAAGTCTAACCCTTTCTATTCCCAGCTTGTCTTCACTTATGTACACTGTCAATCATGTTAGGGCTTTCTAGATGTGTGATGGATTTTATGCAAGAAGACATTAGTTTCCCTTGCTAAAAATATATGCTTTAATATTCCATTGTGATTTCTTAAATTCAGAATGAAGAAGAGGACTCCCTTCTGGTTTAAAAAGCTTTCTAGTATTTTGTATTGTATTGTGTTGTGTTGTGTTGTGTTATGTTCTGGGAAAACAACCTCACAGTGCCTGGTCACGGGGCCCTGCTGCCTTGGAGAGGTGATGTAAGACCCTTGCCCCTTGCACGAAGAGAGCCTTCCTTGCTCTATCTGCTGGGGCTCCCAGCAATACCATGCTGTGAGTCATTTTACCATCGCCGTTGCCATCTCTGAAAGCAAATATGGTTTTGCCCTTTATTTTGATGGTGTTTGTGCTTGCTGCTTGAACTCTTGCCCTCCCCCTTCCTTTCCTACCATGAATACTGCTTCTGCTCCCCTTCCCTTCCCATGCAGTTCTCTTGGCCTTTGCCCTTTCTTTTCCTCTTGTACAGCTTGTGTTTCCCTTGTACTGGGTTATCTCAACAGTGTGTATGAAACTCCTCTGCTAACCATATGGCATTTGTGCAGCTGCACACCCCACTCAGCTTTACTCCATGCCTTCTTTATTTACTCTAGGTGCAGGTGACAGCAGTGTGGGCTGGAGCAACCAGCTGGCGCTGTCAGGAAGAGCAATAGGTAAACTTTTATTTCAACAAAGCTAAACTCCCATAGTCGCTAACACCTTGTCTGTGTGACCAACCTCTTGCTGTATGCAGCCGGGAGACAAGTAGCATCTTCCTTCAAAGAAAGGGATTTTTGAAAAATACAAGAACGAGTGAGGAATGAACACGTTGTTAAAGGGAGCTTAGCACATCCCATGCACAGCTGATGATGTACCTGGTTTTGTGAGGATCCCCAGGTCCTGTCCACTGCTGTAGTGCACAGGGAAGTGTCTGCAACAGGAAAGGCAAGAGCAACAGACAAAATTGTTGTGAGAACAACCCCTGCCTCACATGTCTTACAGCAAAGAACCAAGACTCTTGAATAAAGAGCCTCAAGGTATCTAATGACCACAACTGGCAGAGGTTTATGGTGTACTTACATGCACACTTCCCAAATATTGTTCTACTAATAAGATCATGTTCATCACTGCAGTTGTGGAAGTATTTGTTCTTGTGCAATGCCTGCCTCAAACCACTGCCTTTGCAGAGGACAGCTGCTCTGCTGAACACTTCTTGCCTTAGTCATTTCCCAACAGAAACAAAACTAATCTTTTTCTCAGACCGAAATGTCTCCTATAATCCCAAACTGAGACACATTAGGGAAATATTGTATTTTTATTCAAACCATCCATTGTTTAATTGTGTTGTTTTTATCAGCAAATTGCTTTCTTTTAAAAATTCACACATGTGACAAGTCATATTGTAATGTGTTACTTCAGGCTGTATCTTTCATACTGAATTAGAGTAAGTCGAGCTTAACATAATTTGATGCTTGCAACCTGCTTCAAACATAGCATATGAAAGATTTGAAAGAGATGCATCTTTTAGGGGAAATAAAGAGTTTACAGATTTATTTTTTCTTTTATTTACATTTTTCTCCCTTTTTAGTTTCAAGCTGAAGATAAATAGTGGGACTGTTAAAGAAAGAGTTAATCAATGCATCTATATTTCCTAGTTGGAAAAATTCTTTCAACTTTCATTTGTTTATTATATTTCTGCTTTATATTTCCCAGTTTTCTGAGAGAAAAATCTACCTGGTGACTATTAGGAAAAAGTTTTGTAGAAAGTAGCAACTAGATTGGAGAAAAAATGGCTATATGTTCTCTTAATGGGGGCTGATGACAAAAGAAACAATTCTACTTTTGAAAGATGAAGGTTTATACGATTAAAGCCTTCATGATCCCTCATGATAAGCCACTTATATTCTAAGGTATTTGTAATTCTCTAATTCAAAGGTGAACATAGCAAATCTATCATGCAAATGAACATACTTGCCTGACAACAACAGTGAGGAAAATAAAAATAAAAATAACTTCTGTTGTTAGAGGAGCTTCAAATAATTTAATTTATCATGTTTATTGTGATCAATTCACACTTAAACATAGGAAAATTGCGTGTTTTTCTTACAAAAGTAGCAAAAGGAATATTGTAACTTTTGAAGTTTTGGGGGTTTTTTCCTCCTAGAAAACTGTTTTGTCAAGAAATGTTTTTCTGAAATATTTCTGAGCACATGGTGGTTTCTACCACACCCTGTATCATGGCTAGGCTTCGTGAATGAAGATTTGGGAAGGGCTCTACCCATGTTTGTTGCAAGTGCGTTGGTGGCTAAAAAGGCCAATACGAGGTAGGCATGTCCGGTTGCAAAAGGCACAGCAGAAAGACTACTTAGGTGGTATATTCTGCAAGGCACAATTGTTTCTGCGTTGTCTTTTCTCCTCAAGGGTGATCCTGCGTGCTTTCTCAAAAGCATCAGCAGCGTTATAGATGGTGTGTCTCCAGGCCTCCCGATTGGAGGCCAAAGTAGACCAGTTATGGTGGTCAATACCACACCCTGTATACAAGTAACAGTATAAACATGTTGGTGCTTGGAGTCTGCCTGAAGAGTTTTCTGCTTTCCTGCTACTTGTATTTTATTTTCTCAGAGACTATTCAGAGACTATATAATCTATAGACTATATAGATTATAGTTCATATATAGTCCTTATATATAGTCTATAGACTATAATCTATAGAATATAGAGACTCTATATATATACAGACTATAGTCTCTCTTTATAGTATATATTTAGACTATATATATAGTATACATACACAGCATATAGACACTATATGTTCAGAGACTATATAGTCTCTGAGACTATGTGATTACAGCAAGATTCTACAGTTATGTATGAACACAAGCAGGTTCATGATTCACCCTGGGCTAGACGCTGTTTTTATTCATTCAGAACCATCCTGTTTTGCCCCGTGAGATCAGTGGGATGACGTGGACTAAGAACTCAGTTCATTATACACATAGGTAACACGTTCTGGTTTTATGGACTTTTTCAGTGCAAGGATCTTTATTTTAGTTGCATATTTTATCTGGTATAGATGCTAATATAACTGCAGCAGCCTACTTCTCCATCATTTCAAGTCTTAAAATTACAATTTTAAAAGGCATGCACTGGACGAGCCAAAAAGCAGAATCTTAATGCAGGAACCACAGGGTAAAATCATACAATTTCAGTGTACAAAATCAGAATACTTGACAGAAACAGTCTTTTCTGGTGTCAAAATCTATTAAACTCTGTCAGCTCCCCCTAGGGCAGAGAGCTGCTGCAAAGACACCTTAACAAATTAAAGAGATGTGCAATCATCAACCATATGAAGTTTAAGAAGGGCAAGTGCTGGATTCTGCACCTGGAATGGGGCAACCCTGGTTGTGTGTACAGACTGGAGAATGGGAGACTGGAGAGCAGTGCCACAGAAAGGGACCTGGGGGTCCTGGTCAATGGGAAGTTGAATATGAGTCAGCAGTGCTCTGACAACCAGGGAGGCTTCAGGCAAAGCATCACCATCCGGGCAAGGGAGGGGATTGTCCCACTCTGCTCTGCAGTGGTGTGGCCTCACCTTGAATATTATCTGCAGCTTTGGGACAACACAATATAAGAAAAATATTAAGCTATTAGAGAGAATCCAAAGGAGGGCAACAAGGATGACAAAGAGTTTGGAGAGGAAGCTGTACGAGAAGTGGCTGTGGTCACTTGGTTTGTTCAGCCTGGAGAAGAGGAGACTGAGGGGAGACCTCATTGTGGTCTTCAACATCCTCACAAGGGGAAGTGGAGGGGCAGGTACTGATCTCTTCACTCTTGTGACCAGTGACAGGACTCGAGGAAATAGCATGAAGCTGAGTCAAGGGAGGTTTAGGTCAGACATCAGGAAAAGGTTCTTCACCCAGAGGATGGCTGAGCACTGCAACAGGCTCCACAGAAAAGTGGTCACCGCACCAAGCCTGAGAAGTGTGACAGAGTTCAAGAAGCGTTTGGACAATGCTCTCAGGCACATGGTGTGATTCTTGGGGTGTTCTGCGCAGGGCCAGGAGTTGGACTGGATGATTCTGATGGGTCCCTTCCAACTCAGCATATTCTATGATTCTATAAACTACAACTGTCCCAGCGAAGCAGATCTGATCGAGAATAACCTTGGTCCAAATGGGCCTGAACTGTTTTATCTGTGTTTTCTTTTAACGTGAGAACCCCCATAACTGTCCTTCCAAGACTTTGGTTTAGCAGTTTTTCTAA
The DNA here is from genome assembly GCF_003984885.1 of Neopelma chrysocephalum. NCBI lineage: Eukaryota > Metazoa > Chordata > Aves > Passeriformes > Pipridae > Neopelma > Neopelma chrysocephalum. The sequence continues at coordinate 1,238,816 of NW_020897689.1, read as the reverse complement.
TTGACTCAATAAATTGCCACAATTAGCTTCTGAAGTAGGTCTCTAGTAGATGAAGTAAAAGAAAAGAGGAAAACCCACCCTGAAACCCCAAAACTGATACTTAAATAGAAGTCTAACTTTAAAATACCCCTCCTTCCATTTCTGAAGTTTCCTGTAACACAGCTGTTGGAAATAATAAGAGAGCAACCTCAGTACAAGCATCAGCATCCAGTGTTTCTTTGTAAACCAAAGTGTATATTTTTGTTTAGACTCCCTGAAGTTGCATGTCGAACCAAGCAGAAATGTTATGAACAGAGTATATGGTCTGTATCTCATGGGGCTGGTTGCAAATGATCAGGGATAAATTAGAGATAATACCAATAAAAATATTTTTGTTTCCAAAATAGAAATATTTTACATCCTCCCCTGGTTTCACAAAGACTAAGTACTTGGTTCACTCTTTCACTTGCCTAACAAGTGGTGGGAATAGAGGTAATGGTATTTTCTAGCTCATGGCTATTGATTCATCTGCATTTAAACAGAAAATGAAGGTAAATTTAGTGCTCTTTGCATTACTGTAAGGTTAGCCACTCTTGTTTCTAAATGAGAATTTCACAGGCTGGCAGGATATTGAGTTTCACTGCCAACTATTTGATTTAGTAATATAACTCAAGGAGTAGTGGCTAGCATAACCCATTGATGTGCAAGTAGACAGTATGTCAAGAACTTGCTGCAACGGATACCTCACTGTTGCCATGTGCACTGGGTCAGACTGCCGGTAACATCCAATTCCTTGAGCAATAGTTAAAGCTTTTTACAGCAAGCCAATATAAATCTAGAAAGTCAGCCAGAATCTCATACTAAATTTTTCCAGAGCATGTGCCAGAAGGTGTCTGTTGTTCTAAGCACCTAGCTAGGTATTCTGATTTGTAGTGCTGCTAAATGCTCTCAGCGCCAGCTCTCTTCATACATGAGCAGCAGTGGAAATTATTTATTACAGGTAGATTTGCTACAAAGCCTGGAGGGGGTCTCTTGGAGCTTCCCACTTACTTGCTGCATGCTGATGAGTCCTCCTGGTTGTTGCTGGTCACCAACTATGTCCCTCTATGTCCCCTAAAACACCAGCTCTTAAACAGTCCATTCATGTCTGCAAGGGCACAGAAGAACAGCAGCGTGGACTGTTTACATTAGTTCCCTATTCTTCTGAGTTGCCAGTCTTTCAAAGAAAAATGCTTTTATGTAAGCTAGTTAGCTTCAAATCACCCTTAACACAAGTCAGGTTAAGGTAAAAGACAAAAAAGAGTATAAATTCGCAACATCCAAAGCTGCCTGTGAAAACAAAGGTTTATGGAAGGTGTGGGCAGAAGGAAAGAAAAAAACCACACAATCTGTACACATGAAGCTGAAACCAAAGTTAATTCTTACTACAGCCAACAGAAGTGCCAAAGGTGCCTCAATGCAAACGTCATCATTGATTTTGGCCTCCATCGTGCCCACAGTGTCAGCTTGCAGCCCTTGGAGAGGAGCGTTCAGGGCAATGTCACCACCTGTAAATCACCTCTCCAGGGGTCCTTGGCATTGCCAGGGTTGTCAGCCTTCCCACGCAGGCAGCACAGGTCATTCCTTGGACATTTACTTGCTCCCTTTCAGCCCGCTCATGAGAGGCATGATAGAGGTTGACTCTTGGTGAACCTTAACCAACTTTTCATGTGATGTATGCAAATTTTCCTTCCAAAAAACTAATTGGAAGTTCTAATCTTTTAAGAGACAGTCATACAGTGTTCAGAATGCCTTGATAAAATATTCAAATAGATACAGCAAGGAAAACAAATAAATCCTGGTGATGATAAAAGGCTAATCCAATAAACTAATCTGATCAAAAGATCAGTCTTGTAAAATCAATTACATTTGTCTTCAAACACAAAGACATAGGCAAGGTTTTTAGGAGAAATACATTCTCTGTAGGGATTAAACCACAAATTGATTTATGAATAAACTCCCCTAAGAGAAACTAGGATATAATTCCTAAAGAATCTCTATCAAGAACCAATGGGAATTTTATCTCTTTTGTACTAGTTTAGCAACTCACTTGAAAACATGTAAACAATGTTTGGTATACAGCATGTGATTAATTGCATACACTGTTTTGTCTCAGTGCTTTCAATGAGGAACAACAGCAAGCTGTAAAACCTTCTGCTCCAGATCATTCTTTCAAAATAAATCCAGTTCAGATGCTCTGTGAGGACTGGTATTTCAAAGTGATAACCAGCAATTTATAAATCACCCACTTTATTTTGTAACGAGACAGCACATCTGTAATCCATATTTATTTCCCATTAATAACTATGATGGTGCTCCTGCATTGATTGCTTCATATCCTGTGCATCTCACCTTAGTAACTAACCTTGAAGAAGAGCAAAGAGGAGCATTTTTCCCCATTTTTTTCCCCAGTCAGGGAATATTCTAAGATGAACTCTTCCAAATAAATTTATATAAGTTATTGAACTAACAGATGCTCAACATTTTCATGACTTTACTAAAAAATGTGTATTTGTATCATTTATGTATCATTCCCTTTTCAGACATCTACATCATGAAAGATGAGCAACAAGAGGAAATACTTTATTTCATTTTAAAAAACATTCAAAATGTCACTTCAGGGTAGGTAACAGTGTGACTTTGCTTGCCTCCAGGATTTCTAAAACTGCTAAAACGGATTTTGGGAAACTGGTGGGACTAGACTACCAGGAAGGAGATTTAACAGCAAGAAGATTGATTATAATCAAGTCTGCAAGGGGGTTGTTGTAACTGGCCAAGGTGCATTCCCTGCCTGCCCTCAGAATTTGCTGCGTGAGGCAAAAAAGTGTGTAAGCTGGACTGTTCCCATTTGCTCTTCTCATCTCCCTGCCTTAGGAAACTACTACACAAATTGCAACAGCCCTACCAGAAAGGAGTCAAAGAAAAGGCTCCAACCATACCACCTATTGAAGTTTCTTCTCCTGCACGTAGCCAAGGAGCTCAAGACTCACTGTATACGAAGCATGTTTCATTGAGCAGAGCACGTCTTTTCCACTTTGCCCACACTTTTTTGTTTCTTTTGCCCAGTTTCATGTTCAGTTCGAAGGTTAAAAGGCAATCTGTTTTGAGAACTTCTAAACTTATATCGAAGTTTATATTGAACCTTTGATTATTGAAGCATAACAGTCTCCATTAATAAATCCTCTATAAGTAAGTTGAATAATTAACCTCCTAGCCAAAAGAGATGTGGAATGGCATGGGAAATGTTAGATGTGCACCTACTTTGTAATGCAGACCCTAATTACTGCTAATGGCTTAAAACCATCATACTTAAAAATACCTTTATAACAGGGTTCTCTCTCCACTCCTGCCTAATATTGCTCATAAATGAAATATACCAAAGATTAAATCATTGGCTTCATCTCACACTAAACATTCAAAATCATTATCCCAAAATCCTTTTGGGAAGCAGACAAGATGCTCTCAGTTCAGCTCCCTGTAGATTTTAGATCAGTAGCACAAAGACATAGCATATAATTGCACTCAAATGGTAGTCTGAGCTTATAAGAGGCCAAGGACAAATTAGTCCAAATCATTTCCTACATTAAAAAGAGACATTTCAGTATGGGCACAGTTTAGATCTGCAGCTGTCTGACCTATGGATAAATACAAGGCTTTAATGTTTCCAGAAACTGAACAGTGAACAATTTGGATGCCTGAATATGACAGGAAACATCAGCCTTTTTGATCTAGCCTTTTTGATTTCTGTAAGCATTTTGGCTTCAGGATGAACTCTGAATTCTTGAATTTATATTGAATTATAAAACTCAACTTTAAACTCTAGATTATAAAGGGAAATAAAGAGCAAAATGAAAGCAGCATGTAAATACTGTGAAATGTTTCCAATAACTACTAAATATTGCTTTTTAATGTTATATGACATTTTACAGATGCAGAAAACAATCATATATCTATTGTCAGCCAATTAAGACATTAAAATAAATGCAAATGCAAAAATTACTGACCTGATATCCCTTTAAATATCACGTTAATAGTATGTATTTATTTTACAAAGGAGGTTTTAAAATAACTAAGCACCTCATGCTGAATAGTCAGAGAATAAGTCAGGAAAGGATCAATCTATATTTTTTCCTTATATTCTTCAACTATCTGATAGCAGCTATAGCATGCATCAGGAAATCAGGATTAAAATGCTTTCATCTGACTTGGAGTGGCAAATGGGTTCCTAAAATTCGGGAAAGAAAGAAGTTGTCTAGATTGGAACTTAAGTTTCCATTCACATCTGACTGTCAGTATGTATATGGTAACTCTGAGCACATTTCATACTTTGGGTAGAACAAACAAATATTTACTTCCTGAAAACACATTTGGAATGTATGTACAGTAGCACGTACAGTTCAGTCAGGCTGGAAGGAGGGTGAAGAGGCTGAAGTATGAGCCCAGGACAAAAAAGAATATGTTTTCAAGCTTCACCCCAGGCTTTTAAGGCAATGTTGGTGCAGTCATGTGGCCTCCTATGTGCCTCAATTTCCCTTCTGTACTGCAGAGCTAAATAGAATCACTCTCCATCTAAAAGGAAGACAGTCCTGTAGGTCTGTGATTCAGTCTAGCCAGCCAGGCAGGAAGAAACAACACATTGTGCTTCTCACTCTCAGAGGTTATTTTTAGACCTTTACCGGGAGGTAAAGAAGAGATGAAAGCACAATCTGAATTGTGCTTTTTGCTGCTGAAATAAAAGTGATGGTGTCTATCAGATTTAATCAAGCTGTTTGTCTGCTTTTACTCTTCTGTACTTGAAACACTGCAACACTTTGTTTTCTTTGCAGTGTTTTGATGCAACATTTCTTCCTTGGTTCAGTTTATGCTCAAAGAGATTTAGAATTGAACATAACTTTAAAGAGGAACCTTTAGGGTTTGTCTAGAGGGCTTGACTCACAGAATTTGTCACATTCCCCCCCAGCATGCTAACATTTCAGGTGACGCACTGCAGTAATCATTGTAAAGCAGTGGTCATATTTTTATATATGTTGTTTTATAATGAATAAATGGTTTCTGTTGACAAGAAGCTGGTAGAGCAGGAGGTGGCAGATTCCAGTTTTGCTTTCAGAAAGCATCACAGCTGCAGCTGGCTGGGGCATGAGACCAGCCAAAGCCTCCTTGAGCAGGCCTCTTTTCCCACAGCCGCATGATTTGGGAGAGGGAACGCTTATGTTATGTAGTGCAGCACAACATAACATTAGAACAGTAGGATGCAATTCTGTAACACTAAAATAATCAGCAAGCTCTTGTTGGCTTCTACTGCAGGAGAATTCCATCCTCAACATACAGCATTTCCCAGCTAGTGGGAAGAGCAGATCTTGCACATACCTGCTCTTTCGTGGTACCACCCCATCATTCATACAGTGACTCTGAGCACTGGCTCTGGCTGTCTTCTTCAAGGTGCCTGCCTTCACCATGCTCTCTCAGCTGAAAAGGAATGGACATGCACACAGTTTGTATATTTTTGAGTCTGGTATTTCAGCTCATTTCCACCCTTCCCCATCTTTCCCATCTCTTTTTTTTTCTTTTTCACATTCTTTCTCCTGTCTCTGGTATTTCCAAACCCAGCTTTGAATTCATTGACCTCGAAAACAAAACAAACAAAAAAAACCCACAAAAGAACAATTCACTTGCCAAGTGCAAACACTTTGACAGATGCAGCATACAAACCAAGCTGTTCAGTCAATCAAACCTGTAACATCTCACATCAGAAGTGTCTCTCTTCCTCCTTTTAGGTTTCTACACTGTATTACTTTTCCTTGATTGCATCATTCCTTTGTGAAGACTGAAACTCTTGAGAACATAACTACTTTAGTCTCTATAATAAATATATCATTGAAATAGTGTGATTTATGGATTTTGGTAGTATTTTTAACAACCCTGTTATAAGTTAGCAGAGATTTATGGCATGGATCCCTTCATCTTATAAAAATAGGCACAAGAACCAAAAGCCCAAGAACCTCTAACCCGTAGCAGTATTTAGTGCTGTTTTGTCAATAGAGAGGATTAAGAGGGCACACTGTATTAGTGTGGGATTCACACTAAGGCTGCTCAGAACACCCCCAGTCCCTTGAGGGCCATAGTTGCACATGTCCATGCTGTGAGGACTTCTCAGAGGGCATTTAGGCCTAGACCTACACTTCAAAAACGCAATTAAACCTGCTGGTCAAGTCCCTTAGCACAGAGTCAGCAGATGTAAAGCAGTTCCTATCTGTAGGGAAGCCACTAGAGGGAGGGAGAGGTCCACAGTGCCCTTCCCCAGCCAGCTTCTTCATCTCCTCCATCACCAAACACAGGCCAGACCCTGCCTTCTAATAGCTGGTGGGGACTTTTGGTTTTGACCCCAGTCATAGACCAAATGAAGGTGGCAGCAGTTTCCCAAGGTCTCCAGTGTCTGACCCTCCAAAAACTGCCTAGCAGCTTTTCTTTAGCCCCAACTGCTGCTACCACATGGATGCAATTTCTCAGTGCGGAGGCTGCAGGCCAGATGGACATGTCCCATGGGCTGAATGCAGCCCGGGAGCCATCAGCTACAGTACCATATGCAAGTGGGGTTTTACACAAATATCAAATGTCAGGCCTCGGCTAAGTCACAGATGAAGTATAATGCTACTGCTGTAGCACAGTGCCCTTAATATCATCCCACAATGAGGAGGAGTCCTTCCTCAAAGTCATTAGCTACAAATGAGTTCTGTGCTTATTATAGGCCCTGGAGTACTTTGTAGCAAAAACATACCCAGAACAAAGTGTGTCTCCACTCCTCCTCAGCTGAGTTTTAACACAGAATTTAATAAAGATTTACAGGTTTTCAGAGATTGTTTTGAGCTTAGCCAAGGTTTCTTTTTTTAATCACACTTTTCCATGGGGGGCAGGGGAGGAAGTGTTTCCAAGGCTATATTGAAGCAATATCTCAGGTATCTCCAGCTTCACTCAATGTGCTACCAGCCCTTAAACTTATGAGAGAACAGGCTTTGTTCTTATAAGTTTCATCCAGAAAAGCTTTGTGTGACTAATAAAATTTTGGGCCCATAAGCTTATGCTAATACTCATATCCCTGGCCTTTATTACATTTGGAAATCAAAAATTAATACCATAAAATTTCCAAAAATAAAAAGAAAATGTGCTGAAGGCAAATGGGTGAAAACTATCCTGTGTAATTATTTGTTAATTAAACTACTTGAAGGTTATTTGGATGACTGGAGATGGACAAATGCCAGAAGAGAAGTTTCACTCCTGCAAGGAGCTTGAAATTTGCTAAGAAATGGGGTTGTGATAGACATCATTTTAGTGTGAGTAAAGTGAAAGCATTTCTTCATGCTAAATTAATGTTCCAAACATTCTGAAATGCTTTTCGGGGAAGATACACAAGATTTCCCCTTAACCTGGATAAAGGCATTGAATTCAGGGAAGAATGTCTTAAAGTCAACATTTACGCCTGAAGAGATTATGCTCAGCTGTTTGTTACAGGGACTAATATACTAAGAGTTAGAGGAAGGACTGGTTTGGTGGACCTTGGAAATGATACTCCTATTAGTCTAGAAGAAACATCCCAGGTGCACTCTTTTTTCTCACATGGGTTGTGTTTCCCCCAACTACTGAGCATTCAGGTTGGTTTCCAGCAGACTCTGTTAGTCCATACCTTCCTGAGATGCAGCATGCAAAACAAGACAATACTCAAGATAAGCCATCAAATTAGGGAGAATAACAAAAAATACTTTACATGTCCAGAATACTTCTTTTGTGTTTGCATTTGATCTGATTGAGATTTATTGTCTTTTCTGTAAGCCTGCAGTCCAGCTCACATTTTTTCTCCTTTGAGCACGTATCTGATTATGCCTATGTGTGTTTTACTTACCCTTTTAAACTGCATCCTGTTTATTCTAGGGCGAGGGTTTTTTTAATTTCTCAAAGCCATTTGGAGTTTGGAGACTTTGCTATATGAACTCCTCATGTTGCCATCTAATTCTTTATCAAAAATAGTGGTTAACTAATGTCAGACCCAGAGTACTACTGCAAAATCCAGGTTACTAAATCAGTCCAGTTTCCAAATGTTAGGAATTTCAGATTGAACGTGAATTCAAATCTCTTTGGATAGGGCATCAGCAAGTGACCATGCTGTTAAAAGAAGGGGCAGTTTTCATTCTCTACCAGAAAAGATCTTTCAGTAGTCTAGTCTGTCCCTAACATCGGCCTGTTTCAAGGGAAGATTTAAGAAACTGCAGAATGGGCAACTGTGGAACTAGGGAAGATTATGCTGTAACCAGAAAATTACAAGTGACAGTAGGATAGCACATACTGAACTTCTGCCAGGCAATATTATCTGGGATTCTGAACAAGGGAGAAGGAATGAATGAAGAGCTCTTAGGGAAGATAAATCTCATACCCAGTGAGAGAGGAAGGTTTTGTTTTTAAGCTCCTGTTGCTCAGCTTTGCAGGGGATCTGTTATGGTTTGGAGCTGGCTCCCTGCCAAGTCTCCAAACCTTACTACAAGGAGTCCCCCCCCACCCCAAACCAAGGGAGAAGAGGGGAAAAAAACCAAAAGAACTGAAAACGAAAGAGAGACAAAGCAATATATATATAAATATATTTACACTTATGTACAGTTGAAATATATATACAATTTCACAGGAAAAAGGGAAAGGGGAAGGGAAGAACAAAAACCAAAATATATATATATATATATATTATCCTGATCAGTAGCCCAAGGTCTATCAACTAAAAGAATTAGCAGAGAATATCTTACTACTCTCCTTGGGACAAGGGAGAGTCACGCTGGGGTGACTGCCGGCAGCCTTCGCCTCCCAAGGTCGATAAGGCCTTACCAGGCCTCACTCTCCAAGCCGACAGACTCAACACAGGGAGATCTGCACCTCCAAAGCTGCCGGAAGGAAAGAGAGCGAAAGTCTTTCCTCCCTTCTTCTTATACCCCAGTTTACTTAAAAATCGTAGGGACTACCAGGTAAATCTGGGCACTTCCTTGGTTACAAGCTGGTCACCAAGGAAGGCCTAGGCCAAACTACCACAGAATCTGACAACTGTTTCTACCACGGACTTTTCTTATGGCCATTGAACAGATCGGTTAATCTGAGCATCAAATCTCTTCCTGATTCTGAGGGATACAGGTTATTTGAGGGGCTCTTTGATACCGTAAGTGCTCCCCCACCAAAAAAAAAAAGAAGATGAAGCTAAAAGGAATCAAAGATATGCCTTGACCAGAACATAGCTGTGTTGGTAAGAGACACACAAAGTGAAAATATACATTGCAGAGCTTAGATAAGAGAAGTGAGGGAAGACAAGAACTACCTGTGATAAAAATAGTTTTAGACTCCTCTCCTGACTTTAATCAGCCAGGTGAGGAGAAAAATTATTCTGTTGTTCTATTCAAAGCATTTGGGTCCCATATAGAAAGTGTAGGCAAATTGAGAGTTACCAGAAATGAAAAGTCAAGTAAGAGACTACAACACGAGTTCCCTTAAGATTAAAGTCAAAACAAATTTATTATCTAGATTAGGACTCTGGTGCAATTTAACCAGCAAGTTCTGGTGCTGAGATCTGGGGAACTCATTACATATGACATTGGGGCTGTATAAACCCAGCAAAGCTGAAATTCTGCTTTGTGCTTAACCAGAGTGGCTCAAGGAGCAACACAACTCAGGACTTGGCTCCTGTCTGCATAGAAGCAGACACAAACAGTTGATTCACAGAATCACAGAATATTTAGGGTTGGAAGGGACCCACAGGGATCATCGAGTCCAACTGTTGAGTGAATGGCCTGTTCGGGGATTGAAGATATCAAGAAGTCCAGTTTTTACACCTAAGGGATTAACAGGATTAATTGTGGCTGAAAGGAAAGATCCATCTCTCCTCACTAACTTCCTTGCTAGCCATACGATCTGACCTGGCACAAGGAGACTCCATCTCCTGGAGCGCATGTGAACAACTGTTCCAAAATAAGACTCTTCCTTGGTGACCCTCACTGACTGCATTATACAGTATGTCTCCCTGCTTCCCAGTCCAAGTGCTGGAGGAAAAAGTTGGTACAGAAGCAGCTGAAATGTTGTTTTACCATAGCTGGTGGAAGGGACAGAACAACTCTATGGGGATCATGGAGGCAAGTGTGCACCACGTGGCCAAGTGCAGGTTAGGGTTAGGGCAGCCCATACAGCACAGCACGGAGTGGGCACTGGCATCACAGTTGTGTGATATTACCAGCATCTAATACTTTTGAAATTTTCTGTACTGAGAATCATGTTTCTACCATATGCTGATACCAACCAACACTATGCTTGAGACTGAAAGTATCTATGAGCAACGAATTCCTTATGTTAAGTCTTCTGAGGGACTGGAATCAGTAGTATTTCTGTGTCACGTATGTGCACAAGCATGCACGCAAATGCACGTGTGTGCAGAAGCCATATTGGATTCTTCAAAAAACAAAGTCATAGCTTCTGTTTTCTTTGGAGCTGGATGAATGAGGACAAGCTAGCATTCACACCAGAGTCTAGCAAGTGCTTCATTCATAACAGGTGTGGAAGGTGTAATGTCATTTTTGTTCTTCAGGTTCAGGTCCTTTTTTTGCTCCAGAGAATCCAAGCTCACTCTTTGATATGCAGCTTTCTGGTAGAGAATGATTAGAGGAGAATGGATGTGGTGAGGTACACCTTATGGGCTTGGAAGGAAAGCCTAAATTTCCTTGCTTCTCCAGAAGAAGGGGAGTCAACTCCCAGTTTCACAAGACCTGTTCAGGCATTTCAAGTCTATGCCTCAGCTTTGCAATACCCATGTCCCCTGCGTAGTTCTGAATGTCCTTTTATGGGTCCAGGTGATTTATATTCCTCAACAAGTTTTGTATAAATGTGCAGAACTCCTTCATCTATATATACCAAACCACTGAGTTTATGAAGCCGGAAAGTAAAAGTACTTTATAAATCTAATTTCAGATCTCAGAGGAGTAATGTAAGGAAAAATGGAGAGCTTATGTATCTCCTTTTCTTGTGCATTCACTGGTACAATGTAACCTACTTTTAAGTAAAACTCATCATTTTAAATAGTGTGTCTTCTTTGTTTAAAAGAGCTTTTAAAGGAATCCATTTGTCCTGTTTTCCTTCCTGTTCCTTTTCTTTCCTACTCCCCTTTGAATAGCACAGGTCTTATTTCTGTCTTACAGAGACGGTCATCTGCTCTTCTCATTCTCATATGGTCTCCCTGGATAGCAGAGAAATGATGAACCTTGCATTCCTTCACTATCTTGGTCCCTAGGGAAATAAATGTAGCCACAGATATAGAGCAGAAAAAATGAGTGAGCTGGGCTTTTCCACCATCCTTTATTTACACTTTTCATGGTTTCTTTTCTCTCGATATTGCTTATGTATTAATGTTCATCCAGCAGCCCAGCAGGGATCAGTCTTTACTCTCACTAGTGGAATTTCTTATGACAGCAAGAAAAAGGTATAAGAGCCTAGGTTAAAAAACTGGATAGCACCCAAATTTTTGTAACTTGCAACACCATTTGGAACCATTAAGATTATGACACCAAAGACTGTTGTCTGGATAAATCTAGAGTAATCCCATCAGTCTCAGAGCTACTCTGAATATACAGGCTCTTGATTTTCACTAGTGGCAAAACTCTCTTTATAAAGTAGAACATCCAAAGTGAAGGCGGTTGTGATACAGTGCTCTAGAGGTTTTGTACTTTGCACAAATAAAGCCATATAAATGGAGTGCAGCAGGGAAAGAATTGGTGTGCAGCAATTTTATAGCATAAACTGTGATAAAAATATTGGGAGAGATAAGTAACATTCACCTGGTTTCAGGTTTCTTTGCAAATTCATATACTAGATGAGATTTAACATGATCATTTTACCCAAAGGCAAAGGACTGTGTAATAACTTTTGTGAGCAACAGAGAAAACAGATGTGTTCCTGATTTTTATTTACCATTTATAAACCTTTTTGGTTGCCTGGGACAACACAATGCACCCAGAAACACGAAACTGCTAGGAAGTAATGGTGAAGTCAGAAGGAAAGGGGGAAGAGAGGAATATGTTTATGCTGACTTCATGTTTTTTAATGATTCATCAGCCAGTCTAGTGTGGCTATCATGGAATGTTGATAGGATGCACCAGGTGAAACAGGGAACTGTTTCAATGTAACATTGCTTAGGATTCAAGAAGGGTGGAAAGATTACAACACAGTTTCTAGAAGCTTCCTTAGAAGATACTTCACTTCTATTTTTCAAATAGAATATTTCAAAAGATGTGGTTTTTTTTTTTACCAAACACCTTAGACTGATGAGCCTAGCAGAGGCTGAGCTAAAATACAATTACACTGCACAGTTTTTACAGGCAGGTAACTGCAGGAAAGAAAGAAGAGACCATGACTAGCGTAGGCACTATGTCTGCACAAAGAGTGGCAAGAGGACTCATCCCACTTCTCACCCTTCACTCAGTAGCGTGGAGTTTGTGCTTTACCTGGCATCAGGGAAAACCATTTTGATCTCTCTGTTGGAGGGAGCCTGAACCCAGATTATCTCCTTCACCAGCCTGTCCTTATGCTTTCATTTGCTCTCAGTTCAGACCCATTCCAGAGAACTTAAAGCACCGAAATCTGTTCTCAGGTGAGTTTTATAAGCAGTATGATCTTGGGTAAATCAATTAATCATCTCTTATTCCACCTATGCATCCAGTCTGAGAGCTCTTGCAGGGTGGGATCTCATGGCAAAATATCAGTTTCTGGGTCCTGGCACCACAGATTTCCACTCAGCATCTGGTTATATGATGATTACCACAGCACTCCTATTGATGGCTTCTACCTTCTGGAAGAATTGTAGGAAATTGCTACCAAATGAAACTGTAACTCCTCCATTCACGATTCATTCACCAAACTCTGTGAGTGCAAGTTAGATGCCTTGATGAAGAATTTTATTGAGCCCAAGTTTGATGAGGCAGTTACCTGACCTCCTACAAAAAAATCAGTAGACACTTTGTGGCTCTACAGGAAAGAGAAAACTTCTCGGCAACCACTTGTGGGGGTACTCAGAGGAGTCTGCAGCCACTTTCTTCAAGAGGAGTTGGTGGAGCTATGGGAACACAACTGAGCACACATGTAACTATGGGTCTGTGTTATCTTAAGCTGTACCTGGAAAGAGATGAAAGGAAAAGTGATGGGGTAACTTCAAAGGCACTCCCATAAACCTAGTCAAGGTTTCACTTAGTTTACCTTTTAATAAGAAACAAAAATATTAAAAGAGTTACATAGAGACAAAAAAATCAAAGGCACCATAATGAAATTCCATGCCAAGAGTATCAGGGGCTGACATGACAGACTGCAGTAAAGATGTATATTGTGGGGAACTACTGCATCTACAATTCATTATTTCCAGTAGAAATAACATGTAGTACCATGAGCCATATCTCATGGGGAATTTGCAGGACATCTTCCTTAATTAACTTGAGTAACTAGTGAATGCAAGTAAATAAATCAATGCAATCTTGATCTTAGAATTGAATGTGTAGAAGGTTTCTTCATTGCCTCAGGAATCTCTCTCATGATTTGTTTTTTAGTTATTCAGATTGATTTGGCTAGTCAGTGGGGAGGTCCGAGTTTCCCAACTCATGCTTGAGATGTCAGTGAGCAGAAGAAAGGAGGAGACAGACTCCCCTGGAGCTAGCACTGGGCTTCAGTGCTTACCTGAACTGACAGTGCAGTAACTGCAAGTCCATGACACCTCCTGTTCCTTGAAGCCTGATCTTTTTCCCTCTCTCTATATGAGTTAACACACCAAAGGCAGGTTAGTACCAGGATCTCCAGGAACTTTGTTTTAGGGAGTCAGCAAAGTCTGCTAAGGTAACTGAATGAGTGGCAGAACAATGCTCCTGTTCCCAACATGGGGTTTCTGTTATATTAACATTAGTTGACTATGGAGGGAGAGAGGAAAGGAGATTAGAAGGAACTAATAGCAAGAACTGAGTGTATTTAGGCCTCTACTCACTGTTATCAGCTTGTGACTGAGCAGGTGAATCATATTTCACACTGTTGTTTGGAGTTCCCTGAGTGAACCTGATACAAAGCCCACCCAAAATTTTAAGCAGAAGTCTGTCTTGCTCTTTTCCAGTCCTTTTACAACAGATGACTAAGCTGGATTTGGAGCCATTTCCATACTGGACGTCAAAAAAAATGCAGGGATAGAGAAGTAATTCTATAGGTTTGTGCTTTAAATTCACATTCTCTGCTGAGTTCACATTTGCTGACTAGAGACAACAAAATCATCTTATATTATGCATCAAGTGTTAGCATAGCTTAAAAGACAAACCAATTTCAAACATCAGAGAATAGAATAAAATTTAAACCATAGGAGCAGCAATTTCTTACTCCGGAAATCAATACCATTGCACTGAGGAGAGCTTCGAAACCTCTCCAGTTTCTATTGCCATAAGCTGAGGCTCTGAATCCCACTTGTAAGCATTACTCAGTTTCAATAGACTTTGATCCTCACTGGAAGGAAACAAGGATCCGACCTTTGCCTGAACTTGGGTCCTGCAGAGAAAAAGATTCCCCGGTTAGAAAAATAGAGGTTTCTGAGCTTCTTATTCTTCTGTTAGCTTCCCACCAGGCAGCATGTGCATGCACCTGGGTAGCATTCCTGAGTCATCTTCTCCAATTAACCTCACAGAGAAGGTTGCCAGCTAATTTGCTGACCAACCCCAAACAACTAAAAAAAAAAAAAAAAAAGAAAATATAAAAAAATGCCAGGCAGTGGTTTTCACCATGATTGTGGAATTAACTTTGCCACCCAGAGCAAACAAACAGCCCTGGCTGCTGTGCAATGACCTCATTCCCCTCATTCCTCCTCGTCTGCTTCTAACACTGGTCCTTCCTCACCCCCAACCTTTCTCACTGGGAAATTTCCTGATGTGATTAAGTCATTATTGGTTTCCTTGGGTAGAAATAATGGAAATCTCCCAAGCATAAGGAGCAGTAAATATAGACCAAAAATTCAACTCACTGAGCTCCTAAAAAACATACAGACAAAACAACAACCCGAGTTGCTGTTTCAGATTTCTGATGAAAATAGTGTTAGATAACAAAGGGGTGTCCTGGCTATTGCTGAGCAACCCACAGTCAAGCCCCTTTCTGCTTATCATGCTGCTCTGCCAGCAAGTAGGCTGGCACTGCACAAAGAACTGGGAGGGCACAGAGATGGAACAGATGACCCCAACTGACCAAAGGGATGTTCCACACACCATATGGCATTTTGTTCAGTAGTAAAATAGGATAGGGGCAGGTTGGCCAGGGTTGCCATTGCTCAGGGACTGACTGGGCATGAGTATGTTAGTGATGAGCAATTGGTTTTTTTTCTGCATCACTTGTTTTTGGACTTTTACCTTCTGATTCTGTCCTCCATCCCACAGGGTGGGAGAGTGAACCAGTGGCTCTGCGGGGCTTGGCTGCCTACTGGGATTAAACCATGACAGGCTTGAAACCCTTCCAGGGAGTTGCTGAATCCAACACATGAAGCTGCAAAAGTTTCTTGCAACTTCCATAAAGTGGTAAACCACTATATACCGTCCCATCTGACAATTTTTAATCTCTGATTCCTCACATGTTCTAAAAGCTTCCAAATACAAATCTCCGCGTTTTTCTCACTGGATTTGTATTTAACCCCTCTTTCTCCTAATGTATTCTCCTGTCACTCCCTCGCTCCCACCAGCCACAAAAAAAACCTTCAACCTTCTGTCTCTTACTTTTATCCCCACCTGCTTTCCTTCCTCCGCTTGCCTTTCTTCCTCCTTGCCGATCCTGTCATAAGACTAAACACTGCACATCAAGTCTGTCACTGCTCTCACCTTGCTGTGACCACTGCTCTCTGCAAACTGCCACAGTATGAGAGACTGGACTGTTAATGCTTAAAGACTCAAAACACTCACCCATTTGTGGAGACAGCACGGTGCTTTGCTGAAACCCCCTGAGGATGAGTTTTTGGGGGTGTGGTGGAGAGTCTGCATAAGACAGAGGGTACAAGGCAGGCCTTGAGGCAGATCCTGAAAGGTGGGATGGTGCTTCTTATCATGATAATGTCGTCCCTTACACAACTGTCTCAGTTTCGAAATTACCCCACCTCCCCCCAGAGAAGGTCTGATGGTGCACCACTGGCTCAACTGTGCTGACCTAAGAGGCAGCTGTCATGTCTTCAAAGGTGTCATAAACCATTAAAGACCCCTGAAGCGCCCCCAGACTCATTTCTGAGGCCTTCTACCAGAAGACTGAAAGCTCCATCACCACCCTCCCCTGCTTGCCTCCCCTTCCACCTCAGGGGACATAACAGACATTCACATTTAGCCTTAGCATATTTTAACCCATAAGACTTTGTGTTTCAGGGGGTTCTTGCCCCACCTCAGGCAGATCAAAACCATCACTTCAGCCAACGGACAACAATCAAGTCTCGTCACAAGACCTATGGGTGGTGATATGTTTCTACTCCTCTCCTCTCCTCTCCTCTCCTCTTCTCTCCTCTCCTCTCCTCTCCTCTCCTCTTTACTCTCTGTCCTCTCTTTTCCCTTTTACACTTTCTAAAGTGATATTTTTATGTTTTCATACCACCGTATTACTATAGATAATGATCACCAAAATGGCTACAATACCTGTTTTCCTTTGCAACCAAATAGTTCTAAACCAAACCCTACATATATTTACTTACAAACACTGATCATTTAGTGTCTGGTCACTCTAATCTGCCCCAAGGGATCTATTAACAAGAACCTGGGTTACCTTCACCTTCTGGAGCTGATTGTAACACCCAGTCACAGCATGACCAGCTGTGCCACCACTGTGTGGGAAAAACTGGGAGGATGCCTCCTTCTCCCTAGCTCATCTCACTGACCTTAGGTTTGATTCTCTTTTGCCCCTATCCTTCTTTTTTCCTCATTCTTTCTTTCTTGCCAGGTTGGAGTCAGATCTCTCATGCAAAGGAAAGAGGGTAAAATACCTAAAAGTAAGTACAGCTGTAAGTGGACTGGCTGTTCTGCTTGCTCTCCATGTAACAAGGCATATCAGAGGGAGACTACCAAGCATATAGGATGGAGCAAAGGGGATGAAAAATTGAGGGACACATGGAGTTTTCCCTTTGCGAGCTTGAATGCTGCTCAGTATTTGGCTTCAAGTTCATTTGAGCTGATCAAGTATGAAGACAATTACATGACATGGCATGCCTGTGATGATTAGAGGGGTTTTCACTGACCCAGATCTTTTCATCACTCTGTTGCTCCAGTTTGCTCTCCTGGAGAAAGGGATAGGGTAAAGATGTAACAGTTGGTTTAGGAAAGTAGATTCTTGTTGTTTAACATAGCCTGGCATTGTTACTATCAAATTAGCTATGGTTGACACTAATATGCTGGACTGTAATGCCTGTGTACTCCTTTCAGGATGCATACATCTTTTCTGTTAAAGTGGATCAAAAAGCTTGAAGGATTGCTTAAAGTGTTTGCATCTGACCTGAACACTCTACTGTAGGAATTAGAAATAGCTAGTGGCTATATAACAGTTAAAGTCATGGATGTTAATAATAGGCTGTGACAAGAAAGCAGCCAGTCTGTTATGTGGAGCTGGACCACATCCACAACACCACAAAAGAGACTTCTGACAGAGACAGTGACTCCTCATCCTCACTGCAATTTGTTCGCAACTGAAGGAGTCAAGCTCCCACTTTAACCAGCAAATTATTGCTCAGGACATTGTGCTTTTCTTCTTCTGGGGAAGGGTTCCTTAATGTTTCTACCATGCCCCTCAAAAAACACTGTAGTGAGAGAAAAAGAATTGTGTATCCACTGTTCTCCAAAAGTTATGAGCCCTTGAATAAATGGTGCAGTACTGAACATCTCAGAGCAAACACAGCAGCCGGGAAGATGAGGAGTGGCCCTTCCTTGAACAGCTGGGAATGGAGTACATAACACTGAAAGTAATCCCCCTCTTCAGAACAGTAGGATGTGATATCAAGCTCCTGTCCCTAGAATGGGAATCTGGCAGGAATCACTTAGTACACCAGAAGTTTTCACTGGTTTTGCTAGATCTGGGACCTGATTACCCTTAATCCAATTGTGGATACTGGTCCATCTTTCTCCAGAGAGGGTTGTTAAAATAATTGCCCTGCGTTGTGGCAAGGCAGAGTGATTTTCGTAGCTTAATGATTTTCTATCTTCCTGAAAAAAGTCAGGTTATATCAGAGGAGTCTGCTATCTATTCTGGTTACTTGCTTAGAGCCTCTAAACATAACCAAGTTCATTTCTCTGCCTCTTATTTGAGGGTAGATTTTCTTTTGTGCCCCCAAAGTACTGTCTCAGTTATTTATAAATGTTCGTTAGATCATTTGCCTGTACAAATTGCAGCCTGAGTATTGTCTCTGAACTGTGTATTTCCATTATTCATTCCAGTCTCCACTACTGATTGGATGCCTGAAACTTTATGAATAAAGAAAAAAGTAAATGATGAATAGTAAATCATGAATAATAAACAGAAGATGAGTACATTTTTTCAGACTCCTATTCCTCCATGAATATGTGTACCCCTCTATATCAGTTGCCTTCACCAACATTCATATGCAGGGAAAACAGATTGAAACAAGACTAACAAAAAAAGGCAGGAATGCAGCTGAATCAAATCAGGAACTGACATTTTTTGTTGTGAATGCACTACTCAGCAGTTATTCAGCTCCAGTAAAATCCAACTCTTCTAGGGACAGAGTTGGCTGCAGAGGCAAGAGCAGGGTTTTTCTCCATCCTGTCCCTCCCTCACACCCCAACTTTTCCAGGAAGGTGGACACGTCAGAGTGCTTCTGCTTTCTTCTTCTTCTTCAGCAGTGAAATAGAAACAATTATGCCCTTCCTTCTTCCTGTAGCACCCTCAGACCTCTGAATAAATCATGCTAAATGAGAAAGAAACATTATCAATGTGTTTTGAACATTTTGAAATTCAGAAAAGAAATGTTCCTAGCTTGAATAAAAACAGCTAAGCCTTTCAGGAACTGCTGGAGGGTACTCAGCCAAAAGCATCCATTAGTCACCCAGAATTACCCCTCTAAATCAGACAGAAGAGGGACTTAAATTTGCTTTTCTCATAGAGTGAGTGTCTCAACCTGCTTCCAAAGAGCCTTTTGCCAGCTGGGACCCAAGATGGTTATGCTGAAACCAGCACTCTTAAAATAGTTTTGGTTTTGACTTTGGTTTTCTTAGTGATAAAAGTAATTTGTATCCAAAATTCACAATGTGCTTTGACCACTCTAAGAGGTACTGTGTAAGGTGAAATACCTTACAGACATGCATTAAACAGACCTGTACAGCCCTGCTCTTTGCTGAAGTGAAAATACAGAAATTTCTGTATTTATGGGATAACAAGATTTGAAGATTTTTCTGGAAAAGCTTTTAAAACAAAAAATGTTTTTAACAACATTTTATGCTATTAAAGTATGTAAGAGTTTTTATAAGTACTGGATACACTTTCTTCAATCACAGAAATGAGTGGTGTGTCTGTTTAGAATTTAGCCCTGACTCTCTAAAAAACTATAATCAGGAAGTTCAAAGTGCCAGTCTAGCCTAAAATTCAGTTAATGGATGTTTTGTGACCATATTTTTCACTTTAAAAAATAATAATACAGCTTTGTTGATGTTTCCTTTGGTCCTCCAATGAATTGTAAATTAGGGTCGCACTTTTAGTGTCCTTCAAATTATAAATGTATTTCATCTGTCTCAAGGTATCACAGCAAAAATTACAAGATGACCCCTTTAAAAATGGTTTGTAAAGCACTGTAGCTTACTTTGTTCTAGATCTCACTTCAGACAGTCTCTTGTCTCTGTCACTTTCAGAGATAAATTGCTATTTCCACTGTGCCTACACCTGTAATAGCAGCTGTCTTTTCACCTCTTGTCACTCACTTTTCTAACCCCTCCTCATTCCTTCTTTTATCCCTTTCTGCCTACGCTGCAATTCCCCATTTCTCCCAAGGAAAAATCATATATTTAATATATAAATACAAAACAAAAAACACATCCAGATCTTCCCTTCCTTTTCCTTGTGTGTCATAATTCAGGCAGCTCCTTTATGCCTTTTCTTCTTACTCCTCAGTTGTTCCATTGTTCCCATCTCATTCCATTCCCTTCCTTAGTCTTCTCCTTCACTTATCAGTATGCTCTGGCTCTTTTTCCATTACCATACAAGCAGGTTAACTCTTGTTCAGCTCACACCAACCTGCCTTTGCAGTCCCTGCCTGTTCTCTCTCTGTTCCTCTCCAAGCTCTAGCTGCAGTGTGGAGTTGCATTTCTCCCCCAGGCCAGCCTGGCCTTCGACTTGAACACAAAATGAGCACATATTTTTGGAAAACTCATCCTTTTTTCTTTAGCTTTAGTAAGGTTTTTCTTCTTTTCACTTTCTTTCTACTTACTAACTGCTTGTTCTGGAAGTCTTCAAGAAGATTTTCTTGTTTTCCTCCACACTGGAGAGAACAGAGCGGTGCTCAATAAGGCCCTATTTTTCATAATGCTTTCTATTTGATTCTTCTCGCTTTCTGCTGTGTCTCATCTGTGAGAGAGAGATGAGACCAATGTGTCTGTGACAAAAAGATAGGTCTTTACTCCAAATCTATTTCCTTATGTCCAAATGAAAACCTTTTAATGTGTCTTAAAATTCAACAATTAGTCCAAGTTGAACACAACTAAAACACACCTCTTAACCTCTCTTTTTTGTAAACTTGTTTCTCATACTTCAAAACTGCTTTTCATTGGCACAACATTGACATGCTGCTCTTAAATGGATGTGATCTTCTGTTGAGATGTCTATAGTTCCCACGTCATACCTCATTCTTGTGGAGTCTTTTCTTCTGACTTCTCTAAGACACATTTCCTACCTATCCAGCCATCCAAGACTCTCATATAGATCCCGTAACTTTATTTCTCAGTGAGAACACTGAGATTTTCCCTGATCTTTCTTTGACTTATGATAGTGAACAGCTCCACAAAGCACCCACAGAGCCACTTTAGGATAGGAGGTTTTTTCTGTAAAACCTACTTGGCTAGCACCATCTTGAGGCCATCACCACCACTATGTCTGTTTGTATGGGTTATATCTGATCAGATACGGACATCTTTAGTTACAGGTGCCTGTGAAACAGCTCGTTTCAGTTTACTCTTTACTGGATATAAAGAAACAAAGCAATGCCAGATCACATCCGCTGTGTTGATATGTAAAGTGCCTGTTTCCCTTCACTGGTTGCAAAGGAAGTTGGGGATCACTAGCTCAGATGTCAGTATCTGCAGCTGCACTATGTGAAACTATTGAGAGGAATCCCACTATTTTTGTGGATTTGAAATATTTTATCTTAGTTTTTAAATTATATGTTGTTGGGAGCAATTCTGCATCCATACCTGGGTCTGTGGAAAAGCCTAATGCAACAGGATTCAAGGCCATGAATATGTTCTTATGGTGCCGCTGTAATGATTAGACTTCAAATTATCAGCAGCATCAAAATGCTGTTCAAAAAAGGCTGAAGAAAACATCTTGCAAAGGTTAGAGGAGCCCCAGTGATGCATAGTAAGAATACGGAGGCATTCAGAAGCAGTTAATTGATAGCTTGTGGGGCTGGTATTCACAGCACTGCAGTCCCAGTGACTCTAAACATATGGCAGAATAATGCTGAAAAAGAACAATGGCATTTAGTCAACTGCGCTATATAGCACTTATTTATTTAATTATTGCTAACAGTTGTATGTAAACCTTTTCTTGCTTTCCTTTGGAGGAGGTTTTAAAATTAAGATCCAAGCAACTTGAAGAACACATGAAGTCACAGAATCATTAAATCATTTCAGTTGGAAAAGACCTTTAAGATCGTAGAGTCCAACCATTCACCGAGCACTACCAAGTCCACCACTAAACCATGTCCCTATGTGCCACATCTACACGTCTCTTAAATACCTCCAGGGATCCTCAGACTTCCATAACATTTACTAAAAATATTGCCTTTGTTTTGCTGCATGACTACCTTCTAGCAATAAGTGAAATTCTAGCACTTGTGCTAACACCATAATGAGGCCACTCACAATCATCTTTAAAAGGTCACGGAGATCAGAAGAGGTGCCTGAGGACTGAAGACTCTAGTCTTCAAAAAACAAAAGAAGGATCACCTAGGGAATTACCAACCTGTCAGCCTCACCTCAATTCCTAGAGAGGTGATGAAGCACCTCATTCTGAAGGCCATCTCTATACACATGGATGAGAAGAAAGTGATCAGGAGTAGTCAGCATAGATTCACTAAAGGGAAATCATTCTTGACCAATCTAATTACCTTCTAGGAGGAAACAACCACCTGGATGGATGAGGGGAGAGAGGTGGATATTGTCTACCTCGACTTCAACAAGGCTTTTGACACTGTATTTCACAACATCCTCATAGGCAAAATCAGGACGTGTTAACTGGGGGAGTGGACTGTGAAGCAGTTTGAGAACTGGCTGAATAGCAGATCCCAGAGGGTTGTAATCAGTGGTACATGGTCTAGTTGGAGGCCTGTCACTGGTGGTGTCCTCCAAGTTTCAATACCGGACCCAGATTCCTTTAATTTATTCATCAATTACTTGGATGAAGGGTCAGATGCCTCCTAAGCAAGTTCACTGATGACACAAAGGTGGGAGGAGTGGCCATTATCCCAGAGGGCTGTCCTTCAAAAGAACTTTAACAGGTTGGAGAGATGGGCAGAGTGGAACCATTTGAAATTCAATAAAGGTAAATGCAGGGTCCTTTGTAGAATAATCCCAGGCACCAGTACAGGCTGGGGGCTGATCAGCTGGAAATCAGCTCTGCAAAGAAGGACATGGTGGGTCCTGGTGGACAACAAGCTGTTCATGTGCCAACAGTGTGCCCTTGTGGCCAAGAAGGTCAAAGGTATCCTGGGATGCCTCAGGAAGAGCATTGCCAGCAGGTTGATGAAGGTGATTCTGCCCTTCTGCTCAGCCCTAGCAAGGCCTCAATTTGTATAAGTATCTAAAGGGAGGGTTCAAGAAGATGGAGCCAGGCTCTTCCCAGTGGTGCCAAGCAATGGGACAAGAGGCAGTGGGACAAAACTGATGCACAGGAAGTTCTACCTGAACACAAGGAAGAACTTCTTTACTGTGTGGGTGACCAAGCACTGGAACAGATTTTCCAGAGAGGTTGTGGAATCTCTCTCACTGGAGATATTCAAGAACTGTCTGGACACAATTCGGTAAAATATGATCTAGGATGAGCCTTCTTGAGCAGGCTGGTTGGACCAGATGACCAACATTAAATGATTCTGTGATTCTTCTCATGTTTGAAAATTGATCTGTGATTCTTCTCATGTCTGATTTTGCAGATCATTATGACTTCATTTGGGAGAGAGATGGCTTAACAGGGATATGACTGAGATACTCGTAAAATTAATATGGTGACGATGAATGAAGAACATTTATTCAGTATTTCCCAAAATATTCTTATCCTTTTCAAAGAGCATCAGATAAAATTTCCAGGCAGCAGATTTAAACAAAGTAAACTGACTACTTCTCTCTACATTCTGTAGAGTTAGCCTGTGGAAATTGTTACCAGATTGGAGGGAAAATTCCAGACATGCAGACACACAAGACATTTTTCTCATGGAAAGCTTTGTTTAGTTCCACATACAAATTCAGAGTTGAGTAGTATTTCTCTGCTTATGCAAATCAAATGTGATGTTTTTTCTCACCTAACTCCTGGTAAAGTAGAAAAACAGGGAAGAAGGCTACTGTTTTACTGGTTTGCCTTTCTTGGCTCCTTTACTCTGGGTTAAGTGGAACCTCTGGAACAAGAAGGAGACTTTTTCTTACTGTAGAGCAATAAAGTACTACCCAAGCAGGAAAATTTTAACATGGTACATGGGATAGATAAAGCGAGTTCAGACTGGGAGCTAACACACAGACAGTTTAAAAAGTGATGGAAAAAAGAGACTTCTCCAAAACACTCATAGAATATTTTCTAGAATTTGTTGTAACTTGGAAACTCACATAAAAATTGCTGTACTAAGACAAACTCGGGAGGAAAGGAATTCACATGCAAGGAACAAGGGATGGGGCAGAGACAGATGATTCCAAATCCATTTTCTCAATTCAGTTTTACCTAGCACATCTGGATTTTTGTCTGTTTAAAAATGTGTAATCTAAGAGATCTTCACTTTTCAGATACAAATTCCTTTCGGTGCTTTTGTAGAGTTCCTTAAAGGAAAAGATATTAGCAGATGTACTTCTGAGTTTTGGCTTTTGGGATCATGTCACAGCCCTGCCACACAAAGTATTTAGTTTATATAGAAAGTGTTTAGTTTCTATAGCCAGTGGAGAGTGACAGCTATTATTAGAAAGTGACTCATACCTAACTTAGGAGACAAGTGACCCTTTGGAGGCAACCTTTTCTCCAGTGACTACATGAGGAACATGATGTTTAAACTAGACACTTGACTCTCAGGTATCTACATTAATGGTATAAAAAATGTGCTGTCTTTTTTTTGTTTTGGTTTGGGTTTTGGGTTTGGTTTTGTTTTTTTTTTGGTTGAAAATTCTTGATATTACAACCACCCAACAAGTACCCATGTGAGTCAACTGGTGGGCATAATATTGTCTGTACTGACAAGTGCAGAGCATATGCAAAGTGATACCTCACCAGTAACCCTCACAAGAGTCACATCTCTAAAGAAGGACCACGGAAGCACAAAATTCCCTGCTTACATTCAGCTCCATAACAAATTTCAGTCCAATCTCTTATTTTAGTCACTCTTCCAAGAGTGGCGGTGGCTTTTCTGACAGGAGAGAGTACTTCATCATCTCCAAGAGCATCATTTGATACTAAACTAACAGGCTCAGAATGGGATCTGAAGTTGTGAAAAAATTGCTTTGATGGCCTTCTTCAGCTTGGTTACAAGAAACCTTACTTGACAATTCATTTTGAACATCTGGTCTACTATTGTTGACCATCTATTTATAAAGCTGGCCTCAACAAAACTCTCATAGAAGTATCTGTCTTCAATCAATTTGTGTGTGTCTTGTGGCAGCAGAATATTTTACAGACATTACTTCCTAATTGTCCAGGGTTTTCTTATACAAATCAGCATTCCTTTCTAGAGCTACTTTATTTATATATGGTTTTTATTAACAGAGCTGTTTCTGCATACAACATAAATGAAAACAACTCTATTGGAGAAGCTGTGAGTCATTGTCATGATTTTATTGCATATATTATTTCAAGATCTCAGACAAGGCATGAAAAGACTTTAACAAACAGCTAGCAATGGCTTAAATTACATACAAAACACTAGGGGTTTTTTTCGGTATTTGTATTAAGGTTTTTTTAAAAGCTTATGGATTTACCAAAGATAAAGAAGTAATTGTAAGAACATTTGGAGATGTTATAGGATATCTGAGAGGAGGGAAGAAGGAGAAAGCATGATTCTCATTCAAGAACAAAGATAAAGAATGGGACAGTTTGATGTACTACTGTTATTACATGGGTACATCATATATCAAGTGAAGGCATACTGGGGAGTGATTACAGTTCTGTGTCTATCACATACTTCATCATCATAGAATGGTTAGGGTCGGAAAGGATCTTAAACAGCACCTGGTTCCAACGCCCCTTCGTGGGCAGCAACATGTCCAGCTTTTCATCCACCAGCACTCCAAAGTCCTTGGCAGGACTGCTCTCAATTTCTGCACCCCCAGCCTGTATTGGTACGAGGGGTTGCCCTGACCCAAGTGCAGGACCTTGCACTTGGCCTTGTTGAACCTCATGAGATTCCAATGTGCCCACTTCTCAAGCTTGTCCAGGTTCCTCTGGATGGCATCTCATCCTACAGGTGTGTCAACCACACCGCTCAGCTTTGTGCTATATGCAAATTTGCTGAGGGTACACTCGATCCCACTATGTCACTGATGAGGACATTAAACAGTACTGGTCCTGCTACAGGATCCTGTGGGACACCACTTGTGACTGAGCTCCAGGTGGACATTGAGTCCTTGACCACTACCCTCTGGATGTGACCGTCCAACCAATTCCTCATCCACAAAACAATCCATCCATCAAATCC
Source organism: Neopelma chrysocephalum (assembly GCF_003984885.1). NCBI lineage: Eukaryota > Metazoa > Chordata > Aves > Passeriformes > Pipridae > Neopelma > Neopelma chrysocephalum. The sequence goes on along the minus strand of NW_020897689.1, from coordinate 1,212,661 downwards.
ATATCTGTCCAGTTTAGAGAGAAGGGGGATCATGCTGAAGGCCTTACAGAAGTCCATATAGATGACATGCATAATTTTCCCTTGTCCACTGATACAGTCACTCCATCAAAAAAGGCCACTAAGTTGTTCAGGCAGCATAATTTCATTAAATTCATACCTACAGCAATGAAAGGCATAAGCAGGTTAAAATATAAAAAAGTAATCCTGTCTTTTGTCTTTCTCCCAGTCCCAGGGTCTGTTACCAACACATTAATATTATGCTCAAAGAAGTTCAAAATGACTCAGTTAAACTTGTAATCAGACCTTAGGGAAAAAGTCTGCAAGATCTTCCTGGACTTCAACGGGTCAAGAATCTCTTTCCAAATTCTTTCCTATTAACAAACCTCCTTTTTTCTGGTTTACATACTCTAGATGCTGCAAGGACAAAATGTATTGCATGGATTCAGTGAAATATAGATATTCAGCATATGATGAATAACGATGAGGGGACAAGAGTTTTGTCATGTATAGCAGAGCAAAAAAATCCTCCTAAAGAGAGACATTTTTCTGATTCAAAAGCATCAAACTTCAGTGATCCCTGGAAAAATAATAAGAGGATCTGGCATAGGTTGCCCAAGGAGATGGTAGATGCCCCATCCCTGGAAAAGTTCAAGTTCAGGGTGGATGGGGCTTTGAACAACCTGATCTAGTTGAAGATGCCTCTGCTTATTGCAAGGGGATTAGACTAGATGACTTTTAAAAGTCCCTTCCAACCCAAATTATTCTATGATTCTATGATTCTATGTGACATCAAATTGTATACATATTTGTGATAATTTGGGTGCCTCAGTGTTGGATGATCCCTGGAAGCACCTTAAAATTGACACTGCTAAGTGATCCATAGGAGATGCAGCATACCCTGCACTCAGGAAAGTGTTTTGAGTACTGTTTTACACATGCTTTAAAAATTTTGAGGTAAGAATTACTTTCAGAGTAGGAATTACTTCCACTAGTCTGTCATCTTCTGCATATATATATATATATATGCATAAAGAAATAAAAAGAAAACTCAAAATGCTACTTCTATAGGAGCAAAACACTGCTATCGGTCATGTAGCTTTAAGATATTGGATTGTCTGGAAAGCTTTTTTAGCAAGGAGCAGTGTTTCTGCATGAAATTCGTTGTCTGTAAGTGGGCCTCTATAATTATGCTAAGTATTGTTCTGTCCATCATTAGTCGCATAAGGAACAACAAAGATAAATTGAAGGAGAATATTTCAGTATTCCACTTCCAAGTGTGTAATAGCTGGTCAAGGCTAAGGAACATTGGCACTGAAGGTTATAAATTCTGCTGGAACTTGGGTCATTTTCCATCATTCTGGCTTTCTCACATTAATAGTCACTGCAATTGAAACCACAGGAGCTCAGATGTGCTCTGTCACTCTCCTTCCAATCATCTCTACACATTGACCTGTCCTGGAGTCTCACTGGGGCCTTGAGTGGTAGTGACAAGCAGAAAGCTGTGATTTATACAGTGCTGTGCTAATTAAGGCAGAGCTCACAAGTGCTGCTAGAGTTCAGCCTATGTCTGTGTTTCCAGTAGAAATCTTTGTGTTTAACAGTTTAAAAGTGTGGCCATTAAATGCCATACCAGGCTGCAATTTGGCATATGAGTTCCCAGCACCAGGGGAAATCTTACAATGAAATGCAAAATCTTATCGGTGCTTTTGAAGTAACTTGGGTATGTATTCATGTGCATGCACACAAGCATCTCTGCCCATCACCATGAGTTTGGAACGCAAAATACATAACATCAGTGTGGTGGGGGAAAACAGTTTTCCCCCTGAAGCTATAAAATGGTAAACCCCCAGGGGGTGGTGACCCTTGAGATTTGAACCAATGAGCGCTTCTGCAAAATATAAAAATATCACTCAGACCGTAAAAGAGAGGGGTTGTAGTAGTTGAAGAGTAGCCATGTTCTAAGCCACGAGGAAGGGGCAGGCACCCCTTGGGGGCTCTGGCCCCCCCCCCAGCCCCGGCTGGGGGCTGCAGGGACTTGGAATAGTGTTAAACTGGGCTAAGTACCTGTAGCTAGAAAGCTGAAGGAGTTTTCTCCACCGTGAGTGGGCAGACGGAGCGGCGGCAGAGCAGCAGTGGATGGAGAAATGGTGGCAGAGAGCCAGAAGGAGATAAGAACTGAAGAAGCAGCAAACAAACATGCAGCCGAGCAGGAAGACACAGAGTTGTCTGAGAGAGCTGAGAGAGAGCCAGCAGCAGAGAGCAGGACTAAGCCACTACAGAGAGAGAGAGTTTGGGGTAAGGACTGTAACCAACCCCCAAAACTCCTTTGAGATCCCTCCTAAAATGGAGGGGGCGGACTCCCACTTGAGAGAGGAGTCTTAGAGTGCAGCAGCACTGCTGAAAGAGGAGCTAAGAAGCTCAGTCGTCCTGAGAGCTGAGCCAGGACGGAATGTGGAGGGAGTGACCTTGGCCTTCCCCCCCCTGCTGCTGCTAAGCTAAGAAGCTAGCTAGCAGCCTGAGATCAGAGCCAGAAGCTCTGCAAGGGGCTTGAATCCCCTGAAGATACGGACCGTCACGAAGGCTTCTGCACTTCGTTGATATGACCGTGGTGAAGCGACCTTTGTCCGGGTGAACACGGCCCACGGAAGTGAAGACCCTCGCCTGTGTCGAAGGGCTGCGAGGGGCTTGGAGACCCCCTTGTGTGTACTGGCAGAGATCCAGCTACAGCTGCTGCATGGAAGAGAGAAAGAGAAACTGCTGCCCTAGGGGCTGCTGCTCTGAGAGTAGAAAGGACCTCTTCCTTCTTCCGTCCTTCTTCCGTCCCTCCCTTTGGAGGGAGAAGTGATTTGATCCATTGTAAATACTGTTTTGTCATGGTAGAGATAGTTAAGATTGTAATGTATTGTAGTATTTATTTTGTACAGTCATTGTAATATATATTCTCTTCCCCCCATTTTGAGTCTCGTGTGGTGTCTGGAAAACCTGGGTTGAGATGTGGGAGGGGGGCTAGAACTAGGGAATTGGATTTTGGGGCTCTCAAACCATCACAATCAGTTACACAGATTGTTCAACCCACAAGATTCATCAAGGCAGCTCTCTTCTCCTGACTGCTCCTCACTTCAAGGATGACAGCATAATTCCTTTCCCCTGTATAGCTTTCAGTGGCTGGCTACTGTCCTCCACCCACTACCACCAGAAGAAATATCACCTGCTTTACTCTGCAAGAGCTGAAGTGGGGATCCCCTCAATTTTTAATGCCCACTCAGCCTTCTTTAGGCGCACTTGGACATCTGGCAGAGATGTGAAAAGATGTTGTGGTGTCTGGAGCAGGCTGAGATGATCTTACATTCAGCTGACCTGGTCTCAACAGAACTGGTCTCAACTGACTCTTCTTGGTCCTCACCCTATGTTTCTCCCATTCCTGGGCTACAGTCTCAGTCCCACAGTCCTCCTCCCTGGTCACATCTGAGACTGTGCAGGGACTGGGGCTGCTGAAGCAGTGGATGGTTGGGGTTAAGGGCAAAGTACCTAATCTCCCTGTTGCTAAGGTTGCCTTTTGCTTAATAAATGGGGGACAAATGCAAGCCTGGCTCTCAAGACTGCTGAAATCTCAGTGATAAGTGCCACAGATGTGCTGTAAATAACTGTCTAGATCTAAAAGCATGCCCATTAATGAAAAAATAATTCATTGAATATTTCCAGAAAGTGAACTGAAAGAATGAGGAAGGAGGAAGCAAGTTCTGCCTTTGAATTACTCTAGGTTTTGGTAACATTTGCTGTGTTGCTAGCATATCACATATGACAGACACACCTGAAAGTCACAAGCACAGAATAATAAAAGATGCATATGCAGCATTTGAGAGTAGCAGCATCTAGACTTTAGGCAGCTTGCATACTAATTTCTTCCAGAAAACTTGCTTCCTTCTATAAGCTTTCCTCCCTCCCTAACTGGAGGGAAATGTCTGGTTGATGTAGCTGTAAAGGAAGGAGGGCAGGAGCCAGCAGATCACAAAATATGAGGTATGAAGGAATGCCCATTTCAATCAAACAGTCAGCATGAGCATTCTTTTTTATGATATGTTATAAAAGGTATATTGCCTGTTTTACAACTCTAGCTGCCCAAAGTTTGATTTAATCAGAAAACATGCCAACAATGTGCATTGCCAGGAGACCTAGCTTTTCATGCCCTGGAAGCTGTGACAGCTTAGCCTGGACTGTTTCCAAGATATTTGTTAGTGGACATGAATCCTTCAGGTACTTGGGAGAAAGCCTCCACTGTGACTTGTAAATCTCTCAGGAACTGAGGACAATATCTGCACCCTGAATATCTCCTAGTGAATAGCAACACTACTCGTTATTATTGACTGAATATGTCCCTATTTTTACTGCCCCATACAGGAAACCATAATCTAAACTGCTTGGTAATTTTTAAGTCATCACTGCTGTGTTTTGCCATTAGAAGTGCTGATGTCTCACCTGAACCAGTGCAGGACCTTATCTGGTTTTGCTGGCCACGGGGAATATTGTCTCCTTCACTGGGACCGACCACGCATTACTGGACAGTTTTCCTTTCTCTCTCCCTTACTTTGCCTCTAACTGTGAGTAGAAATATTCCTAAATGTAGGGATAGTTGAGATTTTGGAAGAATGTGGAAAGCTAGAACTCATTTCGCTTAGGAAGACTGCAAAATGCCTTCTCAAAAGGGTTATATTTTTTTTCCCTTATGCAGTCAGAGGTAGTTGCAGAGAGAGAACTGTGTTATCTGTCTCTGTTATGCCAGAGAGAGATAACATGTACATGGCCCCAGCAGCCAAGAGAAGGCAGGAAGGACAGGGAAGAAAAGACAAAAAGCCCTGAAAAGACTAGAGCCTTGCCTTTTTCTCCCTGGGGCCCGGTGCTTCTACAGCACTGTGAAGTTTTTGTAAGTTTTCTGTGTTCTGGCCTTCTAAATAAATTTTTTATTTCTTTCCACTCCCTTGGTATTTCTGGGGATACCTCCATGTCTTACTTTACGCTAAAGAAGAGAAGGAGGAAGAAAACAGATGTCTCCTCCCCCCATGGTAGGGGTGAGGAGTGAACTTGCTTACCTGGTCTTTTTTCACCTTTAGCAGTTGTCCTGATATAGACAGAGGCCAGCAGACATTTGCTGCCTGCATTCCTCCCCAGCACTGCGGGGTTTGCCAAGCATTGCCTTTGATCCACTGTGGCTCTCCTGCACCAATATGAGACATGTTGCTCCCCATTTGGGTCAGAGTGGGTGTGCAGGTGGGAAACTTCATTGGCTGACTGGGTGGGATTGCCCTCGACTGGAATTAAATGATCAACAGGCATTTTTTAAATTGGGAAATTAAAGAGAATTTTTTTAAATGAGCTCCTTATGACTTGGGAAGTAGGCTGAAGGAAAACAGGATTAAGAAATGTACCATGGCACCAACAGATTTCAAGACCTCTCATGTGTCTCTTTTTTGTTCTCTGAAAGTGGGCAGAGAAGAGGGCAAGTTGTTGGCAGTCAGATTTCTTTATTGACTATGCTGGGTCAGGCCATATAGCTTCTCATTAAGTTCCTTCAAATGCACAGTTGTGGGAAGGAGAGGGGAAGTCTAGAGAGGCAGCTAGTACTGTTAGTTAATTAAATTTAACTAGTTTCCTTCAACTGCTTAAAATTCCATCTAAGCCTTCAATATGCCTGTGTGTCCTGATCAACCTTCCAATTTTAGACACGTGGTCCCATACACAGCAATGCATCATGTCCTGTCCCACAGATATCAAAGCTTCACACTGATCTCAGAGGAGGACACCAGTGAATGATGCATCAGAGATGGAGCATTCCCTGCATTTTATCTGTGTTACCCTGGATTCAAAACTCATGCTGAGCCAGAGTGACATGGGAACACAGCAGTAACACAAACACACACACAATCAAACAGCAGTCAGTGCAGAGGGTCTGGCCAGCAACTGGTTGTCCCAAGTTCCAGGAAAATTTACCAGGAGATTAACTACTGCAGAAGCATCTGCACACAAAAGTGCCTTTTATACCCTAATTATTTTATAGTATACAAAGTAATATCTTGTGCTATTAAGCTATTTGTTTACCAACCATTAAAAGCTGCTGGCTGCAGAAAAGCCACGCTAGCATATTGTATATAGATTTTAAGCCAAGGTGCCTTATGGTACCGAACTGCTAAATTATATGAGCTTTCTGCATTCAGTACTGTTACATGAGGATAAAAGATCTCAAACATTTGTCCTGGACCTTCTAGTGAATGGATTTATGTTCAATGTCAAAGACAAAAACATGAAAGTAATGAAAAAAAATATAATGCAGCCCATTTATTGCTGTGTTCTTTTCTTTGTTTTTCAAATTCATCAGAAACAAAAAGCTGTGAAAAGAGCAAGCCTAATCTTGAAAACAGAATAAGAATATGCTCAACTTTACCTGCTTAGTAGATGAAGGTTTTACCACTCTGAAAACCTTTAGGACTGCTAGGAGAGAAGTGATGGGAAAATATAAAGCCTTTTTGGAATAAACGAGAACATAAATCATTCAGAGTTCAGGCAGTGCTCAGCTCATGAAGGCGTCAGCTTCAGAAAAGATTGATAAACCAATATTTCTTTCTTGTGTTCTTCTTTGGAGAAAACAGTTGGCTTCGATTAAGTAAATGAAGATCTAAAGAACAGAGAGTCCAGGCTAGGTGTAACTGTTCAAAGAGAAAGTTGACTCCTCCATGTCTTTAGTTGTGGGAACGATATTTTTATTAAGCATATAGCATTATTTATAGTGATTCTGGAGAGTAGGGATCCAAAGTATCTTTAAATTGTCTTTCCCTTATTTAACTGGCTTAATAACTGGTCTAGAAAGACCATCTGTGTATAATAGACATGTACAAGGTGAATGATGCTGTAATGTAATCAGAGTATGAGTGGACACCTTGCTACCCTGGCTGTATTGTCACATGTTGAATCAGCTTAGGGAACTGTAGAGATAATACCCTTTGTCTTGCTTACATGTTTTAAACCCTAGGAGTGAAAAATAGGGTGGAGCTACAGGACAAGAAATGTATCTTGCCATTGATGCTGTGGTCAGTGAGGTTTGAAATACAAGCAGAGACACAGCAGGTGAGAAGTAGGACAGAAAGATTGACTTTAACAAGTCAGAAAAAAATTTATGCTGACAGAAATTATCAACCTCAGAAAAGCCAGACTATTCCCTTGTAGTATGTTTGGGAAGTGTATTTTTCTTAATACAGATACTCCTTTTAAGATAAATTCTTACATGATGATGAAAGAGTGCCTGTTCATCCTTATATTAATGCATTTTAGATTATTTTTCATGAACAGCTGTTGACATTTTTTTGTCTCAATAACCCCTCACTCACTTGCAAGTACTATTGCTGGTGACTTCTCTTTGCCCTCTGATTTTGAATAACGAGCCTTCATAGGAGACATGCTGTTCTCTGGATGAGACAAAATGTTCTCAGAACTTAACAGATATTTCCATTGTAAGCTTGGCTCACATGATTGGGGTGAATAAGCTGTCATGTCATCCACTTGTAACTCACCTGCCACATTTTGTTTTTAAAATAACATGGAATAAATTAGGGAACAAATGGAAGAAACCCCCAGAAATCTCAAGTTTTGAGCTTCAGGAGGAGAAAAGGAAGCCTGTAGTACATCAGTTTTTTGTCTTCAGCTTCATTAAGTTCTCAATTTCCTTGGTCTAAAATGAATCCTGTAGACTTTTCTGTGCCTCTGCAATTTAAGTATAGGTATTGATAACATGAGAGCCTCTGTAAGGATCATCAAAAGAGAAATGGCACTGTTAAAGAAAAACCTGAAATTTTTGAAGCTGTTATTTATTCTCCAACAGAAATTATGGGAACTGTTTACTTCAGAAAAACATGTCATATGTAATCTATGGTGATGGAAGGACTGTAAGACTGTCATATGATTAATTTTTGCCAGATCAAGACTTAACCCCAAACCCAAAACTTTCTTAGAACTCAGACTCTCAGATCCACCAATACATGTAAAAATCCGTCCAAAAACCTTCCAGATCACACCCACTATAAGTCAGAAAAACTGTGCAACTCTAGACCTCGTGCTGTAATACCTATCCTAAAAAACTTCACAGATATACAGAGTGGGTGGAACCATGGGATCAGGAATATGGTTAAAAAGAAGGGCCGAGCTCTTGGGGTACACTGCCTGCCATTGTGTGCTGGGTTGAGTTAATGCAGGGGGGTTGCAACAAGAAGAAATTACTTTTTTCTAATTTGCATTGCCTGAAGACTACAGGAGTCCTAATTATGGTCCAATAACCCAGTGAATTAGAAAATTTAGGAAAAACAATAATCTCAGGCTTTGGGACAAATTTTGAAAAGCTAGAGTGTTTCTGACACAGCTCAGCAATAATTGATCTGATTCTAACCAGACTCCTTTGGAGAATGGAAGCATTTGAGGCAGTCCTGAACTTGGTGGGGAATATTTCACCCACTTGAAGAACATCTTTAAACCAACCCAAATTTAAAATTAAGCAAAGAAAACTGTTCTGCTAATTTTATTTAATTCAGAGATCAGTTTTCATTTAAATGAAAGATGAAGTCTCTTTTAATTTTAATGGATGGGGAAATATTTTTCTAAATAGTTAGATATATTAAACTTGGTTAACATTTCAAATAGGCTTAGTTTCTTCTATGTGATCAATATTGATCAATATTAGGAAATGTACATATCTCATTTGCAGTATTACCCACAGTTGTGTAATCTGCCATAAGAGTTCTGATTTGTTTGAGTTCATATTGTTGTTCATGTCTCATATGGTTTCAAATTATATTTTATAATAAAACTCCAAGGATTATTGTTGCTGCAAAAAGAAAAGGATGGATGTTTGCATTTAGAAGTTTTCACTAGTTACAGCAGCAGTTGCCCAAATGAATTAAAGTTTAGGGTTAACAGAGATTAACTCAGTTTTTAAACCTCAGATTAGCTTTAAGAATAAAGTCTGGGAGAAGCAAAACCCAGCAGTAGCCACCGTGTGTTCATGCTAAGGGATTCATAATGTTAATTTCTGATTTACACAATTTTTAATATCCAAAGGTTTGTCTCCTTTATAATTAGACATAGAAATTTGGGGCCAAAGTAAACACACTTAACATAAGGACATTTAAGAAAACATTCTCAGAGATACCCTAGTTTACGTGAGAAGCTTTCTAATTCCTTCAGCAGCTTGGAGTTGCTGAAGTGGCATAAAGCCACTCCTATTCTTCCTTTTGTGTGGTGCTTCCTGAAGGATAAGACAGAATGACTTCCATACATAGTAAATCAGTACACCTGCCTTTATAGGAGCAATTTTAGAAAATCACCCTAAAACTCACAGAGGAAATGTTATCTAACACAGAGATGAATATGTGTTTAATTCTCTGTGTACAAAACTCCCTTCAATCCCTGTACCTATCCTCAGAGACTTTCATCTAGAAACAAACCTGTGTTCACCTGCCTAAGCCTGTGTGAGCCCATCCTGGGGTAGTACAGATACAGACCAAGAGCAATATTTGTTTCCCAGTAGCTTTTGCAATTTTTTTTTTTGCCACATCAAAAACATTTCTTTATTGATCGGTGTGAGTGCTATGGTTTTAACAGGAGGCAGGCACTGAGTGACATCAGCAACCAACAAATCTTCAGTAGATACATTAAAATTCATGATATTAAATGGGAGGTATTGGGAAAAAAGGCATCTGAGAAGTATTTCTATAGAAAGCCCATTCCATTTGCTGTAGTTCATTTTTCCAAGCAATGAATCACTTCAAAAACTAGTGAACATGGGCTTTTTTGAGTGGTTTTTACTAAAAGCTGTACACTGTGACCGGACTAGAGATGTCAAAAGTACGTTAGGTGTTAAGTTTAAAGGGAGAATAAGACCAGTTAACCTTATGAAGACTGAATCAGATGCTGTGCATTCCATTCTCACTGTTGTGCTTATCATGACACATGGACTAGGTAAATCCAAAATCCTCAGCTAACAAAATCAGAGACAATTAGGTGAGATTTAGAATCATAAAATGGCTAGAGTTGGAATGGATCTTAAAGATCAATTAGTTCCAACCTATCTGCCATGAGCTCAACACCTTTCGCTGGAACAGGTTGCTCAAAGCCCAGTCCAACCTAGCCTTTAACACTTCCAGGGTTGAGGCATCTACAATCTGCTTGGGCAACCTGTGCCAGTGTCTCACCACCCTCACAGTAAAGAATTTCTTTCTAGTACCTATTTTAAATCTAGACTCTTTCAGTTTAAAGCCATTACGCCTTATTCTATCACCTCATGCCCTTGTGGACAGTCCCACTTCAGCTTTCTGATGGGCCTTCTTCATGTACTGGAAGGTTGCTATATAGTCTTCCTGGAGCTTTCTTTTCTCCAGGTTGAACAACCCCAGCTATCTCAGTTTATCTCCACAGGAGAGGCACTCTAGCCCTCTGATCATCTATATAGGCCTCCTCTGGACTCGCTCCAAGAAGTCCACACCCTTCTTATGTTGGGGACCTAGAGCTGGACACAGTATGCCAGATAGGGTCTCACAAGAGTGAATCAGAGGAGGAGAATAATAGAATCATAGGATATCCTGAATTGTAAGGAACCCACAAGGATCATCAAGTCCAAGTACAGGACCACCCCAAGAATCACACCACGTGCCTGAGAGCTTTGAACTCTGGCAGATTTGGTGCCATGACCACTTCCTTGGATGACTATCCTCGGGGTGAATGTCCTGGGTTACACAAAAGTTCTGGCATCCACCTTTTTTCTCTTTTCCCCAAATATACCTACTAATTTGGACTGGATGGAAATTTGAGATAAGGGTGGTACTACTCTCCTAGGAGAAGAATGTATCCACAAGTGTGAAAGACTAGAATGCTGATAGCTCAGACAATCAAGGTGCAAGCTGACAATGGGCAAAGTAACCCCCCAAGTGCTGAGGGTGTGCACACCTGCCACCTCAGGCTACAAGCTGGGTGTTAACAAGACAAGGAGAGAGGCAAAATCCTGCTAGGGGGACAGTGTTTCTTTGTCCTTATACAAATGACTGAGTTGTGATAACTGCCCTCAAGGGAACTACTGTAACAATTCACAGGTAGCCTGAATATGTTAATCTCTGCTGATCCATGAGGGATTCAACTGTGCTGACGAAACAGGCAGCTGTAACATTTTAGAAGACAGTGATCCAGTATTACATCATCCATTGTAAAACTTCCTGTCCCAGGAGAGGTACCAGGGGCATTCTTACCCAGGCTAAACATAATTAACACATGGGCTTCTTCCCTCACACACGGGACTTCCCTTAGGGACTTCCCTTACTGACGTGGACTTCTTCCCTCACCGCACAGACTTCTTTCTTCATCACACGGGACTTCCCTCACTACAAAAGCTTCTTCCCTCATCACCATGGGCTTCTTCCCTCACTACCCTGGGCTTCCTTTGGCAGATCCAGGCTGCAACCATCACTTCAGCAAGACTGGTACTCCCCACCCAGATAACCACAAGAAGAGGATCAATGAGACACCTTCAGAATCCACAGAGTGGTATTCTTTCTAATTAATCTGTCTCTCCCCCCACTCTTTTTCCTATTTCTTTCTATCTCTCTCTACCTTACATTTTTTGTTAAATAAAAATCCATGCTATTGACTTTGGCACATGGTCTTGTTTACATCTTAATTCAGGCAGAGGCATCTCTCTAATAATTTTTAAGAACCTGATCATAACACTAACCTAAACCTCCCCTGACACAGCTTCATGTCATTTCCTCGGGTCCTGTCACTGCTCACCAGGAGAAGAGACCGATGCCTGCCCCTCCACTTCCCCTCTGTGAGGAATTCGTAGGCCATGATGCTGTTTCCCCTCAGTCTCCTCTCCATGATTCTATGATTCTTCTTTTAACACAAATTAGATGATGTCAAGAATGGCTATGGAGTGTATATGTTCAGTGGTTTTGCCCATTTCTTCTGTCGAAACTTCCTTGAGTGATTGCTGTGGTCTTAATTTTGTGTTAATAATTTTATGGTAGGCGCTGATACACCAAATCAGAAGTACCACACAGATTTTTCATTTCCATTCCCTCCAAGCAGCCTTTATGCACAGGTGGCTAATGGGAGACCTCTGCTACACCATTTCTGTGATTACTACTGCCGCAACAACATAAAATTATTGCTATAATAAAGAAATACTTCATGTGCATGGTGACCAATGGTAGGAAATACTTCCATGGGGCTTAGTGAGGCCCGTGCTGCCGCTGGACCCAACTATGTCCCAGCACGGAGATAATGGTGACTATCTCACTTGACTTGTGAGTACAAAAAAATTATGCTCTGCTGATACTTCATTGTAGTAGATTTTGACATAATTAATCCCGAGTTTTTTGATGCTTTGTTTTAATGGTTTTTTTTCCATGGAAACAAATTAATTTGGATGTGTATTTGTTCCATCCTATACAGTCTCCTCTGAAGACACTGGGTGGGATGGACTCATTCCCTGTTCCTGAGTACTCTTTTGAAGGATTATTCAGGATATGTCTTGCCACCTTCAAACACAGTGCATGTCTCCTGGAGACATGCCAGAGAAGCTAAGAAGAGTGCTGCATCACAAGGATGTTCAAAACCACAGAACCTGACAGCATGTGGATCCAGACATGGACACAGGGCCCAGACAGAGCAGCCTGGCAACTTTCCGGCAGTTCTCAATGGAACAGTGAGACACATGGATCTACCAAAAATCCAAAACACATTATGCTCAGGAGGAATCCTTGATTTCATACAGTTGGTATAAAATAAAACAGTGTACTGCTGCACAGGCTGGCTTATGCGGCACACATGGACAGTATTCCAGTATTCCCTGCAGGGTCTATGATAGGTGGTGATCATTCAGGTTGGGAGAAGATTAATAAAACAAGAGGAAAGGTAATAAAAAATAGTTTCTTGAACTATTATAATTAGTCTCTGTATGTACAAGTGTAAAGATTCATGTGGTCTCCTGCCCAAAAATTACAACCTATTTATTCAATCTCCTGATTCAAATTTAGAGAAATATCCTCACAGCAAAGGAGTATCAAAGAGCTCCTGTCTGAAACTCTGCAGGCATCACCTCTGAAAATCTCCCCAGTTCACAAAAATGCTACAATGACAGCTAAGATTTCCTGAAAGTTCCTCCCTAATCACAGATGCTGTGCATAGTTTTTCAAATCTGGGTTCTTCAATTCAATAACCTGAAAATTTCAAATCCAGACAAATTTCTATCTCCTCTCTGAAAAATCTGTTCAATGCAAGTGACCAATTAAAAAGACTTTCTATTTTAGACAATTTCTGTTTAGCCACTGAAAAAAATAAAGCTGAAATAAAATTTCTAAACCAGGTCTGAAAAAGTCTCACTTGTAATTCTTCATAAGGCATGATGGCTCCAGTGGATATGAGATTTTTTACACAGTGATTTGGGTAGCTACAATATTTGAGAGAAGCTGGATTACATGTGTGTTTGCCTGGATAATGAAGGGGGTTATAGCCCCCTACAGAATGCTAGCATAACAATAGAGCAAAATGAATGAGAATTAGAACTGACAAAAAACCAGTACTAGGTTTGCTAACACGTTCTTGGAAACTCAGCAGGTGCCACTCAGGTCAACTTTTCAAAAAACAAACAAGAAGTTCAACTTTCCTTTCTGCCAATGTGGATTTCCTCAGCAATATGCCAGAAACTTTTTCTGACATATGAGTAAAATGGGAAAATTTTTGATTTCTTGAAAAACTTTGCCTCTTCTCACAGACATACACGCACACACTCCAGCCCCTGCCCCCACTCTTCCTAATTGCATTTTGAGCTAAATCAGGCAGGAAAATTTTAAGCTACCTAAACAGTGACAGCTATCAGGGTTTTGTCTGTTCTTAATTGAAAATTTATACAGTAACAGTAAAAAAAAAAAAAGTGAATACATGTGATATATTTAGAGCAGTTGGGTAATCTTATTTAAAAATAGCTGATGGCTTAGTTAAGTTTGTAGTTTTTTTAATCTATGCTGAGTCATTCTATCAATACAATTTATTAACCAAGTTGTATCATGTGCAAACTTATGTTTTTGTTTGGAACTGACATTTGATTATGAAAACATAGTTACTTGCTTCTTTATGTTCTCTCTTTTTCTTCTACCTCAGAAACTTTCTTGCATTGCTTGAGTATATTCCAAATATACTGAAAAACACTCTGAAGGTTTCAGATGATTCCTAGATTAACTCATCTAAATGTTAGTATGCAAATGGCTTGTTTGTCATTGTTGAAAAATCTACCTTTAATAGCTGCTGTTTAGTATTTTCTTTTTTTTCACCTTTTCATTGGAACATAAGTCATTTTACTGTGAGCATATGATATGACTGCTTCTTTTAGTACCTACAGGACAGAAATGTCCAGTGTGCTTCAGTATTGGGATTTTCCCTACTTTCAACAGCTTTTGTGCATTTCTTACAATTTTAATATATCTGAAATTCTCCTTTGTATTATCTTATCAGCTGACCCTAGACAACCATTGATGTTCTTTTGTCTCCCTTATCTTTTTTTTTATTATTCATAACTTCTAATTTACATTAATCCCTTTGGACATCCTCCTTTTTTTCTGAATTGTTTTATATGATTCTGCAATTAATTATTGGGGTTTTCACATTCCCTCTAAATCAAGTTTGTTGGTTTTTTGTGGTTTTTTTCCCCCACATGGTTCTCTCCTTAAATTGCAAGATTGTGACCAGATGATATTTTTAAACCACTTTCCAATTTGCATTTGTAATTGTTTGTTTCAATTCTTTTATTCCATCTAATCTGAGTTAACTGCTTTTGAGATGCAGTTTTGCCGTATGAAGCCTTTCTCTTCCTCATTTGTCCATTTTGCCTAAATAGGTTAAAATAATTTTTTTAGCATCTCCATTATGCAGATTTTGCTATATGAATACCACTGAAGTGTGCTTTCCTCTTCTAAATGAGAAGTTCTGCACTAAAACAAGGTAAGCTGATGCTCCCCTTCAGTTGGCAGTAATTCTGGGGCTTCCATTTACAGCTGCCAATTAACTGCCAAAGCCTGTTGCTGAATCAAGCAATTGTGGTTACCTCCAGAGCTACCCGAGTGGAAATTCACTGTCTCCATACTCTTTCCCTTCCCATTTGGTATGTGGAAGCACAGGCCAATTTCATGAACCTGGATGCCAGCTCAACTTTGTACATTCAAATTTCAGCAGCAGCAGCAAAGCTGACTCTAAATTAAATTTTGTGAATCATTAGAAATATTTGAGTATGCTTCTGCCAATGTCAGAATTTCAGTTCTTATTCCTGCAAGTATAGAATCACCTTCAACATGCAGCTGTTAGCTACTAGTAAGTTCAAATTATCTTCAAAAGGGTCTGCATACCTACTGGAAAGTGCTTAAGGACTTGAAAATCAAAGGTGGTTGAAATTTATAGCCATGGTAATATGTGAGTGTCTCTGTTTTGAAATAACTGTTCCTATCTATTCCTTTCTTGTGGGCTGTATAAAATAAACAAATTGATTAGCTTAACTTGACTGTGTGAAGAATGTATTTATTATTGAGAAAGAACTCCTTTTGAAGAAAGGAATTTTAACTTCAATTTTGAAAGGCCATTGTAAATTGTTACTATCATTGCTCTGAATTCACCAGAGACTAGTATTTGGGATATATTCCCATGCAGCTATGGCAGGTGTTTCAAAAGACCGTCGCATAAGAGAAATTTGGATATTGATTACTGAACATTAAACATTTGTCACCCAAATGACAAAAATAACTCCTTTTCCCCACTCAGGCCATTTATCCTGAGCTGGCAACAATCTCCACAGGCATCTCCCATTCTGGCTTCAGGGTCTGCTCTACTGAATCCTCCACCTCCCATTCTCTCCTTCATTGCACTTGAGCCAGGCATAGAGTTCTCTCACTTTTCTTTATTTGGTCAGTAGCTGTTTTTTAGTTAGTCACTGAAATTTCTAACAAGCTGCATAACACTTGCCAGAAAAAGTTTGCTGCTTCAATTCATTATACCCCGTCTCAGAAAGGAATAATGTAGTATTGCTCTTCTTAAATTGGAAATGGCATTTCTTTTGTTTATCCTAATGTTTCTGCTGTATTTTGGAGCTTTCATGAACATATTCTTTTTCTATTTTTGTCAGTCTCTAAGCATTTTCTTTATTATTAAAATTTTCTAAAAATTTACTTTTGCTTTTGGAAAGGAACATTTTGTGACATTTTGTCTGTAGCTGCGCACTGATCATCAATGTTTAATTAAAACCTGTCACTGAGAGTTGATATCCTTCCTAAGGAATGAATTTACTTTAGCAATGAAAGTCTAGAGGGGCAGTTCTCTCCCTGTCACAGATCGACTTAAAAGACCAGAGAGACATGCAGCAAGACAACTAACAGTTCTGTGCATATTTATGGACTTGTTGTGCATGTGGTAAGTACTCTCCTGACAGCTAGTGTTAAAGCCAATCAATCATCACTTAAATACATCACTGTGTATATTCACCTCACTCCTTCATTAGCATTCATTAGCAATTAATCAACACAGCAGTAGTCTCTGGAAAGATCAACAATCCATAAGGTACATTTACATTAAAGATGAGCAAGTGAACATTTGTTCCACTTCAGCTAAGTCTTGTGTATTGTCATTTTTTCAAGGAGGGAAAGACATCGATGAAGCAAATGATTGATTGATTGATAGATATAGCATGTCATCTATTGCCTCTGAAGACCATTTTTCTTCAAACCAGAGGACAGTAGTTTTGCTCAGAAAAAGATTTCAGACTTCAGTTTCACAGTATGTGTTTTACCATACTGGCTAGAAAGTCTTCCTGCCTTCAATCCACTGACTTTTGAGAAAAACTGTGTTGTTGAATCTCTTTCATTTTGTAATATAAGAACATATTTTAAGGTAAGGAGGTCCAGACATACACTTTTAGCATCAGACATGAAGTTACATTTGTTTTACTGATTTGCTTCTTCAGCCGAAACAATTAATTAATGCCATTTTTTTAGAGGCAAAGTGGGAGGGGAAAAAAAGGATATTAAGGCATATAAAAAATGCAGCCCTACTTTTTTTTCTATTACATTAAGAAATAATAAATCTTAGTACTTTCAGAGACCTTTACAACCCTGTGGAAAATTAACTAAACTAAGTTTAATTGAAGTAGTTGTTCAGCTCCACTTACGATATAAATATATACTGATAATGATATCTTTAGTGTTTATCTTAAGTACCCTTCAGACTTTATAGCAGTGAAATTATATAATCAGGTTTTAATTCAATTGTTTTCTTTTGTGATAGAAAATACATATTTCAAAATAAGGATTTTCTTTTAACCTTAAATGGAGAAATTAATGTAAAAGAGAATTTATCACCTTATATTCAATGAAATTTAAACAACTGCATTAATAAAAATATCAAGTTGTTGAGACACTAAGTAAACATGTATTTCTTCAGTAATTCTTTTGCTTTCATGAAGCTGCATTTAGCTGCTATCACTGTGTTGTTAATGCGATGAAATATGCAGTTTCTAATAAACATTCAGTGCTATGCGAATATGGAAAGCTTCCTTTTTAATACACCAATTATGGATTTGGCTTGCTACTTTATCTGCTTCAGTATATCTCATTATTCATTATTTCTTTTTAAATACCTTCACATACAAATGCTATCTCTTTCTTAGCTATGACTTGATATATCTTTGGACAGAAATAACTGTGTGTATGACCTCGCTGTGGCATGCATCAGATTTGCTAAGCCTGTCTTGTACCAACATTTCAATGCAGAAATTTGCTAAGGTTGGAATAACCCCAAAATGAAGTATTGTGAATGTGCTTAAATAGTGATTTATGTCTTCCATGTGTAGTGTGGGGATGGGAAGAGAAGGATTTTTTTTCCACATTGCAGAAATAGAGAGAGTTGCATGGTCATTCCACTTAATGAAAGATTTTGATGTTCTGTTTCACCATGATTTGAAATGAACACTTCCTTGTTTGAAAATCTTCATCTCCTTAGTAGGACTATTTAGACCCTGCAAGCTCACATTAGGGAAAAATCATGTGTTATGGGAAATTTGGTAGGTCATATCTGGTACCTGGATGCCTGCAGAACCCTGCCAGAAATAAAGGCTTCTCTACAAAAATATGTTAATGGGATCAAAACTCTTCAGGATATAAACACAATGAAATATTAAGCACAGTTATTCCAAAGAATTTTAAGCTTAACTAAGACTACTCATCCCATCTTTCCTCTCTGCTTGATTAGTTTCTCAGTGATGATGGTGTGATTCACGGAGGTCACGGTACCAGCAACCCTGGCTGGAGAGATAGTAAACAAAACAACAGCGTGGATTCCATTATGCCTGCTCCTGTGCTACCATCTTTATCAAAAAGCTCTCACCGAGCACGAAGATAAGATCTACTCCTCTTTCCCTGGGCAGCCTGTCTTCTGTGCAGGAAAGGCAACATTTTACCTTTGCGTTCACAAAATGGTTCTTTAAACTTCATTTTTTGTATAACTTTGATTCGAATTTTTATCCCATGTAAAAACAATCCCGCAAATACACATTTTATTTTATACATAAGCACTGAAATTTGTTAAATTAAATCTTTATTTTGCAGAGGGAAACCCAACAGTGATTTTTACTTTTTAAACTCCTTTTCTATTTCTAGGAAACTTCAATGAACCATTTTATGGTATGATGATAGTGCAATGGGAAGAACTTTTATTCAAGACGATTAGACAATCACTAACATAAGGCACTACTGAATTTCTCAACCCTACGGGCAACAGAAGTGGCAGAGCAGATCTTAGGGAAATTTTACACATTAGTACATAAACAGTCTGTCAAGAAATCGCACCCTTCAGATGTCTGCCTCTGACAGTCTTCAAGACATTAAAAAAATCATAAATGTGATTTGCAATAGAGACATTTACTAGCTTTAATATACAGAGACTGTCATCACTAGGCAAACCCAGGAATGTCAAGTGAAGATTATTAGAGTCTGAAATACCCATACAACAGAATGGCATGTATGGATGTATGTTATCCAAAAAATCATGAAATTCTCTACTCAACGACTGATTTGATCTTTAGCCCACAGACCTTTGTAGTATGGTCCTACATGCTTTGACAATGTGTAGACATAACTGTAAAAAGGAAAAGCAGAGGTCTATGAAAAGAGTCAGTAAAGTAAGAAGACTGGAGCTTCGTGGAATTTAACATGAATTATTAAAAGAAAGGAAGCATTAGCAAGGAGAAGAAACAGAATTGAAAGAAGGACTGAGGGAAGGAGAGAAACATGACCAAAATAAAAGATCTGAAGATGAATAAAGGATCTGAACCACACTTGGAAAGAAAACAAAGTTTATCTTCACTGCGTGCTTTGACTGATAAGTGACTTCATGGCTTTTTTATTCGAGTTGGTTTGTCCTGGCAGTAGCTACCAAAAGGTTTGCAGAGTTTTGGTGAGCTGACAGTGCCAGTCCAAATGTCTGCAGACAGACATTAAATTACAAGCGTTCCAGGATAAAACAAGACACAGCATGGAGATGGAGCCTAAATCACATCCCAGATGTAGGGATGCTCTATCTTTTGGCTGTGGAGCTGCACTAGCTGTCTTGGAATCAGCATATCTGGGGCTAACTCTAATGTCTCAGGAGCCAGTGTTATCAAACTGGTACCTTTCAGGTCATTACAGTCAATAATTCCTTTTTAAGTATGAAAAAGAAAAGAAAACAAAGTGAGATGATTAAAAAGCCAATTAGCAGATGAAAGTACGAGAAGCTAAGTCCTGGAGGGGAAAAAGAATGCATGTATGGTAATTTAGGCAGTAAGAAAGATAATTAGAACAGGATAGTGATAATGGGATAAGCTGGGGATCAAAAACCATACAGTTGATTGGAAAAAATAGAATAAAATTAAGGAAAATTTTAATGACTCTTTGAATAAAATAATTAACCATATAAATATTAGAATGAAAACTTGTCTAGAAACCATACGACCTCTTTTCAAGGAGTACAGTGATCCACAATTCCCAAAAAAAGCATAGTTTCAACTCTCCTTCTCTGAGAAGTATTTCAGTACCTCTGATGCAAATAGCTTTTGGGACAGTGAGCTGGATATAGAAGATGTAAGTGGAGCAACCAATAGAGATTAGAGTTGTAAAGGTAGACTTCCCCATCTCATCCTTCCTCCTTATCTTTTTTATAATTTTATCTCCGTTTTTCAGCAAAGACCTCAGAGTTTTGGTGTTGAAGTTTGAGTCCTGATTCACTTTCTAATCTTTGTTTTGCTTGACTTCCTTCCAAATTCTTTCTTTGTCTACAGTTCTCACAGCTCTAGCTCTCTGATGATGTTTGTTCACGGCCAAAATTTTGGTCAGCCTTTTCTCACTGTGCTGTGAGCACACCCCCCCCCCCTTGGCCCCATGTCTGCCTGAACTCCTGATCTTATCCCTGCTGTTGTCCATTTGATCAAAACATGCTACTCAGGGACCTATGACAGATGGGGCAAAGAATGAGGGGAAACAGAAAACTTTCTTTTTTGTGAGGTTTCCAAAGACCACCCTTGAGCTTTGACTCCAAATGCCTCACAGCATTATGAGTCCACAGATTTCTGTGTTCTCCCTCACAAAGTCCTGTGAGTCTTTAAACAGAAAGGCCCCTAACAGTTTGCACCCCATGGCTCTGTCAAAGCAACAACATGCTTACATAAATATTGTTTGGCTCTAACCCCTTCCATGTGGCTTATACCACAGGAAGTTCGCTTTCTTCTAAAGAGCCTGAACAAGAGTGGGGGTAAGGATGAGTTTCAGTCTGTGAAGTATGAATTAGCCTTTTAGAGACAGCTGGGACTCAAGAGAGAATGAAGGGTTTGCAATATAACAAAAAAGAACAGGAAGGAACAGAGCTATGAAGAAAAAGAAATAAATCAGAGGCGTAAGTAGAAAAATAAACATCTCTTTTATATTACCTAAGTAATATCAGCTTCCGAAGTAAGATCAGCAAAGGAATATTACAGTCACCAGACAAAGAACATGGTCATTAATGCCAACAATGTATCTTGTCAACAATACAGAAAAAGAAAGAATCTTCTCTGAAGACCAACTGGTAAAGATGAAATAACATTCAAAAGGAGATTCCCTGAGTGAATAATATCAAACAATATGTGTCTCTTGAGTGTTCAACTATTGCTTTGATGATAAACAGAGGTAAAAGATGAAGGTGTTATACCTCTGTGACCTGAAGAAGCTCTGGGTGGCAACTCCCTATTTCTTATGCAAGTAGAGATCATTAAGAAGAGGAACTATGAAGTAGTACTTTCTATTTTATTTCTCCTTTATATCTATCTCTATTTATATATTACCTCTCTGACTGGTAACTCACTTCATGGAATGGAAGGTTGCAGTTGGACCAGAAGAAGGTCATAAACGCCTAGCTTCAGGCCAAATTCTTCCTGCCTTCTCAAGCCATAGTAGCTGTATTTGAGAAGATTGTGTCATTGACACGTATCTTCCTTTTGTCTCTGGAGGTAACTCTCCTTGTGGAGAGGAGAAGAAGAGACATATTTCTGGTAACTCACAAGGCAGGAAAGAAAAGAAAAAAATTATCTTGTCTAGTTTCTCTTTCACAACCTTCCCATTTACTTCAGGTTAAAACCCACTGTACTGCTTTTAAATAGCGATTAATGACAATTCTGAGTAAGTCCATTGCTATGATAAATCTGGAAAATAACAGCAAAAGACCTAACAAACACTGAAGGTGGGAGCTTTAAAGGTAGAAAGTGGAAGAAGGAAGAAGGAAGACCTTCTATGCCTGCATAACTGATGGGTTCAATGGGCTTTGGCCCCACAAAAGCTGATACCAGTAAGCTCTTCCAGGCACCTGAAAGCCCATCTCCCCTTTTCAAAGGAAAAATTCAGTATGTACTAGTAACACAGTCCATATACTCATAACACTCTCCCCTATTCTCTAAATTCACACTTTTGTTGAAAGCACATGATAAGATGCTTCAGGGTTTTGTGTTGCTCAGTTTAAGTATTTCTCTAGAAGATATGTGGTTTCAGATCTTGGACTTCAGTCTTGTTTTCCACTCCAAGAAACCTGAGACATTCTGCCATTACATGACATCACATGTCCCATAACGGATTTGTTTAACATACATCGGGGTTCAGTTAACTAACTAACTAATCCAATTAGTTTGGATTTATATCAATTTTAGCCATCTTTAAACTAGCCATTTAGTCTAATCCACTTATCTAGCCCCTTGTTAAAATGAGAGACCAGCATGCCCAAGGGTGCTTCATCCTTCCTATCTTATATATCTATTTTATAAAAAATAGTTGTATGGAAAATCATGTACTTGGCATCTGTATCCCCTAGTAATGCTGGTTTTGGGGAATGGAAGGAAGTATGGAAACAACATGAAAACTTCACACAAACAATTCCTTGTCAGGGTTTGGCATGAAACTCTACTGGTTTTGAGCAAATTTACATATGAAACGTCAGCACCTGATCTTTGACCTTTTCTTTGGTCTGCATTTTTGACAACTGAATAGATATCAGAATTGTTCTCTGTGGTATTTATATTTTTGCTCTTTGCTTTTTCCTCTTTATCTAAATTTTTATTTTATATATTTTATATTCGATTGTGTTCTGGAAACTCTTTCAATTATAGTTAGCAACCCATGTGTTTCCAGCCCTTTAAAAATATTTTGTTTCCTGAAATAATTACACCTTTGTTTCACCTTTACATTGGTTTAGGTTCATTTTTCCCCCTTCCTTCGCCTGGAAATGTGGAAAACTACAGTAGAGTTTTGCCCCTATGAGATCAACATGACCAAAATTTCTCTAGTTTTCTCAGTATGGTCCATGAAGACAAAATTGGGATCTTCCTCCCACA
This sequence comes from Neopelma chrysocephalum, assembly GCF_003984885.1. Lineage (NCBI taxonomy): Eukaryota > Metazoa > Chordata > Aves > Passeriformes > Pipridae > Neopelma > Neopelma chrysocephalum. The sequence goes on along the minus strand of NW_020897689.1, from coordinate 1,189,710 downwards.
GCTGCAATTAATCAAATAGAGCTTCCTTTTGGCAATTTGCAATGTTAACTTTCTTGCTTTAAATTTTTCTTTTGAAAAATCTTGAAATCCACTAATAATGCATAAAAATTACCCTTTTTTTTCCTCCAGAAAGTTCTGGCAGTTTGACTCATCCCCTCTATAAGACTATGTTTCCTTCATGCAGATTCTGCAATCCTGAGTCATTCCCTCTCAGAACCCCTGGAGAAAATGAGTTGTGGTGGATGTTGACCCTCCCCCAATCTTGTGTGTCTAACACAGCAGTTTGCATGCATTCAGTAAACAGCTGAGAACTCCAGCACTCAGAAAACAGGAGATATACAGTTAAGCTGAAAGCCCAACTTCAAGATTTTTTCCTGCTGTGATGGGGCTTTATTTCATTACTTTGTTTGTTTGTGCATTTATTTTTGGAGAATGATGAGCTGCCCATTGTTTTACTTCATTATGAAAACTGAACTGTTGTTGTGGAGCTCTAGAGTGTGGAATGGGCTCCTATTTGGTTTCCTAAAAGAAAACAAAGTTAATTAAACTATGACTCTTTCTCCTTGGTTTATGGCTTAAAAGATAGTGCCTTTTTATTGTTATGCATTCTCTAGTAATTATTACCACTTGTAGCATACTGCAGACTAGAAACTGTGCCTTTAATAGGGCAGAGATGTTCACTTCATATCCCTCAGTTACATCTTTCCATTGAAGCAAGGCTGTGATCTAGGAGCCCTTGGCGTAACTGACAAACACACCACAAACAATACCTTAAAAGTGGAACACTATGATTCAACTTTGCTTAACAGCAGCAAGACATGCATTACCACCTGGCTTCATTTTACAACCCTAGAAGCATTAGGCTATGTTAAAATCTACATGGCTCAGATGAATCCAGATCACCACCTGGTCCGAGTCAGTCTGTACATCTGAGTACTGAGCTGGAAGATCCTGCAGAAATTGTGTTAGAGGCTGAGAAAAAATGTTAATTTTTCTTTATTGGGCCTGATGGCGTAAAAAATGATTAATTTTTCCAGGACCTTTTGGGCTGTGATACTGGAAATCACAGCTATCAGGGCTGGCCCTGGCTCTGCATACCAGTATGGTTCAGCCAAATAAACCTTGTTTTCTGAAGTCCTTAATGTTAACCTGGTTTACGTTTTCATCTGAATTTCAACTAATACTGTTTTTCTGTGAAGTTAGTCTTAGTTCTTAAGTCTTGCAGAGAAACATATTGAAAACAACTGTTCATGCAAAGCCCTTAAATTCATACTTGAAAACCTGATTGAGCAGATTTATCAATATAACCTCCCTCTGAACAGAGAGCATAGACACCACTCCTGACTTAGCAAATGGGGTTTCATACTAATTTTTATTTCATTCTAACTTTGCTTTTTGATGGGAAAGAATGATATTTTCTTCATTTTGAACTGTCACTGAAGAATATCCATGGGTGGTCTGTGAAACTTTTTCATAATATGTTTTGAGAGAGACAGTCTTCAATAGTTTGGGTGTCTGCAATTATTTCTTCAGGTTTCAGTTAACTAATTCTGCTAAATTTATGGGAGCTGCAGTGGATCCCTCAAAGATTCCATCAAGTTTTGGTTATGCTTGCACATGACATCATACATACTTATACTTCAATGAAATAATCTGTTATAATTATAGTGGAGAATTTTTTTCATAAAGATGTTAAATTTGAAGAAGTCTTAAGCACCCATTTCTTTGTTTTTCACTTTTGAAAAGGGATTCTGAAATGTCTGAAATCTTTTTAACTTACTTAATGTTATGCCAGACCCTTCTGTGCAGTAAGGGCTGACCTCTGTATTTTTGAGAAATTTCTTAGCAGAATTAATTTGTTTTACTCTATAGCCTTTTTACAAGCTATAGCAATATAATTGCTAAAAATCAGTTCTAAATTATACCTGATTTATGCCATTTAGTTTTTCAGTCTTCTGATATTTTTGCTTTATTATCAAAACACTACCTGTTTCATCTAGTCTCATTCTAATGATCTTTGCACATTTTCTCAGGTAAAGACAAAGTTAAGTCCACTCCTTGTATTGAAATGTATCTGCATTTAGAAAACACTTTCATGGCCTTCCTGCTAATTCTATGAGTTGGTTTTTAAAAGAAGAGAATTGAGATGTTTTTATTGATGTTTTCATTTTTTCCCTCTGAAAAATTGATTTTAATGTGGAGTCCTACTTAAAAATCAATGGCACAACCTGACTCGGGGTTTGACACTGAAAATCTATACTATTCTCAGTGGATATGAGTTTCATAAGCTTAGAATCTGAAAACATATTATACAAAAGGCAGAAATTCTCCCCTGGGGTAAAATGTCAATGAGTTATCATGCATCTTAACAAAGCAGTCTAATTGGCATTATTTGAAGACAGAAGGTGTTTGTATCCATGTAAAATAAATGTGTGTGTGTGTGTATGTTTGGAAATAACATCTATCAAATCCCCAAAAAGTTAGTTTATGAGTGAGTTCTATACTTGTTTACACTTTAGACTCAATTTATCTGTGATATATCACTCCCTCTCATTTTATCATGATGATACTAGAAATATTTGGAAGTTCACAAAAGAAGACTGATAAGCTATGATTAATTAAAAATAGGATTTAATTAAGATTATGGAGAAGATTAAATAGATGGCCTGATGCAGAAATGTCAAGGACAGGTTTTCAGTTCCTTGAGATCCTGGATCCATCTTCAGATAGGAGTAGCTGGGGTAGGAAAGAATGAAAGAGAAATAACCTAACTAGCTTTATCAGTTTATGGAAAATATCATGTAATGACTCTGAAAGTTACTTTCCTTTTTACATTTCCATATCTTCCCCTGAGCCCTGCACAAGACCAATGACATTTAAATGACATTTACAGGTATCTCAGTGATATTTAAAAGCATGACATTCAAAAGCAATAAAAGCAAATATTTTTCTATCTTGAGCATATTTGGCTTCAAGGAACTCTTGCCAAAGTTTTATGCCAAAAATGTAGTTGCTCTGAAACAGAAGTTGGCTGTTGGGATTCATTGTAAATTTCTGGTTTTACATCTTGGAGCAGTTACTATGCTTTGCTTGTCAGAATTTAAATCAATATTGTGGTTTTTACACATTCTTTGAAGTATCTTTTAGGTCATTTCCAAAATAAAGTATTTGACTAGAATGATTTTGGATCTTTATCTGCAGCAGTCAGGCCTTCTTCTTAGCTAAGAAATAATTGTTTGCAATGGTATGTTCTTGCTGAAAGCCTCACAGACCTGTGGGTAGCACTGGTCTCTCATTAAATCATCAATTAAAAGTGCAATTCAAAGATAATACTAAGAAAATTGTTTTACGAATGTCAATAATTGAATATACTGATGCAGACTGAGTATAGGAGACAAGAGTTTGAACAGATAGCTGCCATCTAGATGGCATAGATCATCCAGAAAACAGATCCCTTTCCATAATTAACAAATATCAAAACTTGAGTTGGTCTCCTATGATAAAACCGGCTTTGATGTTCTCTGTGGTTTTGACAGCTTTCAAATACAAAACAATGGCCAGATTAGGAGGCTCCAATACTTCCAAGGCTCCCATGGCTTACTGTGAAAAAAACTGCTTTCTTAGGGAGACAATATTGAGAAAGAGAAACATCAGCTACTTCCATTTATACTCAATGCAGAGAATGGAGAATCCAAGCTCATGTCCTTTCCCTGAACCAAGTTGCTGGCTAGGTCACATCAGGATGACTTTTACAATTTCCTCCTTTTGTAAAACAGGGATATTTTTATTTTCTTCCTTCAACAAGCATTTTGAGATTGAATCAGATTATGCTTCTGAAGTGATTTGTAGCATTCAAGTAAAAGTTGTAACATGAAAATGAATGATGTGTTTAAGCAGAAGGTGATAAATAGATATCAAGTCAAAAATAGCACTCTGATAATATTTTGTTATTATTTGCATCAGTATTTTGAAAATGTTATTTAAAATATTTATGGGACATAGGAAATGTCACTCTCTGGACAAAAGAAAAAAGAAGAAGACAATGAAAAGTTAGAACAAATGACAGAACCATGATAACAAATGAGAAAAAATACAAGTAGTTACAGAAAACCATCATTTATAAGTTAACAGAAGACTGAATCACTATAGTGTGTACAAATATGGTGCAACACTGATTTTGTTGAGTCTTTATCACAGTTCTGTGATACAAAGTATGAAATAAAATAAAAAAGGACATAGGATCAAAGATAAGTCAGTCTACATTATGCTATTAATGAAGAATAAGGAACAGCATGGAAATTGATATATCTTGCAGGATAGAAAAATGACAACTTTGGGCTCATCTTTAATAACTTGAAAGATTTATCACTCCCTTTGCCTGTTGAACTTATAGGCAATTTTTCTCTTGTCTGGTACCTCGAGTTATTATACAAAGAATAGGCAACAGATATGCCAACAGATAGCAAAGATGGAACTGAAGAGGAGAATGAAGATGAAATATCCCAGAGATGACCACTGTGACCATATTAGTTCTAATATGCCAATCCTCACATTTTTGGCATTCCTTTACTCAAAGCTTATTTGAATTTGACTAGAGTAGGTGCCTGGATTTTCAAACACTGATAATAGGTATATTCCCTCAACAGAAGCCCATTCTCAAGAGAGAGTCTGCTGACACATTTTTCAGGTGAGTAATGGACAATGGTACTGTACAAGGGAGCACCCATTTTCATGAGTTTTAGCAGTGACTTCGGATAGTACATGGGACTAAAGCTGGATGTGCAAACACAAATCACCTTCATGGAAGCATTTCTCCAAAGTGTATCTATTGGAGTGTTTTCCTTTAATTTCTCTCATGATCTTTTTTTCCCATCTCCTTCTGATGACAACCTGACTGGGATCAGAAGACAGCTGCCATGTTGGACAAAATTTACTCAAAATAAGTATACTCTTTCTTCTTAATCTCTTTTCTGAGTGAAAAGCTGAGTGAATACACAGCTTTTCACTCTGTTTATCCATCGGAAAAAAAAATCACTTCCCCCCCAAATTTCTGTTTCCTCACACTTTAATCTATTGTCTTTCTAATTTTTTTTTTTTTTTTAGCAGGAGTTCCAAATTCATGCATTATAGAGGCTTTTGGGCAGACATCTCCAGGTCCAGAATAGGCACTCGATTGCACCATTCAGATCACTTTCCTTAACTGCAAATTTCACAGAGATGTGTGCTCACCTATGGACACTGCGCTCGCAGTTCCAAACATCATCTCTCATGAATTGTTCCTTTTCACTACGAATTTAGTACTGCCAACTATGTCGATATATGAGTGCATATACCATGTCTACAGATGTCCAGTCACCAGATGCTCAAAATTAGTCTTCAGACTTCAATATGCAATTTTTGAGGTACATTCCCAGATAGGATATGAACTAAAAATTAGAACGTATAGAGTGTTGAATTACTCTGACTACACAGCAATCTCCACACATCACTTCAGATTTGGAAGGCACCACATGGTGACATAAAATAACAAAGTCACAAGTCCCTGGCCTACCCATCCAGAGGTTTAGCCATCATAATGCTGAGTAAATGGGATAAGAGAATCAGAGGATCATCAATAGTATCTAGCACTTGGTATAAATATCTGTGGAACCAAAAACTTTTGAAGACCTGGATGAATTGGTGTGTCCTGATCAGGGTAGAAGATCCCCACCTCTGCAGGGTTGTATAGTACTGAGGTTCCTTTTACCACCTCTGAATTGGGAAATTCTTCAATTAGACAGGGTTAGAGAGAAGACAGGGTTAGAGAGACAGTTAATATGGACAAGCTGAGCAGTGAGTCTGTGAAATCCCTGTTACTGGAGAACTTCAAAACATGCCTGGACAAGGCCCTGGGCAACTAGATCCCACGATGATGGATATAAGCAGAAGATAGGATGTGGTGTCCTCCAGAGGTGGCCACAGATCTCTGTCGCACTGTAAGGCCAACACCCACCTTTTGAATACTGGTAACCAGCTGCTGCCATTGCTGCCCCTGGGTTCAGCTGTTATCATCCTACAAATGCCATGGCACTGCTATATGTCACATTAGCTGGGTCCCACCCCATGTCCTTGCAGAGAGCAATCACTGACTCTTCCACCCAACCCAAGAGGCAAAGAAGCATGAAGCTGTGAAGAAGTACAGTGCCAGAACAGAAAACAACACTGAACCACTGTTTTTGTTTCCCACTGGAAACAAATCCGAGCTGTTCTGCTGAATTTTTGATGGGAACTCCAACTGAGCTGGAACAATTTTGGCCCAAGCTAAATCAAGAAACATCTGGTTCCAGTCCCTGTCTGTAGGGCTGGAGAGACCTAAAGACTTCCAGAACAGTTAGAGATGAGAGGTTATTAAATGTATCCTTTCTGATATGCTTCTTCGGTAATCCACGCATGAATGGAGATTTGTTGGGGTCACTAAAAGCATAATTTGATTGACTGTTACCGATGTAGCACAGAAAAAAATCTTTTCTCACTTAAAGAAACTCCTCATGCTACTTTTTGAAAATCTTCATTTGCACCGCTTACCTTACTGTAATTTATGGTTTCACAGACGGTATAAAGGTGCTCATATTTGATGTATCCTTCCATTCTTTGGAATATCCTCCCCTTGCTTTGCAGCCCCCTTTTCTAAAACTGCTAGTGGAATCATTTCCTTTATCCTAAGATAAAATTATTTATAATCAATTAATAAGCACTGCTGAGGCTTTTGTTTGCCTGAAGCATCATTTCCTATTCAGTCTTTGCATCTGAACTATTCAGCATTGCCTTTTAGTTCTCTCTGAAAATACTCTTGAGAAGCCATGCTTATCAGCCAAGAAGCATCCAACAGCAAAGCATGTGCATTTATAAAAAGACTATCATTTTTGTGCTAACTTTGATTGCCAGTTTCTACACTTAAAATGAAAATTAAGCTGGTGGTAAAGCCACACTGCTAGATATCTGAATTCATTACACTCAATTATATGAACTTCCTTTCTTTTCTTCAATTCCCTCAAGTGGCATAGATTAATTTATTGAGTGTATGTGTTTTTAACATCTGCAAAGTTCTCATGTGGGTTGATGTACTGAGAATAAAACTTAAAGCAGCCATTTTGAGGGTCATACAAATATTATTCCCCTTAATTATTTTTGCACACCTGTATTTTTGAATGTCATTTTGGGAAGTGGGAGTAATATAGGGGTAATGGAGACATTCCTTTACTGACATAGTAGGAGACATATAATTGCACAGGCCACAAAGCATAAAAAGTCACATTAAATGCGAGGACTGATTTTCCAAAGAGATTTGTGGGGAGACATTTTGAATCCACAACATTTGCCCTCCACAATAAATGACTCAGAATACTTGTTCCTCTGAGCACCTGATTTACATTAGCAATTGGTTATTTAGAGACACAAGCAATGTGATTTGTGTCCAAAAGCTGGCTTTGTACACAGATTTTCCTCATTAAAATGAGAATTACTTGATTTGAAATTTTTGTCCTGAAATGTCTATAACCAAAATCCAGTGTTTTTGAAAACAAATGTAATACATCCCAATCTGGTCACTCCCAACATTTCTTTGTGTCTTTAAACAAACTGGGAGCAAGGTAATAGTTTATTCTTTTCATCCTTTGATCACCTGTCAAAATGACAGCAACAGCAACCTGTCTAATGATTTCTGGCTATCACCAACTTAATCAGAAGTGAACACCAGGCTCTGTAGATCACGTTGTGATTTAACTTCACGTTCTTCAAATTCCCCAATCTAGTTTTCAGATGGTTAAAACTAGAGAAAAAGAGCTTCTTCTCCATAGACGATGTTGCTGTAGAGTTCAAAGAGAAGCACTTAAAAAATTGTTAGTGAATCACAGAGTAATTCAGGTTGGAAGGGACCTCTGAAGATCAGCTTGTCCCATCTCGTCGAAGCGGGGCTGACATCAAAGTTGGATCAGGATGCTTGGGATACTATCCAGTCAAGTTTTGAAAATCTCCAAGGACATCTCCACCATCTCTCCGGACAGCCTGCTACTTTGTTTACTGTCATTATGGAAAGCTTTTTTTTTTATATCCAGATGCAATTTCTCTGCCAAAAATGCAACTGTTTCTTCTTGTCTTTCACTGCAAGACCTTGAGAAAAGTCTGACTTCATCTTCTCTGTAAACACCCATTAGGTGGTGGAAGTTGATAATTAGATCCATCCTTTGCCTTGTCTTCCTAGACTAAACAAACCCTCTTTCTGTCCTCATACACCAGCGACCAGCCATCTTAGCGACACTCTACTTGACTCACTTCAGCTTACTGATGTTTCTTGGATTAAGAGGTTCAAAACTGGAGACAGTGCCTCTTGCAAGTGTAGAATGGAGGAGAATGATCATTTCTCTTGACCTGGCACCAGAAAGGACAACTAGTACTGCCCTGGATGTGGTAAGATTCTGCTGCCTTGAGTCAGCTCGTTGCTGACTAGTATTCAACCTGCTGCCCACCAAGACCAATTTCCCTGTAAAGTGGTTTCCTGAACATGCAGCTCCTGAAGTGGAGTGCTGCATGGGGTTATTCCATCCTAGGAGGATGGCTTTGCCTTTGGCTTTGTTGAAGTTGTGTTGCTCATCACCCACTGCTTCACTGTATTGCTAACTCTTGCCCAGTTTGAGGTCACCCACAAGCTTGATTGATGCCACCCATGGCACTGGAAAAAGTGGTGGAACAATATCAACTTCTGTATCAAATTCCATTGCAAATGTTTGTATGTCAGGATCTGTCAAAGATATTCTTGATCCACTTTTTCACATATCTCCCCAGCAATCTTTGCTCCTCAAAGAAGGTCTGTTGGAAAGACAAGGCACTGCTGTGACACCTGCAGTACAGCCAGGTGCTGATCCAAAGGTTGCCTTTGCTCCTGCCCAAGTATTTCCCTTTGACATGATTGCTCAGTTCCTTGTTCCTGCTCCCTCCTCCTCTCTAGAGATCTGTAGTCAAGTAGACTGTTTCCCTTGGCAGTTCTGAATCCCTTAGATCCTATAATTTTGATCTCTCTGAAAGGTTGGACACTCCAGCTTATAAAGATTTTATCAATGACAGTAAAAGATACTTCATCTGTGATTTTTATCCCATTAACAATAGTATTTTTAGCACAAAGATGCTGTCTTAAGAGAAACCAGTTAGTGTAATATTTGCTGTGCAGCTCAATAAAGTGCAAAATGCATATTATTTTAACAAGGCTTAAACATCTTTTCTGTTAGTTCTGACTACTGTGTATTTTACCCATATATCAGTAACATTAGTAGTACCTTAAATGAGAAATTAGATAGAAGAATGTTTCATTATAACTATAAAATGAGGCAAATTCCTTTTCACGATCAGATGTCTCATGTGAAACAGAAATCACTGGGTTGTAGGGTAGACTCCTTTGTTTAAAACCAGACAAGTCCTGTCTGCTCTGCTGGGCACAGCACTGAGGACTATACTGAAAGGATCAGCCCTGTCCTGATAGAAGAAATGGACCTTTGCTGATATGTGCATTTCTCTTTGTTACTGCGGGATCATTTATGGTAAAGTAGACCCCTCGGATGTATTCCACATGTATATTCCCAAAGTCACAAAACAGGCATTTAGTTTCGAGAAAAGTACTGTAGTTTGCATATCACTAAATCTGCCAAGGGCTGCAAAAATTGCTTACAACTCTACTTTTTCTGAAAGAGCAGAGGCAAACACTAGCAGTAAGGTTTGCTGAGACTCATCCAGTCTGAGGTGGCTCAGGAAAGATTCTTATCAAATCTCCCCATCCTTCCTGCAACACCAAATGTGCGGGGGCCCTGTCCTGCACACAGTCATTGGATGTCCCATGATGCAACTCCTCACCCCAGGGCACATGGGTAAACCAAAGGCTGAGGCATTCTGCTGATGGCAGGGTTGTGACACTGGCTCTGAAATGGTGCCTGTTGTGCCACACTGCAAGCAGCTGCTCTGTGTTCTCTGCCTTGATTCCTGCTCAGGGATTTTCACAGGGAAAACTGCTTTTCCTGAAATGCAATGCAAATTTTTGTGGGGAAATGTTCTATTTTTAACCAGACTTGGTCCTTTCTTACCAACTCATTACAAGGACCCTCAGCCACCTACGCCTGTGCCAAGGCAGATTAAAAGGATATGATTTTAATCTAATAGCACTTTTTCAATTACTTTCTGTAGCTGTAAATGACAGTTGGACTACAGCATGTTCCTCTCGAGAGATCTTACTTAAATTACATTCATATATCATATATCATCTCTTCAGTTTAGCTCGAGATTTAAAAACTTGTCAATTAAACAAATCAAATTATCTTCCCTAGATTTGGAGCAAGAGATAGTTTTAAGCTCATGCAAAACGAAAAACAAAACAAAACAAATTAGACAGTGAATTTGGCTTTCTGTGGTTAAAATAAATTCCCTATACAATTTCAATAAATATATAACCAAGAATCTGAATGAGTGTACAAGAAGCTATGCTCCCATATTGAACTCAGAGCTTGATTTGTCACAGCATTCGGAATCCAGGCCTTTTTAATGAGTTTTGGGATGCTCATTTAGACTGTTCTCTTGCAAATATTTTTTACTCTTTCAAAGTCATCTGGCCTTCCCTTTTTCTGTTTTATCTTGATTTAATATACCATAATAATTCTGCTCTCAATCTTTCAAGTATCAGTATGTATAAAATAATTATCTGAGAGTCTTCATGCTGTCTTTAAAAATATTCATCCTTCCCATCTGTTACTAAGTGCTTTAATCACTTTCTTTCCTTATTGAGGCTATTGCAATCCTGCCAGTGTGTTTCATATGGATATGGTTGGGCATGGGGCAATTTTGATGATGAGTTGGGATTGATATAATGACTTCTGTTACTTCTTTTACAAATACAAGCAGAGAAACAATAGAAAACTTGTATAGGCATATTGATCCTATGTGAGAAGCTCCTTGAGTTAAGTTTCTTGTGATAAGGGATCTTGAGACAATGCAGCAAACATGTGATAACTGGAACTCAACAGGATAAATTTTTCTGTGCAGTCATATTGCACTGCTCTGAAACCATAGAAATCTTATTTAAGTCTACATAGGGCCTTTTTTCTATGCTGTACTGGGATGCAGGTGCCCTTGAACTGTGCAAAAATCTGACTGACAAAAGCTTGACATTGTTGCCTTTGGCTTGCCGCTCATGAAGATTCTACTTTAAAAAGCTCTACTTTAAAAGCTCTACTAAAATTGAAAAAATAAATATTTATGTCCAGTGAATCCTAATATTAGGGATGGATTCCCAGGGCTTGTCTATACCTTCAAACAGCAGAATGAAGACAACTTAAAAAGAATACAGAGGCCTCTCTTTAAGCAAATATGTTTCTCCTAATGCATATGGACCAAGGTCCCTCCCTCCCCCTCATAGTACACCTCCCATTCACCTCATTCCAGCCATGCTGCTCTCAGATGTTATCCCTCACTACACATGTGTCTTTTCACCATAGATGGGTGGAAAATGAAGGACAAGAAAGCTAAAACACTGCTTTTGGCACAGTGAGTGAAATCCTGGTTTCTCTGACCCTCTCCCTTTCACACAAGTGCCTAACTAACAGACCCAGAAATACCACACCTCTTCCTTTTGCTTTTTTCCCAGCCCACTGAACATTTCTTTATTTCCTGCAAAGTAGGAGGGATGGTGCATGTTGCCATCCACCACTGAGCATCATCAATGATGTTCATATTGGGGTTGACCTCTCTCTTCTCTGTTCTAAGCTGAAACCTTGGACTAATGGGAAGAAAAGGGATAATTCTTCCATGAAGGTAATTGAGAGCTGTATCTGCTGAGCATCCTTTGGGATGACTCATTTCTAAATCCAGTGAGGGTAAACAGGTAGGGAGATGTATGGTTACTCAGAACCATTGAGGGTCAAGAGCTCCAGCTTCTCTTGGGGCAAGTTCAGACAAATTGCATTATAAACCAGTGACTTAATAGAGGCTTTAGTCTTCCCAGAAAAAAGTAGGAACTGGGAAAAGGGTTTGAGGACCACATTTTTATCCTGTTTAGGGATTTAAATGTGATGTGAGCACTGTGGCCTCCACGGATCTAACTCCAGGTCCTTCTGGACAGAGTCTGAACCAATAGTAAATCCATACAGTCAAAGAAATTAGTTTGTAAAAAGGAGAACCATCCTGTACATTCCTATAGTTAAAAAGACTCCTAACATTTTGGTTTGGATTTTCTCTTTTCTGTCATAATAAAAGCTTTCATTATGCCATAACAACATGGAACAGTTCCAGTGGGAGGAATTGAGACCTCATGTATCACAGGATGGTGCTGAACAAATCTAGACCAGTGCTCTTAGGTAGCTGGACTAAAGTAGAAGCTGTTTAACATGGTCTTTGCTTTTATTCATAGAGACATCTGCAACGAAGAACAGATAGTAAAAAGCAGTGATTCATTCAAGTTAGACTAGGGATGTACATCTTTTGTGTTTCTTCATCTACACTGCTTTATGGGCTATACATTTTCTGCCTTTCCCTTTCCACGTTTGGTCTCCCACCATTTACATGCCACTGTAGGCAATGTGCCAGATTTCCACTTAAAACATGAAAAATCAGAAAAGGGGAGAGACACAAATAAAAGGTAGTCCTGCAGCACTCACGTCTCTGTGTCCTTTCCTGACAAGCAGCACTTCTATTTGTGTTGGGGTGCCAGTTCTATCAAACTTCTGACTTGTATCAATTTTTAGCAGCATGGATAATTTATTGCATCTAGGATGATAGAAAACCAGCTTTATACATCATTCAGCTTGCAAAAGATGTGTAGCTTCAGTTCCTTAATGGTGTCATTTTGGCTGAATGCTATTAACAGATTACCCCTGCCTAGGGCAGTGGAGCATGTGCAGCAGAAAGATAACCTTGTGTTCGTAATTTAATATTAACTGTTTTCTCCATAGTACCTCTTTCCAGTACATTAACAACAAACCAATATGGCCTTGTCCCCTGCGGTCGTATTCTTCAGCAAAAAAATGGATTACATGATAGCAAGTTCCTGAAGATTTCCAATGAAGTATTACAAATCACTCAACGTCTGCTCTGCAGAAATGAAAAATAAACAGGCTTAGATTCAATCAAATTTAATTCCTCCAATTTAGCTTTACTGCACTTCAAAGGGTGCTCTTATTAATGTCTTGGTGAAAAAAAGTAACAGTAATTTTTCTCCCTTCTAATACTGAAAGCCTCCAGTTGTGTTCAACATACAGTGAGATCAAGAAAATGCTTTTTTTTTTTCTGTGAATACTCTGACACAGTTTGATATAAAAGTGTAAGCCATTTACAGAAAACTCTTTATGGAATTTTTATCCTATTCCATTCCCGGGAGCTAAATTTATATCCTGCATTAGCTATCATAGCACTAGAGTATTAGTCTTCTTGCAAGCAGTTCGGGGCAGTCTGAGGGCCCTATCACTCTCTACCACTCACATACACAGGCATTATGGGTTTATCTCATCTTCTGCAGCAAGTACTAGGCCCAATTCATTCCTTTAGGCTACTTTACTAATAACTTATTCCTTATCAGGGCCTCTCCACCTCAGCTTGTGATCAAAGACCCAATTAATGGAATGGAGAAAGGTGAAGCATTCAAATAATGGAGACAGCTGTTTTTCTCTGTTAGAGAAAATCCATTTGTATTGTTATCACAAGCTCCAAGTTCTGCAGCTCCTGTTTAATTCAGTCTCCCTCTATTTCTGCTGGTGATAAAAAAGTCACAATGAACTCAGAAGAGAATGGCAGAAATATCACCATGTTTCAACTCAGCCTGGGTGTTATCAACTTGAAAGTGAAAATACAAGTAGATAAGGAGAGGAAATGTCCAACAAAGACCATATCAAATTTTCAAAAAATGTACTTTCATGCTGTATTCTTCAGTCACCTTTCTGAATGTTTTCCAGATCCCGATATACACTCCCTATGTTGGCTGCTTGAATCAGAGGAGAAGAGGGTGATGATATTGTGGGTTCCACCTCAACTGAAAAGTAATTAAAGAGGAAGAGGAATCATAATTGGCTGGCATGAACATTGTCAGTGACTTGCAGCTTCTTCTGAGCCTTGGTGTCCAGGAGCCCCCAGCTAAGCTGGGTGTTTTTATATCACCATCACTAGTGGATAAGGTTGGTTTCTTTATCTGATAGCAAAGTGTTGTGCCATGCTCAAGCCTGGTGTTAAACCTTTTCCTTGGTGTAAATCTGCCCAGACTATTGCAAATGAATCTTCACACTTTATGGGACAGTAGTTCATTTCATAGTCGTGCAAAGACTACATTCCCATTCTCTTCCTCATCCCTTTATAATCATGTTGGCATAGTGTCATGTACAGGAATATACATGGGCAGAACACTGTGATCACAACTAATTGTACTACATAGGATTTGCAGGTTTATAGTACAACAGTGAAAACCAATTACACATTCTTAAAAATGACACTATGCAAAAGGAAGATGGAGGATGCACCTACTGGATATGCTCTGTATGTGCGAGTGTGCAAGGAAAACCTTGCTCCATTACGTAGCAGTTATCATTGCTTTTCTTATATGCAAAACAAGTGTTATTTAGAGATTGCTAGACTCTTCACATACTGCGGGTGGGGGGGTGGTTTGGGAAACCTGATGCTTCAGAAATGACGACTGAAAAATGCTGCATTTCAATTCTCCACTGAGTGTGGACAATGAGCACAATAAACAGGCACATACAGTGTATGCGATGAATTAAGACAGCAAAGCTTTTCCCAGGCTGATTGTTCGCAGGGGATCACAGATCCTGTGTTAGGCTGAATAAGGAGAAATGCATTATGCATTTGCATGTATGATGAACATTTAAAAAAGGACTGTGTGGAAACAAAGAATGATTCATAATAAACATGGAATGATGAACATTTCAGACCCAGCTGTAGTTTTTGAATCTTCACAGACACCAAACATTACCATTACATTACCATCACCAAACATAGAAGTTTCACAGTTGATATCGAGTAGGACAGCTGAATAATACTATTTGTTTGTACATCAGGAGTTTCCTTATCCTCCCACCCTGTTATTAAACCCATATCCAACAAATAAAAAAATGCTGCACTCAAAACAATATCATGCGCAAAATCTACGACTATCAAAAATTTCCCATTGGAATAGTAAAATGTACGGATTCAAACATAATTTTTTGTATGTCTGTGAAATAAGAAACACAAAGAATTATGAAAACTAACATTAAGGTCTTTCATCAGCAATAAATTCATAATTCTGCTTCACATGTAGACATTGCTGATATAATATACCAAAAGAGAATGCAGCCATGAACTCTTTTTTTTCCCATACTTCAGCAGCCTCTGTACAAAGAAACCAGTCTTGAGGAATTATACAAGGATCTGAGGAAAATCTTAATGAAAGTATACTTCTCATAAAGGGAAACCAGAATCATATTTAAAATGTATTGGGCAACATTAGGGTGGTCTTGTAAGATGTGAAGGGACTTCACATGGTGGTTTCTTGCATTGGTCTCTCTAGACAATAAAACACTAATGACAGCCCATGGCGCTGAACAGTATAATTATAAATGAAAATTATGCAACCTGCCACTAGCTCCCACCCCAGCTTCCTGAAACTAAATAATCGATAAGCCTGCTAAAGGAACAATCCTAGCCAGAAAGTTGGATGGGAGCTAAAGAACTGAATAACTTTCCAATAGCCAACTATACTGGATTCTGATTCCTTTGAGGGAGGTAAGGGGGATGATCTTATTCTTAACAAAGTTTAGGAGTGAATAGACACTCCTCTGCTCTCAGTTATAGCACTGCATCTGTGGGCTTCAGAAAAAAATCTTTCTCGTGGCAGCAGATGAGCTTCCAGAGTGAAATTTTCTCTCTGCCTTGAATATCTACAAATATTTGTGTATTCTTAATATAGTTTTTCTACTTTGGTCAAAAGATTATACTATCTAGCTAATTTCTTTAAAGACCTCTTAACAGAGAATAATAATAACATTTTATGCTAGCTAGCGAATTTTGATATGCCCGTCTTTACTCTGTGAAACATGGTCTTTTTTCTCTACAGTGTCATACTGTAGCTTGGCATTTCATTGTGGCTCAGTCAGTGAGACAGCTTAGCCTGTTTAGGAAGAGGTCCAGTCTCCTTCTCCAGCATTGCTCAGACAGGCTGAGCTGAAGGATTGTTACAATGTTCTCTCTCCTCCAAGGGAGTCTGGAAATAATACAGCCAAGTTAGTGGAGTTACATTTATGTACAAGTAATAGCAAGAAAAGACATAAGCCTGGGGTTATATACTCGGATTGTGCAGCCTATTAGCCCAAGTAAAGCCTTCATGAAAACTTCTGATGGGAATTTATTTTCCAGATATCCATTTGCAATTTTATAGCAACAACTTTGGCTGGCTTCTGCTCTGATTTCCATTCCTGCAGCTGCAGCAGACTCTGTGTGTGTACAGCAGAGAGCACAGTGTGACCTTTGTCTTTTCAAGAATTTGGCCAAGAAGGTTGTGCAGCTGCAAACGGATACAGGTGCCGAGGCTGACAGCCAGGACCTGCTTGAACATTGGTGGAAGTGTCAGCCTTCACACCTGGTCAGCTCAGCTCCCTGTGTCTGTGGCAAAGTAAACATGCACTGCCACCACCCTGACTCCTTATGCCAACCTCTGTGCTAAAGCACTCTGAACTTGAGGCATTTTTTCCTAGATTTGCCCTTCTCTTTCATTTTGAGTATTACTTTCAGTGATGTTTATGATGAGAGTTAACACACGAAGAGCTAGAGCTTATATTGAAGAATATTCTCCAGTAGCTTTGATGTCATAAGCTATTGTTGTTCTCAAATCCAACTTAACTGCATTATTAGGAGAATCCTAGTCTGTAAATTGTGAAACACAATAGCTGCCCCAATAAAATCCCAGCATTTGATAAACTTTGAAACTTATCATTGGCTGCCTGGTACCACTATCTTCACTCTTCTCCAAGCAGCAAATTATTCAAGTGTCTGATACTGTACTTGGATAAGACTCTGCACTTTCAAGCCCTCTTGTAATTCAACAAATGAAATTAAGTTCCAAAATATATCTATGAAAAAATAGCATATCCATAATTTATGAACTTCCCCATGAACTTATGAACTATACTCAGCTATTACTTTGAATTTCAAGAAGACGTAATCAAAAAGCCAAGGCTCAACACAAAGGTCTGTTATTGGTAAGTTATAGGTGTATTAAGACTTTTCAAAGGGAATGTTGGGACTGCCATAAGAATTATAGGTGTGGGCCTATAATTCTTTCCTCTTTCTTTGCACTGCTGCTCACACCTAGTCCGTGAGGAATAAAAGTAAGGTAAATTAAGAAAATATATATCATCTTAAAATAGAAAGTCTTGGAATAATACTTAGTTCTGTTCTTTTCACTCTTCGCAGCTTAATTCCCTACACGAAAAACCCTAAAATTATTTATAATTGAATGGACATTTGTGAAATTCAGGTATTTAGGTGCTAGTTTGCTAGGTTTTATAATAAAATATCATCCATCTTTCTTAACTTAACGTAAAGACTCACTCCTGAAAGACAGAAATCATCTTGGGGGAAGCAAGTGGCCAGAGCTCCTATTTAATCAGTTACAGTGGAGGGCTGGATAATCTCACACTCTTCTCCACTAAGACCTTTGCCAAAGGTCTTCCAGTGCCACCATCCTCCTTATGGCTGTAATCATAGTCTGGGAGCTGGCTTGTCCCTCAAGAATCTGTTCTTATGGTCAAATTGGCAGAAACCTTAGAGTTTTTTACTTCCTGTCCACAAATGACAGACAAATGGGGTTACACAGGAGCAAGATCCCACCAGTCCAAGTGCTATTTTCATATTCTTCCTTCCCTGTAAGGGATTGAAACGATGGAGTCTAAGGACAGGAAAGGACTGTACCTGAGACAAGGGTTATACAGTGGGAATTCTGTAGCCTTTACCAAACACCTGGCATGCAAAATTGATAATGTTTCAGTCTGGCACTTAAATCCATCCCTATGCCTGTCTTCATTCATCAGCACCTCCTCATCAAGAGGTTTTATGAAATATTCCATTTTTTCCTTCTTTGGGTAATCTTTTTGACTTGTGCTTTTAATATTTAATAATTACCTACACATGATTTAACCCTGCTACAAATGAGATTTCAAGTCAGCATCTGCTCTAACTTCATGCTACTCAGAGACTTCAAGTTACTGATGACATACATATGTGACTTGTTTTGCCAAGTCTGCATACTCCAGCAGCATGACTTCAGAAGTAACTTCCACTCCTTCCCTCCTCTCTCCTTCTCACATGTGTTTGTTCACAATGTATTCAGTCCCTTCCATCTTTTTTTTTCTTGTTTAGGTATCAAAAATCGCTTATTTAACTTGATAACATATTTTATGTCCAGCCCAGCAGTTTTGAGATGGATGATGCTTTTTATTTATTATTATTACCGTTGTCTGAACACCTGAAGATAAGATGGATGCCTCATTCACACAAAATACTGGATAGAATTCTGCTCCCATTGAAATCACAGGAGGTCTCAGCACTGACTTCAGTTAGGACAGGCTTTCCTCACCATCTTTGTCACAGGCTGTACAATGTTGGGTCCTGGTTTTCTGAAACTAACTTTGTTTATTTCCCTGTTTTGTCTTAATCAAAGCAAACTATTGAAACAAATCATGAGGGAGCCCTCAGTGACAGGGACAGCGAAAGGTAAATCTATCTTAAGTGGTAAGAGGAATTTCCCTGGTGTTGCCCATTCACTGCACACAAAGGACGGGTCTTAGGTGAATCAGCCCTTCCCATGCTTTGTTTGACTGGTGATATGAGCCATAAAATCAATAAACCTAGATAAATCAGGAAAAAAAATCCTCTTTTCTATCTTCTTCCACAGAAAGGAAAAGCAGACTCAAGACTAAAAATTGTTATCACTCTCCAGTTATCCAAAAATATCTCACAAAATACAAGACATGTCAAGTGGTTAATACCTTTGAACTTTCCTTTGAGCTTTCCTCTGTGGTTAGGGTCTTCTGAGCCTGCAACGTAGCAGCTGACAGTGATTAAGTTTCTGTATGCACACACAGTTCAAACTGCACTTAGAAAAGCCACATTTGGTCATTGTTTACATAAGTCTGCAGCAACAAATACAGATGCGTGGATTTGAATGTACACCTGGCATTAATCAGCTGCTGCTGCTATTTCACAGCTGCCTCCAAGCAAGGCAAAATGCTGGAGGAGAAATACAATTTCAGAATAACCAGAAATCTTTAAGGGACCCACAAGGAGGAGGGGGACCTCCCTTAAAACATTTGCTTCCAGCTTGTTTCAGCCTTCAGAGGGTTTTTTTCTGAGCTAAATCCCTCCTTATATGAAGAGATCTGCAGTTTTTCAGAAGAAGTGTGTATGTATATACGTATGTATGTGTATATACATGCTTTAAGAATCTACACAGATCCTGCTTAAAACTGGAAAGGACTCACACTTGCTATAACCAGTGGTCAAGGAAACCTGAAAAGGCAGGATCAGTAATACTGCAGTGGTGCCCACCTTTCCTAATCCATTGTGGGAGATTTTCAGTGTTGGAGGTCATGCTGCCTTCATCAATCAGCCCCAGGTATAACAGATCAGAGAGGGTTAAAAAAAAAGTTCTAATTCCTAGCATAATCTCATTTTATTTACTTCCATCTAATTTATTCCTGTTGTTGCTGGGCACGAGGACAGCTGATTCAGAGGACGGGAGCAAGGGAGAGCCAGCCCCAGCTGCTGCGGGGGGACGAGCGGGTGCCCCGGTAACCCGTGCGAGGCCATCCATCACCCATCCCCGCGGCACTGTGGCAAGCACTGACACAGCGTGCTGCTGCCTAAGTGGGTCACTTGTTGCAGGCACACGCTACCTGGGCCCGCAGCATCTTTCCAGCGTTCCTACCGCTGCCAGATGGAGTTTAGGATGTTTGGCTTTCAGCTGCAAGCCCCAGTGGGGATTTCCCACCTTTGCAGTGTTTTCTCTCTCAGCCATGAAATATTCCTGCGCTGAGTTCAGCAGAAGCACTCAGGCTAAGAAGGTCCTTCCTCCAGGACAGACCCCTTCCTTTTAGAAAATCCTTTTCTTTGGGTGTAAAGTAGCCAGTTTGTTTGTTTTTTAAGTTTCCAAAGGTGTTGCAACACCAGGCGTATCTGAGAGGGCAGTGCTGAAGATTCAGGCTCATTAAGCAGCAGCAGTTGTTGATCATCAGCTGCATGAGGTATTAGTAGCATGTACGGGAGGGAAAACAGGCATTTGTCAGTGACAGGTTTTGCTAACGAGGTCTGACATATGTATTTATCTGTTCTCTGGTTAGATGGTGAACAATGTGTGAGTTTTAATGAATTTACAATATTTCTGACAATAGCTAGGAAATGAAAACTGAATTTAAAAAGATAGCAAAAGAAGAAACACAAGCCAATTCCTGAAGGTCTTCAGTCTGAATTTGAAGAAGAAAAATTCCAGTCAAGCCAGTCATATATATCTTACTTAGTAAGCATATTTATCTCATGCAAGAATAAGGATAATTTACCCAGTTCTCTCCATCTAGATTGTGGAGATTGTATCTTCTTGATACATAAAAATAGATGCTGCTTCTTTCATTTTATGATCATTCTATACTTTAATTATTTATTTTTGTGTTCTAGAGAAACTGCAACTTCAGATACTTACAGACATTGATCGGGTCCCCTCTCAGTTGTCTCTTCTTGAGGCTGAACAGGCCCAGCTCCCTCAGCCTATCCTTGTAAGAGAGATGCTCCAGCCCCTTAATTATCTTTGTTTCTCTCCCCTGGACCCACCCCAGGAGCTCCATGTCTCTTATGTCCTGAGGAGCCCATAACTGGACAGAGCACTCCAGATGTGGCCTCACTAGGGCTGAGTAGAGCAACAGGATCACGTCCCTTGACCTGCTGGCAATGCTCTTCCCAATGCACCCCAGGATACCGTTGACCTTCTGGACCACAAGGGTACAATGCTGGCTCATGTTGTCCACCAGGATCCCCAGGTCCTTCTCCACAGAGCTATTTTCCAGCAGATCAGCCTGTACTGGTGCCTGGGGTTATTCTTTGCCAGGTGCACTTGCTTTTGTTGAATTTCAGACAGTTCTTCTCTGCCCATCTCTCCAACCTGTTGAGGTCCTTCTGAAAAGCTGAACAGCACTCTGTGGTATCAGCCACTCCTCCCAGCATTGTGTGAAGCCTTCTCTTTTCCAGACTGAACAATCCCAAATCTCTTAGCCTTTCCTCACAGGAGAGGTGTTCCTTCCTCTAATCATCTTGGTCGCCCTCCTCCAGACTTGCTTCAACAGGTCAATGTCCTTCCTGTGCTGGGGACCCCAGAACGGGATGCAGCACTCTACATGTGGTTTCGTGAGAGTGGAGCAGAAGGGTTTGGTCAGAGGCAGGTCCTGTCGGTGAAGACCGATACATGTCTTCTCTGCATCCCCTGTTACCAGGGTCCCCTCTCCATTTAGTAATGGACCCACATTATCTTTTGTTCTCTTTTTGTTATTGATGTATTTGAAGAAGCTATTCTTGTTGTTCTTGTCATCCTTTGCCAGATTTAATTACAAATGGGCCTTGGCCTTCTTTGTCTCCTTTCTACTTACTCTGACAACCTTTCTATATTCATTCCAACTGGCCTGAGCTTCCATCTGCTGTATGTTTCCTGTTTATGCTTGAGTAATGACGGGAATTTTTTGTTCGTTCATGCAGGTCTCTTGCCCACTTTGCCCAATTTCTTGCTCATCAGGATGCATCATTCTTGAGCCTGGAGGAAGTGATCCTCGAACATCAACCAGCTCTCTTGCACCCCTCTTCTCTGCAAGACCCATAGAATCCTTCCAAGATCTCTTCAGCTCTCCTGAAGTCCATGGCTGCAATCTTATTTCTGCACCGCTTCCTCCTCACTCAATCCTGTACTCCACAATCTCATGGACACTGCAGCCCTGTTTGGTGTCAGTTAGTAACCCTGACGCTAATCTGTGTGAGTAGCGCAGGGCATCACTAGTCCTGAACACTGCAGATGGCTGTAGTCAGAGTATCATTTAAAGCCCTTTAGTGTAGGTCTACGTGACAATCAAGGTAGCCTTACCCCAGCTGAACTCACTAGCTTTGGACCCAGGTGACTGGGACTTCATCAAGCCAGGATCAATGAGCAAGATCTTACTGAAAATTTATCTGTGCACAGCAACTGTGGTGATTCACATGGCAAATGCACTGGGCAGGTCCTCATCCTAGCTGAGCAGCTCCTGATGTGCTGGGGTGGGGGGTCAGGGGGCTCAGTCCCACTGCTGAAAGGCATCAGAGTCTGCAGGCACTGGCATGGTCACCAGCCTGGCCACCACGGCAGCCCTGCCTGCCTCTTCACCACACCAGGGGTTAGCTAACCTTTGCCACTCTCACTGGCATCCAGGAGGGCTGGTGAGCCTAATAAAACACAGCCTGACAGCAGCCTGACCCCTCTGGAGTTGCTGCTGAGGCACTGTGTCTTCTGGCACAGGCATCTTCCCTGTGGAAGGAGACATGTTTGACAATGGAGACACCATTTACTCTCTTTAATGTCTTCTTCCCCCTTTTTCTTCAAAATCAGGATAAGCTCTCAAACTAAGAGGAGGCAGAAACTTTTGTGTTACAGCAGGAATGAATTAATGGAGCATGATGGGGATACTAGGTGCCTGAGAATATACCCATTTAGTACAGAATGTCTTGTATGTTTTTAGATAGCAAATGAATGAGCTATTTCTCTGCCATTTTCCAATTACCAACATAAGAGAAATATATATGTGTGCCTGTGCACACATTTAATCTCTTTAGACTTAAGACATAGAGATGATAAACATAGACTACAAGAGGACTATTGGTATGAGGAGAGCCCAGTTCCACTATGATGCTGTGGGACACTCCTTGTCTTATGACCTACATTTTTGAAAGATAAATATACAACAGACATGTGGCTATTTATGTTCCTCTCTTTCACAGGGTCTTTTCTATACCAGTGGCTGTGGGATTTTACATTGCCTAAAAAACCCATCTTTAAATCTAAACATAAGACACTTAAATTCTCTGTTGTAATTTTTTTTTAATTACCCTTTTCTTACCAACAGACAGCTTCTTCCCTGCTTCATAGAGATGAAGGGTGTCCCTCACAAAGAGGCTAAATTTCTATCTGAGGGTCAATGAAATGTTTGTGTTTTACAGCTGAGATAAGCCCTTCTCCTTCTGCATATCTTTATAAATTATTATCTACATTCATCCATGGGTTGAAATGCTAGTTGGGATTTAAAGCTTGTTCAACATGTTAAGGGCCAATTGCAGTTCACTGCTACAACAGTCTATTAATTATTAGTACTTGTGACATTGAAATTTAGAGACAAAACCAGCTTTATAATTTCATAATTTTTTGTAAGCACTAGGGAAATTAAATGTTCATCTTAGTGGATACCTATTGATCTAGACATCACTATTTTATTCAGATAGGATACTTATCTCAATATTCAGATGCTTTACTATAATGGAAACAAAGTTGGAAAAAGTAGATAATTTTAAGCATGAGCTTAAAAGAGCTTATCAGTTATCATAAATCATGGAACAAATTATAGTCTCATATTGAAAAAAAAAAGATGCCACAGACAGCAGGAGAAAAATTAATCATATCAGTTAACTGCAGATATCTGGAATGTAGGTACCTCCATCTGAACTAGTCACACCAAGAGCCCTTTATAGTCAATGGAGGGAAAGTTGGCCTTTTGAGTTTAGTAAATCCTCTGATTTTCTTCAAACATTTACTAATCTGTCTTAGAAATTCATGTTTCTCTCTGCAGGCCATCGGAGTCTAGACAACCAGTTCAAATATTGTCATTTCCACTGCAAATGTCTTCTTTTGGCCAGAGAAATACTACCTTTGGAGTTTACACTAGTTAGTGTTCTTAAATGGTTCAGAGTAAAGTTGATAAGAAAGCATCTCTGTGGTCCCTGATCATTTAGGTCTCTGTGCAGAAGCAAACATAGTAACAATAGTTTATTGCTGTTGATTTTTTTGTAAGTAATATTTCCTGGTATATCTGTTAACATGCATTTGGAGTACCCTATACCTTTGCCATCATTTTGAACTTTTTCTTAATGCTTAATGTTTATGCTTCATCTAAAGAATTTCAGACTTGTAAGAGGGTTAGGTTCTGGCTTAGGGTCAGTGAATGCAGTGCATTTTTAAATGCACAGAGTCCGATCAGTGTACTTAAGAGCTTCAGTACATCATTTTGCAATCACATATCTCAGAAATAATTTATACAATCAATTAAAGAGCATTATCAAGGGATGATTTGACAACTGTTGCCATGCCAACCAATGAAGTAGAAAGCTCCTCAGCGTTTAAAGGCTGCACCTGGTGATAGATATAGCAGATTTTGAGGACTCAGACAGAATCGCAGATGTCCAAAGGTGTGGAGGGAACATGATTTAAAGCTTGATGTTTTTCCATTTTTACTGGCGAAAGGGTGTTGATGGCATGTTGTTCACTTTCTCATTAAAATTCTGTCATTTTTCACAAAGTGTTCTGCATTCAGGGCTGAAAATGGAAGTGAGAATGCACTTTACAGACTGATAAAATATGATAGCAAAATGGATGATGTTCATTTGCAGGCTGAATTAATTAGAAAAAAAAAAGAGTTTGTGTCAGTGCATTTATGAAAAGCCCGTTAATCAAACACAACTTTACCAGCCTTAATGGACACATCTTAAACACTCCTGCATTAATATTTAAAATTCCAGTTAACAAATGGCTCCTAGTGCATTGAGCTAAAAAGTAATTAGAATAGGTCATTACAAGAATAAAACAATACAACCTGAAAGTACATTTTCTGTTGGCAACAACAGGTTGGGCATTGGCTGCTCAGTATTGACATTTGTGCTTACATCTTTACCTCTACGGTAGCTCCACTCTTAATGAGAAAATGAATTCTGCAAAAGGAAAATTTCCTCCTGTCCTCCTGGGGCATCTTACACATTCTCACAGCTACAAGAATTAGGGTTAAAACTTCTGGTCCATGTTAGTTTGGAGGCTGAATCATCTTCTCTTTCATACTTGCATTATTATGGTTCTACCTGTGAATCTCAAAATAGCAGTTTCCGGTGTGCAGTAGGATACTGCAGCCCAGGTTACTGTAGCTTCTTTGAGAGATTTCTTATGATGAACTTGTTGTGGTCTGTCGAACTTATCTTGGATGAGATCCTTTGAAATGCAAATAAAGTCATTTGTGTGCAGAAACATCAGGGAATGGTTTCTTATGAGAATGGAAAACTTCCTTAATACCAAATCTCATTACAAGTAACTTCCCATAGAAAGTCCAGAATTATCAACATGAACTATTTCTGGGATGTTCGTCTGGACCCAAATCCAATGAAAACTGTTGGAAAAGTTTTCTGTGACATAGGTAAACCTATTTATTTGAATAGTTTTGCTACATAAACTGCTGAAGCTTGTCTTAAAATCCGTTACACTCGACTGACTTGATCAAGGAAATAATTGGCTCCATAAATTCTTGGTCCTTTTCTACCTTTCTCTCCCTGACAAAATCCTATATCCTCTATTTCTGCACTCATTAAAGACATCAGTTTTGCAAAGTTAGCATCCTGCTTGCAAATCCAAACAAGTAAAAATGATAGATAAAGAAGAACATTCTCCTAAATATATAAATACAAAAAGATGTGTGGAAGAGAGCTTCTGGGTCCCAAGGTGTCCCCTGCTGTTATAGACACCTGCATCACAGCATCCTGCCCCATTTCACAGGGCTGTGGCAGCCCTGCTTTCAGGCAATTTGAGAACCAAACTCTCTTTATGACTTTAAACATCTCCCAATTTCCCATCTTAATGTATTTACAACTATGTTGTGAGATAAGCTATTACATGCATTTTCATGGTCCATCTCCTTCCATCATTGAACCATTCCCTTTGGTGTTCTTTGATCGTAAAAACTGACCATGAAAACATATTACTTGGTGGAACAAACCTGTGAGATATTCACTTGAAAACAATACCTGACATAATATCAGGGGCTGCAATTGTTATGACACTGAGAATTATCCCTTTCTTTTAGGTCTAGTGTTTTTGTATTTGTACTTTTAAAATTTTTTTTTGTTTTGTAGATGATTATTTGGCAGACTCCTGACCAGTTTAAAAAAGGTGGAAATTGCTACCATTGGCTAAATAGAAGAGCAAACAATATAATAAATATGAATATCAGGTCCAGACTGAGATGTTACTCGTGTTGTCTTGCTGATTTGGAGAACTTATTGTGCACCAATCCAGGATGCTGTTTTACTTTCTCTGCATAAAAAGATAGTTCCTTAAATGAGAGTCATTGTGTGCTGCATCTTTCGACATTGCAACAACAACAATCTTGGTCATGTCACGGGTCTGCTGTCATGGCCTGCCATCTCCCCAAATGTCACAACTCTGTTGGAAGATGAACAGCAGGACTGAATGATCCAATCATATTTTATTTTTCTTCTGACAGATACAATTCAGTATCTATTTTGTGTGGAAGTGCAAAGCTATTTTACATACAAAAATAGACTATCAAGAAGCAAATGCAGTGTTTCTTTATCTCACAGTAGAAGAAATTATGAGGCTGTGACTCTTATCCAAGCCTGTGTTATAACAATATCTCAGTTCTTCTTCTCACAGACAAATGACCTGAGGACTTGGGGTAGGTGAAGAAATATGTTTAGGTTGATTTGAGAATATTTTAAACAGAAGTAATCAATAAATATTAGATCCTGAGACCATTCATTGTTTTCCAGCTGATTCTGGTTCCTTTTACTGTGAATTACACAAATGCCTGCTTGTCTAGGCCACTCCATTGGCTTCCGGGGTGCCTCTTTTCATGCTGTACCAGAACAAGTCCTGGCATTTCAGAGACCAAAAAAAAAATCTTTGTTCATGTTTTAATGCACTTGGTGAGGTCTCAGATTCTTACTTGCCTTTGACAGGATGGAAAGCCTTTGGTGATATTAGCAGATGTGGTATCTTGATGCATTTTGTAGATGCAAATTGAGGAGATGCACCAAAGTTCTAGCCCAGCCATAAGCAGGGCCAGAGATGTGGATGTAGTACTAGTTATGTTCTTCCTCTCGTTGGGATTAACTACAGCTACTTGTTTGTCTTACTCCAATGGGCCATCCTCTGTGCATGGACAGAAGAGTGGAGGTATAAAGGCAAAACTGAGGGATTTTTTGCCAGGAATAAGCTTACAGTTCTCTCCCATTTGCAAGGTCTCAAATCTGCCCCTTAGGTTTAGGCTTCAGTCCTAGGCTTTCCTTAGAGCTACCCTAACATCTGTGGAAGCCTCAAAGAGAAAGCTTCTTCATGGTCTTTGGGCAGCAGAGCCTCATTTTCTGTTTCTCTTTCTTTATGGGGGAAAAAAACCCATGAACATCTCACCAAGAATTCAGCTGCTGTGAGAGCTTGTTGAATATTCTTGTTTTCTGGCTTTTTTTTGAGGATTTGGGCCTAGCAACTAGGTTGCTAGTTCCCCCAGGCCATGCAGGTCTGCATGGAGAGGCTGGATGCCCTCCTCTCTGGGCAAATGTCAGGATCTCCCATGACCTCTGCAGCCTGCCGGGCCCACAGGTGTTTGGAGACAACCTTACCAGCACCAGAGTGTGGCTTATCTGCCCGCCTGTTGTGTACAAGAAGAAAAGCAACTTGTGTGTTTTAGCATGATTAACTTTGCTAGAAATTATTTTCAGTCTTCAAAGTTTGGTCTTTGGAGCTGTTACAGGTTCTATACAAGCCTTTTTTCTGTGTTAAGCACCGGAGTTGTCTCAATCAGCAACCTGGGGTGTAGTGGCTCTCTCAAGGTTGGAAATATATAGAGGCACCTATTCATCCACTTTTGATCTATACTGTCTCTTTAAATGATGCTTACTGGCTTTGTTTCAGAGCTTACACTTTTTTTTAAATATACCTTTATTTATCCTTGTTTTAAATTCCATTTCTGCATCTGAAATTAACAGCCACTCCTGCCTCATGAGAGGGGTCTAAACAGTGGGCTGCAGTCTCACGTTTTGTACTTTCCTAGTCCATGGTCTCTCTGCTGCATGGTGACATGGAAGCAGAGTTGCGAAAATTCCTGTTCAGCACCCTACGGCTCTCCTCTCCAAGAGATAATATTAAGTTTGTCCTTACATAGGCTGAAGAAGGAAGTGAAATGTCTATGCTGTCATGAATCACTGTCCTATTTCTTTGGCTATTCTAGAAAGACAAAGGACTGTAAAGCCAGTGCATGGTCTTGAAAGTCACAGTGTCTCCTGTGATTTTCATGGCATGAATTTGTTGGTGAATATGAGACATGCTATAAGAACACATAGTTCCCTACTTGTCTGTTCCTTAGTGCCTTGCTCCTGAAGGGCTTAATGGGTCAAGGAGGCAGCTAGCTGCTCTGACTTGACATTTAGAAAATAACCGTATGCAGAATGCCAAGCCCATATGGAGTTTCTGTGCCCATAGGATTAGCTAGCAGCCCAGCACAACTTCTGAGTCCCAACTTTAAATTTTGGGCCTTCAAGCTCTACATATGTCCTGCTTCACCAACTTACATCCCTACTGACCTAAACCACGAGTGCCATTTGCTGGCAGAAACGGGCTTGGAGTCATCTGTAAATATTTTCGTGTTGTTTAGTTTCAGGAGAATTGGGGAAACTAAACATTACATTTTCGAATCAGCACTTGGGTTTAAAAGATGCATTGACTTCCAGTTTTCTGAAGATCTTTCAGCTCGTCTGTCTTGTTTTTGCATTACAGTGTAGGAAATGCACCCACATGCTCACATCTCAAATCAGAGATGGTAACAGCTTACACCATTCCAAGTCTGTCACCATATCTAGCCATACACCAGTGTATTCCTTTCTCTTTTTACAATCTGCACCTCCACAAACAAGATTTTTGCCTAGCCTTCTGTTTCAAAAGCGTAACACTGTGCTTCCCTAGGAACTATTAATCAAGACACATAAAATACTTTGGAGAAACTAATCTAACAAACAGTACAGATGCACATAAAGAGTCTACTGTTATTTATATTATGTGACAAATTAAGCTAAGTGAAATAATAACCATTAACCAAATACCTTCAGTTTTGCAACCTTGCACAATATGCATAACAGCATATCTCAAAAAAGTTCCCATCTTGGGCTGGTTTTGCATTTAAAAGCAGCATATGAACGGATTCAATTAATGACCTTATATCTCATAAGTTTCTGATAATTAATATGAGCTGTAAGGGCTTTATGGATTGCTGGTTTGATAATTCACTAGCAGCTGAAGTAATAAAGGATATGATGGAAAGACAGCCTCATAGCTGCCTTGCGGAGTGCACTAAATGATTGAACCCAAAGAATAATAGGGATGGAAATTGCTGTGTTCATTCATGGATAATATATGACAGGAGTAAGGCAAGCAGCAAGTTAGCAGATGACTCAGCCAAGCATCTATGACTGAACAAAGTGTGATTCTAACCTTCTGTCATTGAAAATATATTTAATGGAAACATTATCATTCTGATATATTGCTTGCTAAGATAAGACATGTTTATAGTACAGTTGCCCTGTGATGCTACCATAGGACTAGATTTTGGCACACTTGCTCTTGCTGAATTGTACTTTGCCCCAAAATAAATCTACTCCTCCCAGAGAGAGACTATTCAAAAAGAGCAAGTGAACCAGAAGCTGGTCCAAAGTTGGCTGGGGCTAACTATCACCAGACAAATATAAAGGAACCTATTAATTTTTAATACACAGAGAGGAAGATCTCTATAAACACTGAGGACCACATGTAAAGTTCTTCCTTTGTTATAACTCTTTCAGCCTTAAAGTAGAGCACTGGACAATATAATTTATTTTTTAATTAACAAATTTGAATGGCCACATGCCTCAGATGCAGATCAAAGAAGTGGGATGCTGAAGGCATGGATTAAAGTTAGCTGCCTTTTCCTTGTGTCTGGGTGAGCTCAGTTAGTAACATTTTTATTGGTACGAGCACTCAGGTGTTCAGCAGCACAATACAGCATGAAGTCTGGAGTGTTGTATTAAAGTGAAACTTGCTGAAGGGAGGGGGAGAAGGATAAAAATGAAGCACGATAATCTCTAGAGCACATTATATGTGTATGCTGGTCAGGGATGGCTTGCAGCAACTCTACAGTACTGTGCAGCAGTGCCCTGCCAACAGAATTCATGCTGAAAACATATGTTCTTCTGCTCAAACCAGCTTTTACTACATCTGGAAACCAAGAGTTAGAGGGGGAGGGGAAAATAAGGCAGCAGCATATGTAATTCTCTTCTAAGAGAAACCATTCATTTGTTCATGAAAGAAATCTTTCTCCTTGTACTGCCAACAGAAATTCTCACAAAGTTCTGGAATGGATATTTAGAAGCTGGGCTAGGAAAGCAAAAAAAACCCCAGACATTTATGACTTTTTCTTTTTAAGTAAAGTCACATCTTGATATCAAGAGCAATCTTATTTAGCAAAAAGTGGAAAACTTGGCAAAAACATTGTTTAAAATGACTGCAAGACTTGTAAAACCCCCAGAATAACTCTGTTTTGCAGTCAGAAGCCTGGGAAACGCAAAACAGATGTTTTGCCCAGCCTCACTTACTCAGTCAAATCCCTCCTTGCTATGCAGACAGCTGTACCACATGTCTTTTCTGAGAAAGAAATAGTGCTTTCCTTTGGCACTTCTGCGTCATTCTCACTGACCAGCCAGACACTGTCGTCAGATGAAGACAGCTTCTCTCATCCTTCCCACTACCTAAGTCCACAGGATCTCCTCAGGACTGAGCAGCTCTGTGCTTTGAAAAACAAAAGGACTAGGTACAAATTTTAGCAAGCCTTGGTTCCTCGGTCAATTGCTGGGGCCACTGAAGTCAGAAAGCCCTACTCACTGTAATGGGTGGTGGCAGGAGAGCTCTCAGTTTGCACCCTGAACAATGCACACATTATCAGAGCTAACGGCAGTACACGTAATAATATAGCCTTGAGACTGTATCTTGGGAACGTCATAAGAGCAGATTGTTTTATTTTTGTTCATGGGAGAAACTATAGTAAGTAAGAGGAAAATCACTTGAGCAGAGGCTGAGCTCTCCCTGCTGGGTTGCTTGAGAAGGGAGGGGTGAGATCAGGGACTTCTCTCTCCAACTGATATTTGGGGGAATTTAAAGACGTTATGTTGACCTCTGGATCCTCCATTTCATAGAATCATAGAATCATAGAATTGTTTGGGTTTGAAGGGGACCTTGAAGATCATCTAGTTCCACTCCCCTGCAGTGGGCAGGGACACCTTCAACTAGACCACGTTGCTGAACACCTCCAGCCTTGAACACCTGCAAGAATGGGGCAGCCACAACTTCCCTGGTCAGCCTGTTCCAGTGCCTCACCACCCTCACAGTAAAGGTTTTTTTCATCATATATAATCTAAAGCTATTCTCTTTCAATTTGAACCCATCCTTCCTTGTCCTATCACTACCTGTTCTTGTAAATAGTCTTGCCCCATGTTTCCTAAAAGATCCCTGCAGGTACTGGAAGGCCACAACTATGTCACTCCAAAACCTTCTCTTTTCCAGGCTGAAGAATCCCAATTCTCTCAGACTTTCTTCTTAGGAGAGGTGTTCCATCCCTCTGATCAACTTGGTGGCCCTCCTTTGGACTCACTCAAACAAGTCACAGAATCACAGAATATGCCGAGTTGGAAGGGACCCATCAGGATCATCGAGTCCAACTCCTGGCCCTGCACAGGACCATCCCCAAAAGTCACACCATGTGCCCAAGAGTATTGTCAAATGGTTCTTGAACTCTGTCAGCCTTGGTGATATGACCACTTCCCTGGGGAGCCTGTTCCAGTGCCCAACCACCCTCTGGGTGAAGAACTTTTTTCTAATATCCAACCAAAACCTCCCCTGACACAGCTTCAGCCCATTTCTCAAGTTCGGTCACTGGTCATCACAGAGAAGAGATCAGTGTCTGCTCCTCCTCTTCCCCTCATGAGGAAGTTGTAACTGCAATGAGTCTCCTCAGTCTTCTCTTCTCCAGGCTGAACAGACCAAGTGACCCCAGCCACTCCTCACACAGCTTCCCCTCAAGGCCCTTCACCATCTTCGTTGCCCTCCTTTGGACACTCTCTAATGGCTTAATATCTTTCTTGTATTGCAGTGACCAAAGCTGTCACAATATTCCAGGTGAATGTCCTTCGTGTGGTGGACACCCCAGGGCTGGATGCAGTACTCAAGGTGAGGTCTCACAAGAGTGGAGTACAGGGGCAGAATCACCTCCCTCAGCCTACTGGTCACACTGCTCTGGATGCAGCCCAGGACATTGTTGGTTTTCTGGGCTGCAAGTGCACATTGCTGGCTCATGTCCAGTCTCTCATCCACCAGCACCTCCAAGTCCTTCTCCGCAGGGCTGCTCTTGATCTATTCATCCCCAAGCATGTATTGGTACAGGGGGTTGCCCAACTCAGGTGCAACACCTTGTGCTTGGTCTTGTTAAACTGCATGAGGCATTTAGGTGCAGCCTCACCCTGAAGGCACATGATGCCTGTAGCTTGATATTTTGGGATGTTCAGCTCACTGGCTGGGTGATGGGGGCACAAATCTGCATAGGCAGAGATGAATATTTCACTTGGAATTCACCACCTCCTCTCCTCAGTCCTCTAACAAACAGTTGGGTGTAGTGGAGCTCCTCATCCCTATCTGTGTGGAAGTGCTTGTTTCAGCATCTTGCTCTTGGAAAGTTGTGTCTGTGAATACACAGTGCTCTCCAGCATCTGGGATTCAGCATCCACTCTCACTGGGGATAATTTCTTGGAAAAACATATGTTTTTTTTAGGTAGGCAGATTGCTACCTTGCATCTGAATATCTGTGGGTACCCTTCATGGCCATAAAGCTTGGTCAAGGGAGGGAAGTTTCAGAATCTGACCCTAAAAATCTAGAAAGTAAATATTAAGTGAGGCTGTGCCTCTAGCCTGAAGTTACTGTTTTAAAGTTGCATTTCCATCAAAAAGCTTCTTTTGCTGAATAGCTGGTGGTTGCATTTCAGTTGACCAAGTATAACATTATTATTTTGAAACTGAGATGGAAATCTTAATAGATAACCAAGAAAATGGTACTATCACCACAAAAAAGAATAGTCTGATTATCTAAAATGATCTGAATATTAATATAATTTATAAATTTTTCTGGAAAGACAGGAATTAAGAGTTTAGGAAACTCCTATATTCACTAGGAAGTAGAGGGAGGCAGTTTGACCTCTGGCAGTCTCTTAAAATGATTAAGGAAGAAAAGGAGTTTCACCTTGTGGTGGAAGGCTTCTAGAGTGGATCAGATTAACAAGGCACTCTAATAAGCTTTTAACAACAGCAAGATTTGAGAATAATGAGGTATTTTAACTATACAAAAGGGAAATAATATAGCAAAATGGAGACTATTCAGTCACTCCTTGGAAGACAATTTTTGATAAGGAAGATGAAACAGTAAAATTTTTTTGTTTTGATCCTGACAATAGAGAAGGAGATGTTGAGAATATAAAGGTAAAGCAAAATTTGTGTGAGAGTGAACGTGAAATGATGAAGTTTATGATCTTCCTAAAGAGAATGAAAACAATGAAATGCAAGGAAGTAACTGCAACTTCAGTAACTGCAAAGGATTGATAGGCAAAGTCTTGTGGAAGGCACATGAAGGAAAACATGAAATAAGCTGGAAGCTTCTCAAATAATCAGAGCAAGAAAACAGCCATAGAAAGATACAAATTCAGCAACATCATGAGTTCTGCATTGATCTCACACCCAAGAGGAAATGTAGGAAGTAAACGGTAGGTGAGATTACTGGAGATGGGTATAAAAGAACTCAGGCATGTAAGAACAGAGGCATCAAGGACAAGAGGAAATCACTACACATTTGTAGCAAGGAAAAGACTGGTGGAGTGGGAAATATTACAAATTAAGGTCAAAGTGTTTAATTTTTTTTCCATCTATTATCCCTATAGCAGTGATCAGGTGGTTAATGTAATTAATTCCAAGGACAAAAGACCATAATAAGGAAAGACCAAACCAGAGAGGAATTAGGCTCGCCTTTACAACTGTCTGAGCTTCCATACCTGACACATGAACACCTCTGACTTGTCAGCAGTTACCACTGAGGCCTTGCAGGGAGCAGCTGGGTTACCAGGACTCTGGAAAAGGTCGGGGGAAAGGAAGGGGCAATGAAAAAACAGAGAAAGTAGAGTCAGAGGATCACAGAGATGTCAGCTTAAATGCAGTCTCTGAAAAATTCTTCACAAATAAGCAAACAAACTTCTTGGGAGGAAATGAAATATGTAAAGGTTAATATCCAACTTGGATCTACCAAGTACAAATAATCTGAAATAAGGTGAGAAGCAGCAGATAGCAATTATCTTTGCATTAATCAGATTTTGACAGTTTTGCATGGCTCACAATCCCATATGAAAGCAATATAATCTATAGGCTGTTTGCAGGCAGTTCTGGTACCTGTACCCACAGGTCAGTTGATGAAGGTTTGCTCTCAAACTGAATGAATGCCTTGGACGGGATGATGTTGGATGCTAGATGCCGCTGTCCGAAGAGGGGATGAGGCATGAGGAAGGGTGCAAGTAGAATCCCCTATTCATGCGTGCACCCTGTCTTTTGTCAGCTCGGGCGGGGAAAGGGCCAGAACATAGGGCGGAGCATGAGACAGACAAGCAGGGGAACAAACCAAGACAGGGACATGGACAAAAGGGGGAGGAGTGGAGGAAGCAGGGAGCAGGCAGCAGGCAAACTCATGGCAAGCCTGGGCACGACCACTGTGTAGTGTGAATACAATGAAACCACATAATAACAGTAAAGTCCATATGAGAACTGTAAGGTCCATATAATAAAGTCCTGTCAATTGCTGTATGCTTTTCTCCATGCCTGGAACTGTTCCCATCCTGAATCTTGCTCCTTCACATCTCACCCTTTCTTACTTGATTGAAAATGTCTGTTGTGATAGTCCTTCTTGCAGCATGCTGTGACACAAGAAATAGTTAATAACAATACAAACAGAAAAAGCAAAATTTCAAAGCAAGTTAAAAAGGGTTTGTTTAAATGGACTTGGAGGAGGACAGATCTGCATCTTCCAAATCAGTTTGGACAGCTGCATCTGCTGAGTGACTCCCCCCTTAAAAAAATAGTTTCCAGCCCGAGATGCCACTGCTCCATGGTGTCTAAAAGCTTGGTGATAGTGGTCTTCTGTGGACTACGAGATCCTGTGGAAGGGATGGGTTATGCAGGATGGAACGCAGTTGAGGGGGTGTTTGTGTTAACACAGCACCCCTGGAGCTTGCTGCCTTGTTTCCTGACAGTTCACAGGTGCACTGTTTGAGATCTGGCATTGAATTAAAAGTCACTTTTCTCCTTAAGTCGGGTGATTTTTTCGGGGGCAGCAGTTCTCCGTAGATGTTAGTGAGGGAGTGGCAGTCCTTAGTCCAGTGTCTGCCTTTGCCACATCGCTTGCACGGTGTCTTTGGAAGCTCAAATTTTGTGGTTAATAGTGGGCGGTTCTTTTTTATATGTCCTGTCTCACCACAGTGAAAACAGGTTTGTGGTCCAGCTAAAGCTTCAGCTATTAGTCTTGCTTTATGAGAATTAGACCCCACATTACGACATGCCTTAACCATGACCATAGGAGTGGGATCTTTAAGAGTTCTTAGTATTTGTTGGCAATCGTCATTAGATTGTTCTATAGCCAACCTTAAAAATAGTGCATCTTGAGCTTCTGGGTGTTTGACTTGTTTTGCAATGGCTTTCTTTAGCCTTTCTGCAGTCTATGAATGGTTCTGTTGGTTTTTGTTGTACTTGTGTGTATGAAGGTGTAGGTTCATCCGCCTCAGCAATGGTTTGAATAGCTTGGAAGGCTAGATTTTTTGAAATGTCCAATTCATTCACAGGAATCTTGGTTTGGGCCTCATTGGAAATATAAGGTCCCACTCCATAGAGCCTATTAAAGGACTCCAGAACTGGGGTCCCTGTGGTTATTGAGGCTCACTGGGCATGCTGGCGAATGCGAGTTTGCCATTCATCCAGGAAAAGTGTTGTTTGCATGTTAGTGAAGAAAGCGCTCACTAATTCCTTTATGTCATTTGGAGTGAATGTGTATGCAGCAAAGAGTGAACTCAGTACCCTTATTACATAAGGTGAGTTTAACCTGTAGTCAGTAATAGCTTGTTTTGTATCCTTCAGAACTGGCAGGGGGATGGGTTCCCAGACAGGGTGATTGTCGGGATGATAAAATGCAGGAAATGCTTTAACCAAATTCAAATCATCAGCTGTTGACGCTTGTTCCTTTATGTAAGACCATCTGCTCCTCTGGGCACTGCCACCGGAGAAGCCAGGATCATGATTACAAACATGTTGGCATGTATGTGGAGACAGGGAGGTGGAAATAGGTGGGCTATGGGGGAGTGGTGGGCCTTGTGGGGGACAAGCGCAATCTACCGGTGTGGAGGAACAAGTACATCCACAGGGTGGTGGTACTGAAGGGGTTAAAGTGCCAGCTACTGGCGCGGTGCTGCCGTGGGGAGTGGGGCATTGGAAAGGAGTACATGGATGCGTTGGGGGGGGTTGGAGGGGAGGGGGGCCGAGAGGGTTTTTTTGGTCGGGGGGGAGGCGGAGGAGGGGGACGGTGGGGGCGCGGTGCCGGCCGGGCTCACACGGGCGGGCTGGGGGGCGGGGCCGGCGGGACGCGCGCGAAATCTTCGCCCGCCGTTTCTCCACGTGGCGCCTGGTGCCGCGCTCGCTCCCCGCGCCCCTCGGCCCCGTGCGCGCGCACACCACTGCCCAGCTCGCCGACGCCATGATGCAAAAGCCGCTGGCATTCTGTGCCCCGTTCCTCCCTCCTGCTGTCCGCACTCCCCCGCCCCCCCACGCCACTCCGGGACTCCCGGGGTTTGTCGCTCCCAGGGGATCTGGACCTGGACGTTTTGGATTCTTGCTTAGATTCTTGGAGAGTTTCATCCAAACTGGTTATTTGGTGTTGCAGCACCATCAAAATTAGTCTCCAGGCAATTAGTGCTTCGGCTGCGTTTTTTTCCCCTCTCTCTTTTGTTTCCATATATGGTGTCCAATTTTTTCCCAGTCTTGTATTTTTAAATCGTCCGAGACCACTTCGCCGCGGTTTTCTAGCCATTTTGCAAGCGATTTTGCCGACTTTTTATCTAAGGGGTGTCCATGTTCAATAATAAAGTCTTTTAGCTTGCTGTATACAAATTTTTGAGGGGTTGATAGCCAGAGGCCCATTGCAAAATTACTTAGGCTTCTGTTAGTCTGTAGTTGGTTTTAAAGTTGTTTTTGTGAGGGTGGGAGATGGGATTAGAGGTTTTCCCGGTGCTCACCTTTCTCGGAGCGGTGGCCGTCTTGCCGTGATCTGGAGTTCAGCCGGGAAGGACCAGCGGGACGAAAACACTTCTCTCCGCGTCGTCTGAGCCCTTGTGGCGTGTGGGAGATTTTCTTAAGGTAAAAACCTGTACCTTTGCCCCACGTTTTGCGCCATTTGCCGCTGTCTGAAGAGGGGATGGGGCATGAGGAAGGGTGCAAGTAGAATCCCCTATTCACGCGTGCACCCTGTCTTTTGTCAGCTCGGGCGGGGAAAGGGCCAGAACATAGGGCGGAGCATGAGACAGACAAGCAGGGGAACAAACCATAGACAAACATGGACAAAAGGGGGAGGAGTGGAGGAAGCAGGGAGCAGGCAGCAGGCAAACTCATGGCAAGCCTGGGCACGACCACTGTGTAGTGTGAATACAATGAAACCACATAATAACAGTAAAATCCATATGAGAACTGTAAGGTCCATATAATAAAGTCCTGCCAATTGCTGTATGCTTTTCTCCATGCCTGGAACTGTTCCCATCCTGAATCTCGCTCCTTCACAGCTAGAGTCAGTTTCGCCCAAAACAATCACTATCTGGATGGTGGGAAAGGAGACATGCTTGATAAGTCAGCAGATGATACTGCTGGGAGGAGCTGCAAGTACATTGCAGGAGTGCTTTAGAATTCAAAGAGCCCTTGGGAAACCAGTGAAATGGCCTGGAAAACACAAAAGATGGATTTCCACAGTGAAAATGCAAGGTGCTGCACTTTGACAGGATTGATCACAAATTTGAGGTTGGTAGAACAAAATTAAACAAAGCTGTTTCATGAAAAAGGCAAATGTGTATAAAAAGTAGAGTTGAAGAGAGACACTTGGAGAAATACTATTTATTTTTTCCTCGGCAATGGCTGTAATTTGAGATGTATGTGAACAAAATTAAGAATGTACAAAGGAAAGAAACAAGAGGTCTAAAAAAGCATAACCTTGGAGGAAATAGTGAAGGAATTATCTTGGTGTGGTCTCAAGAAAAACAGGCAGGGGGAGGGAATGCTAACAGCCTTTTAATATATAAAGGCTGCTGTGAAGAGGAAAGGCGTAACCTGCCCTCTGCAACTACAGGGTATAGGTCAAGAAGCAGTGGAGTTCAGCTGCTGCAAAGGAAGTGTATAAAAATTTTCTGTGGCATTAGGGAAAACTTTCTAATGGTACAATTAGGGAAGCACTAGAATAGATTGCCTGGGGAAGTCATGGAGTCTCCATCACTGGCAGTCTCAACAATTTAGGCTAACATCTGTCAGGAACAACATACATATAACCGAACTGGCTAGGGGCCAGGGAAGTGACTACATGACCTCCTGAAGTCCCTTCCAGACCTATTTTTCTCTGGTTCTAATCATTCAGGAGACTCCCTCCCTGCCAATGCTATGTACTTTTGGTTTGAACCATTTGACATGCTGTTTGATTACTATTCTAGTTTCTTTGCATCCCTTTATATTAAGTTGTGTCCTTGTGGGTAATTCCTAGCTTATCTGAAACAGAAGTAATGTTTCACTTCAAGTTCCTCCAACAGACATTAGGGATGCATTGTGTCTCAGTGTTTTCAGAAGTTAGTTTAGTCACTCCTCAGAACAGCCCCAGATCCTAAACCCAGTGCCACAAGAGAGGAGAGTGGCTGGAATCTAAACCACATGAAGGAGCAAGGAGCAGAGCTACAGCTCGGTGAGCTGCTATGCTCCACATAGGGAGATGAAGCAGTCAGAGCTCTTATGACTTTCCTCCACCTCTCCTGAAAGACAGATATCTCTAATTTCCCACTGACAAGAGAGAACTGGAGAATCAAGACACAGACCTGCCTTCTCTCCCTAGCTCACCCCAAGGCCAGTGCTCAGAGATGCCACTCGGAGCAGGCAGTGGTTACCTGACAGTACCTGAGCACAACCTGAATCACTAAGACCTTTAGGGTTGGATCTGCGTCCCGCTTGGTTCCCCAGACCTGGAAAAATACTACCAAGAGCACCTGTCAAACAAAAAACAAAGTGGAGGAGTAGGGAAGAGGTAAAGAAGAATTTTAATATTGCCCCCGTGACTTGTATGATTCCAAACTCAGTTTACTACACTTTCCAGTATCCTCATAAGACATACAAAACAGCAACAACATTCTCAGAAATAATCAGCTTTTAAAGTGCTTAGAAAATACCTGACCTAACAGAAAAGAGACCTATTAAGCAGACTATTTACCTTAGTGTGGTATTTTTAGCTGAGTTGAAAGTACTCTTTCAAGGTGGAAGAGTGCAGAAATCTGTCTGCTACTCTGTGGAGTACAAGTGGATAGAGTCAGAAACCTGTCTCTATCAGCACTCCTCTTCTGTGATATGGAGCAATAATGCCAGTTCTCATCTCTTCCCCAGAAACCTCAGCACTGGGTTTGTCTTGCATTTCATCTGGTGTTGGCTGGTGGCACAGAAACACCTGTAGTCAGAGACAGCAGAGAGAAGAACTTCCGTGTCCGAAGTTTGCATATAAAGGAAGGGAGGAGCAATGTTCACATACATATAAAGGAAGCATAACTCAGACATTTTTGAGAACCAGAGCCCCTGTGAAGCCCCTAAACCTGGAGGAAAGAGAAGGGGTGGCTGACGTGACCCCCCCAAGATGTTGTCAAACAGATCACCTCTCCTAGGATTTTGCTTTTCCACTATGTGTCTGACCTCCTTTCATGTCAGCTGACAGTTTGCTCTCAGTCAGTTCTTGTGGTAGCTCAGAAATCCTCATTATATATTCCTCATTCATCTTCCCCTCATAGCCTCAGTTCACAGCAAGTATTCACAGTTGCCAGCTCACTGAATGAAAAACTTGAGCTTTCTGAATTTCCTGGTGTCCTCAGAACACAAAACTCCATAATAATGTCATCTGACTCCTCAGGCAAACACTTTGGCTGAGAGAGACTGTGATAAATCATGTTTATATGCAAGAAGAAATTGCTGTTCTTGGTTGGCTTTAAACTGGCTTGGAGGTCAGTGACGTCTGACTCCTACTCCAGTAGAGTTTTCATTTGTTTAGTAGATGAGTGAGTAGGTCTGAACATAGTCCTGGGCAACTAGCTCTAGGTGGCCCTGCTTGAGCAGGGGGCTTGGACCCAATGACCCTCAGGTCAACCTCAACCATTATGTGATTCTGTGTGATTCTGTGCCTCTTTTAATTCCTGAGCCTGCATGTCCTCAAATAGTCTATTTGTTTCTTGACTGGTGTTTCAAGTGTCGCTCTCCAACCTTGCACACTAGACAGGTCAAATAATAAACAATTGACTGCAAACCCCTGTAAAATCATATGAGTCATATGAGGATCTGCTTAGGGAGCTAAGGTTGTTTAGTTTGCAAGAAAGGAGGCTCAGGGAAGGTCTTCAACTCTCAGTCTCTTCAACTATCTGAAAGGAGGTTGTAGCCAGGTGGGGGTCGGCCTCTTCTCCCAGGTGACTGGTGACAAGAGGACATGGCCTCAAACTACACCAGGGTAGGTTCAGGTTGAACATCAGGAATAATTTCTTCACAGAAAGGTGTTTTAAGCATTGGAACAGACTGCCCAGTGGGTGGTGCAGTCACTGTCCCTGGAGGTGTTAAAGAAACAACTGGACATGGCACTAAATGCTATGGTTTAGTTTACAGAGCGGTGGTCAAAGGTTGAACTCAATGATTTTAGAGGTCTTTTCAAACCTAATGTTTGATTCTGTGATTCTGTAAATATCATGCAGCCCCAGTACCAGTTTTTTTGTTTTGCCTACTGAAGTTGCTACATGTAACTGCTGAGTCAAATCTCCCAAAATGCTGAATTCTAACTGTGCTCCACTCCCCTGTGAGGCACACCAATTTCTTGACAAGCAAACTAATTTTAGGAAATACAGAGCATTCAGAAGAGGGGACTTTGAAACTGCAGTGTTTTCAAACTTGGTGACAGCAAAGCTGCCAGTCGTGCCATCCCACACATGCAAAGACAAGAGGCAGTCACTCAGAAAATGGTGTCTGTGCCTTACTCAAAACCTACTGTTCTCCTGGTGGCATCAATATTTATTTAGGTCACTTTATAAAAAGGACAAATTAAGCCTCAGGGCAGACTTGCATCCTTTGACTCTGTAAGCAGAATCTGTTCTCATGTTGGAGTAAATGGTGATGGCTTTGGTTTGTTGAAGATAAGAGATCTTGCTATTATACACTTGAGTGTACTGCAATGGAAAGCAGAATTTGATCTTCTATTAGAAACAAATAATCAAAAGTCTTCATACTGTTTCCTCAAGTTTCACTAGTTGAAAAACAAACCAAAACAAAAAACAAACAAAACTTCCCAAACAAATACAACAAAACAACAAAAGCCCAAAACCAAACAAATGAAAACAAAAACAACAACAAAGACCGCAAACAGGCAAACAAACAAAAACCAAACAAAAACCCATGAGTGGGAATAATATTTTTTTTCTCTTTTTTTTGGCCTGCCCTCAAAGATCTCCAGCAGGTTACATTGATTCCTCAATAAAGAAAGACTTTCATTTGCAGTAAGGTTTTTTTGGTGCCATTAGAAGGAATCTGCTGCAGAATTCAGCCTAATAGCACAAAACATTTCCTATAGCAAAAATTCCCTAGGGAGAAGAGTTTGTTAGAAACTTGAACAGCCAATATATAAGTGAAGTTATGTCCAATACAATACTAGTTAATTGAAGTATACAAATATAGGTATTCCTTTTTTCCCCTTATTGTTTTCTTCATCTCTGTGGTTTAATCACAGCTTTAATGATTTTTATGTCCCCTTTCTTTTCTTTATACATGCAAATATATAGCTCCACTTGCCAGAGTAAACAATATATCACACCCCATGCAGCTGAAATCATTGTCCTGCTCCCATCACAGAAAGTCTGTGTAACTTTGTTTTCCTCAAAATACTGTCAGGAAATTCTGTAAAAAACATCAGCCATGTTAGGAGGTTTTCAAACCATATATTTTGAAGATGATTTTCTTGAACAGACCTTGCATGAGCTCAAGGCAAATTCTAATGATGCTGGTAAAAAAAAAGCCTACCAAACAAGGATGAAACCCTTGTGATTTGGTGGACTATTTAGACATATGGCTAATATGAGAATTTACTGTGAGAGCAGCCCATTTCAATGGATTGACCATACTCTCTGTCCCTTTGCCCAGTGCCTACCTGATGCCTTTCCCCTTTCTCCTCTGGATGTCATCAGTGGTACCAGCTGCCTTCTCACCAGCAAATTGTGAACAATAAGAACAACTTCTTACATAGCTTAGGTACTGCTCAAAAGCATGGCTTGCTTTCCCAGAAGAGTAAAGAAGTACTTTTTTTCTTAGGTTTTACTGTTAAATCTGTGGAAAAGAAAGACAACTGTTGGACCAGATTTTGTGTCTGAGCTCCTTTCCTTGCCCAAGAGCAGCAGTAGGAAATTTTGGTGATATTTGCAAGTGTGTCCTTGCATCCATAGGGCAGTAAAGATATTAGTTGTTACAATATATAAGTTAATGGCACTACTTAAGATAGAGCTACAGTGAATTGTTCAACAAAACATATGTGATTTTTTTTTTTTGTTAGTGAATAGCAGGTCACCAAACCTTGAAACTACCTGTAGGAAAAAGTTAGTTTTGTTGAGTCTCGCTTGAACAATGTCTTTAAGCAACAGGTGCAGTAAGAAAGTGCTTACATCCCATCTTTTCAAAACAACTCGGGTTGTAATTTTCAGATGACCCTAATTTCAAAAGTGAACTAATTTATACTCTTAAAAGTGTTTTAAAATATAAATATTTAAAGCAGAACCAAAATATTTTGAAATCATTAAAATTAAACTTTTTTTATGAGGATGGCCAGAAATTTGGTTTGGCCAATTGTTTTGCAGTAAATGTTTGATATTTTTAAATATTTCTGGCTTCAGTTCAAACAGGACAAAAAAACTTACAGGTGACATATAAAGATGAAAAAGAAAATTAATGTGGAGATGTTATGTGCATACAATCCCTTGTGCTTGTTTCAGTATTTGCTGCTATCCCAGTGTGAATCGAGAAGAATGAGGTAACTTAGAGACATGTATAAAAGATGTATGAAAACCCTATTAATTTTTATTATGCCTTGTGTCTGTCACTCACAAAGTCCTCTCTTTTCCAGGGACAGCATGCTTTTAATACTAGAGCTTCCTTCAGTGAACTCCAGTTAGACATCTCCACTTAATTACTCTAAGTTATTTACAGGGGGATTTTTTCTTAATCTTGGAATGAAGGAATTTACTTGCCTTTGAGAAACTTATTCTGGATTTTTTCACAGCAACACCCTTTTTTTTCACTCAGTCTGGATCTGTGTCCTATGAGTGGGCTATAACAAGTCTGAGAGCAGATAACTGCTTTTATAACATGTCCAGCATATGTACATGTCAACCCATGTTACACAGGAAGTAAGCGAACATCATCATTTTACTGAGGAGCTCCTGTAATTTTCAATTTCCATATTAACCGGAAAAATAAGACTCCTTGGGAAGTTTATGGCCTGAAGAGTGACAAATACTTGCAATGCACAGAGACATGGTTTCCAGATAGTCTTTACTGCAATACAGCTTTCCAGCCCACATGGATTGCATCAGGAAAAGCAGGCTGGTGGCTACCGCTTGGTACAAGGAGGGAAAAATGACCAGGGAAAAAAGGGATGAAAGCCTTCCTGAGCAGTCTGCTGAGTGACAACCTCTTCCTTCTACCAAGGAAGAGTTTCCAAGTGTATGTCATCCAAGAATGCATTGATTCCCCAGCAAGGTCTGTATCCTGGTTTCAGGTCATGACCAGTGTCCATGCCTGCTAACAGCTGTTCCTTGGAACTTACTTCCCCGCTTCTGCCATACTTGGCAGCTCCTTTCTCACTTCGGCACAGCACGATAGACGGCAGCATCTCGTCACATCTACTCACAAGCTCGTCTAAAGCACATTCTCATGACATCATCTCAACACCAGTTAGCAGTGCAGGAACTTGTGCACTGCCTTCAGCCTCAAAAGGAGTGTTTAGCTTCAAAAAGAGATGGTTGAGAGGGGACCTTATCAATGTCTGTAAGTATTTGAGGGG
The DNA here is from genome assembly GCF_003984885.1 of Neopelma chrysocephalum. Taxonomy (NCBI): domain Eukaryota; kingdom Metazoa; phylum Chordata; class Aves; order Passeriformes; family Pipridae; genus Neopelma; species Neopelma chrysocephalum. The sequence continues at coordinate 1,145,152 of NW_020897689.1, read as the reverse complement.
AAGGTGTCAAGAGAATGGAACCAGGTCTTCTTGATGGTGCCAAGCAATAGGACAAGAGGCAACAGGCAGAAATTGATGCACAGGAAGCCCCACCTGAATATGAGGAAGAACTTCTTTACTGTATGGATGACTGTGCACTGTAACAGATTGCCCAGAGAGGCTGTGGAGTCTCCCTCACTGGAAGTATTCAAGAACTGTCTGGACACACTCCTGTGCCATGTGCTCTAGGATGACCCTTCTTGAGCAGAGGTTGGACCAGATGACCCATCATGGTCTCTTCCAACCTTATCCATTACCAAAGTATTGTGGAGCAAGTCAACTGGTGTAGGGTTGGCTCTGTCAGACATGCACGTGAGCAAACTGCACTCCTGGGCAGTGTTTTAGACAAGCAAGGACCCATTCCTCTGAATAATTTTATGCTATTCCTGTCAAATCAGAAGTCTCTTCCAAAAATAACTGGCCAGTGACATTTTGTCTCAAATGCCTGAAAACTGGAAGTCGACTGCTAGGAAGAAACCTTGTTGCCTTCCACAGCACCCATGGCCAAAATGAAGACAGGTCAGTGTAACCAGAGGTAGCCCATCTGACAACTCATCTTACCTGAAGTTGTACAGGGTATGACCTATTTCAAGGGTTGAAATACACTCTGAGTGACCTATTGAGGTTTCAGCACACAGTAGCATTGGTTTAGTTGTGCATAGAGAGAGGGGAGCAGCAAGTGGCTGCATTCGTGCAAATGCCAAGGTATAGCTGATGTTTTCACAACTCCATTTCTGGGCAACTCTGAGGATTCTCAGGAAGACTTTCCCAGAGGTCTAACAATATACAAAATTACCACAAGTCTAGTTCATGTAGAGGAGGATTCTGCTGAAAGAGAAGGTGTTTTTCTCCCTTGCTGTTCCCTGGGACTTGCTGACTGTTTCCAGAGCTGTAATGAAGGTGAGAACCGAACCACTGAGAACATATTTTCTGTCTTATACTAAACCACATATGTATTGTCAGTTTATGTATTTCATAACATAAGTGTACGTTTCATTACAGTGTGAAGTATAATTTTAAGATATTAAGGATGTGAAGTACACCCAGCACAAGACATGACCCTGCAGGCATGCCACAACAGTGTACAACTTCATCTCCTGAGCCTGGGAGACCCACAGGTACAAGTGAGTAGGACTTAGGGGACAGGTGTACCCACCAGGAGAAGGGCACCACCACTTCCTGGACCTGTCACTGTTGAGGCCTCCAGGGTCATGCAGAGTGTTCACTAGTGTCCTTTTCCTGCATTTCAAAAAGTAATTATACTTACAAAACAACAGCATTTTGTTTCTCTCTGTTTTTCTCCAAAACTCCTTAGCTGCGCTCTCTTTCTGGTTCACATTTTAAATGTGCCTTGGCAGCAAAAGCCTCAGCTTCTTTAATTTATTACCTCTGTTTATGGAATATGGATATTGGGCCAACTTTACTTCTTACATTAAGTGAATCAGTGCAAATGCAATCACTTTTGGACATCCACCGTATAAAATAAGCATATTTAGATGATCAAATAAGTGTTCCCATATGCATGTTGGCTGATATTTCGTGCTGGTATAGCATTCTTATTTTTCTTATGTGGTGTCCTTTGTCTTCTTTCCTTCCCTTTTTGACTGCATTTGGTCAGTTATTCAGGGAAAAAAAATTACTTGTACCTTAAAAGAAATACTGTCTATTCAGCATATGGCATTTATAGAACTTCGGAAATTCTTTTGGGAGGTGTGCTTCAGATTAGCGGTCTCTCTCATTTGGGGATGGTTTTAATTTGTTAGCACTTTAGATCTGTAGTCTTGAGGTAGCTCCTTTTTCAGTCAATAAAATGGTTAGTGAAATGAGGGTAAAATATTATAATTGTGTTCTTCAAATCAGATTTTTATGTGGTTTTTTTTCCTCCTGGCATGTAAATCTGTCATTCTGAGAAGAATTTTTCCCATTTTCTTTTAATCTTCGGTGCATGTGCCAAGAATGATGATTTTAAACATGAATTACCACAGTGACTCAAAGTCAAACTGCTCGGAGGCTGTTACCCCGTGAAGAGAAGGGAGCCAAAAGCAGCCCAGCTTTGACTCCAGAGATTCCAGCTGAAGTCTGCCACCCTGTCTACCGCCTCACCTCTGCTCCCAGCTCTTCCCCTCTTTGGTACCACAGGCACAACACTAGGTGCAAAGTGACAAGCCACGCATAAGAAAAGCCAGCCAGATTAGCAAAGACAAAGATGTACTTGAACCCCACTGACTGCTGGCTGTTGGCTTCCTGCAAAGCAACAGCTCTGTCATAGCCAGCCTGGCTCGTCCATTTATCCACCTTTACTCATCAGTGATGTATAGCCAAAGCCCTTAGCTGTGATGCTTTGTGAAAGGAGGGAAGGGATGTACAAATGCCACAAAAACCTTCACCAGTAGCAGCCAGCTATGGCAACAACATAATGGAAACAGCTGAAGAAGGAGTCAGCAAAAGGTCTCTAATCTTCCATGGCTACAAATTAAAGTCTTTGTGCAGCAGAAACTGTTGAAAATGGCATTGCCTCTATGGAGCAAATGAGAAGAGCAATGGAGGATGACACTGTGGTTTGCTACAGTAACCAGAAAAACAGGTGCCCTTAGGACCTTGTGACTCATCCCATCCATCCCAGTCCCAAGGTAGAATCTGCATCTAGGCAGTCAGGCAGGCAGATGTTTGTATAACCTGACCCTAACAATCCTCTTGTCACAGGGATTTCATACGTTCCCAGTTAGTCTTTACTGGGGCTCCAAAATCCTTCCCAGAAAAAAGCTTTTCCCAACATGAAACTTAAAACATTGCTATAACTTCAGGTCATTGTTTTCTTTCCCCTTGCTCACAGACATAGAGAACAGATTGTTCTCTTCATTCTATAGCACCTTTTTTACACTACAACCATGTTTTCCAATCGGTTATTTCTTTCCTTCTTTCACACTGAAATACGTGGGCATTGCCAGGGGTTGCCTTCCTTAGCCCTTCCTTCCTTCCTTACTATGGACTTGACCGCTGTGTGAAGACCAGTCTACATGGTCAGTTCACTGACAGAGAGACAATATGCACCTTGTGAGTCAAACCACAGTGCAAAGATGTGGATGACCAAAGAGGCCACTGAAATGCAGTCTAAGATGCCTTAGGTGTGCAACACGCCACAAGTATTTTTGTCGTGTATTTGTGTGTGTGCTTAGATGCTTTGGACCTTGGTTTTTTAGTTATACAAATGGTGAATTTATTTCTGTCACTCTAAAAGATTTTCAAATGGATATGCACTTGTTTCTCTCCTCTGAAATATTCATGTAAAGAAAACTAAGAGTAATATTTTGCATCAGGAATTAGCTTAAGTGGTAAATTGCTTTGTAGCTTGACTATTGTGATTTAGAAATTAACAAATCCTCCTGAAATGTCCAGGCCCCCCTTGGGATGGTTGGCAGTAAACCATCCTCAGAGAACCTGCAGAAATGGAAGTTGCTTGTCCCTATTTGCATCTCCCCACAGGTAATCAGGGACATATCCTGCAGCTGGAGCTTGTGATTCAGATGTCCCAGTTGCTGCCTGCGGTATCTGAGCCCATTGCAAGAGGATGAATTGCAAGATATCTAATGTTTCACATGAGCAAAGTCAAAAGCACCATGCTGAGTAAAGTATAAACATGCTTAAAAACACAACAGTGAGCAAAAGCAAAAACATGAACTTGCACAGTTTCCTTTCTCTTGAAAACCTATACTGATCATGAGCTCCTTATGAAGGCAAGGTTATGATTTTGTCCAAGAAAAAAGGCTTCTGTTTGAAGCTAAAACAATTAGCTTTATTATTTAGAAAAACAAAACCCAAAACTAGAGAGAGGTGCAACTGAATAGCATTTCATAACATATAGGAAGTTTCACCATTATACTTGACAGGAACAGAATAGGCTGGAATCAAAGGGGTATGTTAACAACTCAGCATATCTCCCCCTTTGGAAGTAGTATTAGTCTATCATATCACCAAAAAATAATAAATCTTTGTAAAAGGCAGCAGTTGCTTTCATAGTCTGGTGGCAAAACCTGTCTGGCACTATTGGAAAAGTAAAAAAAAGGTAACATACTCTAAATTACATTGTTAAAACACCTACAGCCTAGTTCATTTTCATATGCTATCCATATGTAAGCCCTGAGCAATAGACAGCCACTTAAAAACCGTTGTTCTGTGTGTGTGTGTGTGTGTGAGAGAGAGAGAGAGAGAGAGAGAGAGAAGATGAACATAGAGGCCTGTGTTTTTATTCTGACATTTTCAAATGGAAATATTGCAAAATCTAACTGGCATGAAAATAATTAAACTGGATAAATAAATGAATAAATATAATAGCAAGTTTTCACATATAAAAATTCCTGAAAAGTTTTTAGCTTTATCAACCTCCTTCCACACCCACCAGAGCATATGGCCCTCTGTTTGTGCAAATCAGGCGCCTTTGCTTAAAGTCGTTGTTTCTATTAACACTGTGACTAATTACTGAAAACAAACATGTGTAAGTATGATCTCTGCTAACTGCCTCTGTCAACCCATCTTTTTCTTCTTGCTATTCAGTTGAAGGGATTAAGATTGCTTGCAAAAGTACAGTAGACCTCCACTTAGCCTGCTAACTGGCATGAATAAACAAAACCCATCAACCACAATTGACGTCAGGCTTCAAAAAATGTTTTTTACATTAGTTTTAAAAGAAACCCCAAGAACAAAAAAAAGTGAAAAAGTTTCAGAGAACCTCAGAACACCAAATGTAAAGACCTTTAACATGGGACATAAGGGGCTGCTTTGGGATGAGTATTGAGAACACAGCTCTACAAGCTGCAGCACACGAGCTCAGATGGGTGGCACACATTTTTTGCTGAGGGTAACCAGCGTTGTCTCAGTATGCAAGTCTGGCCATACATGCACACAGAAGGGGCATCCAGAGAAACTTGAATGTCAGTCTTTCTTGTGGTTTTCTCCCATCCAGAAATAAAAACAACAACAACAAAAAAGACTCAAAGCATCCATTTGGTCTTTGTAAGATACAAAGAAGAAGAGACGCAAGCAGATTTTTCTTCCAAGTGCCCTACAAAAGCTGGATTAATGCACTGCTATGACAGCATTACAGAGTGGGGGACAGCAGCCCACACGGTTCCTCATCTTGTTGCCTACCTGAGACTAGAGGAGAATGGAGAGACCCAGGCTGCTTTGAAGCACATGTTGTCCTTATCAGAGTAGAAATAGAGGGGAAAAAAGCATTTTTATGATAGAGCTTCAATGCATGTGCTCTTCACATCTCCAGTGTATGCACTGGCTGTGGCCCTGAAGAAGCTGTTGGGCTCTGAGCTGCTGAGGCCAGTGATGAAACCAGGTCTCAGTGAACTTCATTCTCACACACACATTGACTGCTCCTGAGAGGAGCTAGCTCTACAGGATGGAGAGAGAGCTAGTAACCTCCTTTACACTGCCATGCTGCCTAACATAAGTTGTCGGACGGGGTCTTACTGCATTTTACCTCAAGTTGTACATAATGTAAAAACAAATTGCATGCTAGAAAATTGTGCAAGTCTACATCTGCTGCTTTTTCCAAGCTCATAGTATGGTTGGGAGCCAATTCCCTGTCATTTCTCATCTCTTGCACTTTACACAGGGTGTTTCCTTTATAAAACAACTTGCCTTTGGGTTTAATGATTTCTAAGGAAACATAACTCTGTCACTGCGCTCCGGTGTTTAATTTCTCCTTTGCTGTTCGTGTCTGCCTGGTGCAGCCCAGGGATGCCAGTGTGCTCACTGAACTGTGCATGCACTTTGTGTGCTCTTGGGCTCATGCCCATGCCTAGAAGCTGGTGTTTGATCTAGACTGAACAAGATGGCCTTAGCCTTCAAAGTCAGCATGTTTACATTCCTCTGCTCTATCTTGCCTCTTTTTTTCAAGTACCCCCAAGATAGGTGTCTTGCTGTTAGAATAAATACTTACCTTGTGCACTGCCCTTTTCTCTGGTGGCCTCAGCATGTTTTTGCAGAGGTGGAAGCAGTGTTAACTCATTTTATGGGTGAAAAAATGGCAGCAGAGTGCTCAGACCTCTAGGGCAAAGCAGAGAGAGACAGCAAGGAAAAAAGCACAGATGTCCTCTCAACCCAGCCCAATGTAACCCAGCCTGGTTCAAACCCATCTAGTGAGCCATAGCACCTCGCCTTTCCCACCAGCCACCCTTGCCTCAGTGACTCCTTCTCTCCCTCCCAAACCAAGCCTCTTGGTGCAGTGGGCTGAGGGAGGCAGAAAATGGGTACAGTATAGCAAGAGGTGTGCAGAAATAAAAAGTCCTTAATTATTCAGTCCTTAACTGTTCACTGCAGTGCAACATAGATTGAAGCAACCAGGGCAGATGTGCTGATCGCCTGGTCTGTGCGAATCACTGGAGGAGACTGGGTCAGATAGTAAGGTCCTGCAAACCAGACTGGTGAAGAGAAGATATGGAAAGGAGGTAGGGGGAAAACCTTTCTGAGAACAGGAGGTGAGCAGGATCAGTGTTCAGCTGGCTCTGTCTCCCATCACATGACATTTCTTTGGCTGTAGGAGGGGAACAGCAAAATCCACTGCCACCCACCCATTCAGAAACAGCCTCTCTCTGCCTGGGATGGCCACTGCACAGCAGGGACAAGGGCTCTGCTGGCGGTAATGGGGAGAGTCTATCTGGCTCTTCTCAAGCTCAGTAGAGGTACTGATCTTGCTTGCCAGGACTAAAGCCATGTAAAGGAAAACCCAGTGATCCAGTGGTTGCTGCTTGTTCCTACTGCCAGGCCCAATACATATAAGAAAATTCAGCTCCAAACATGGCACATACCCCACATGAACAAACAGTCTGAGAGCTGGAATAACCAATCGAAAAACAAGGGAGCTACAGGAACAGGAAAGCATTGGCAGCAAGGTGTACAAAACTCAAACAGGAGTTTACTGTTCAGTCCCTCTTCAGTCATCTTGTCAGTGCGACCTAACCCTCCTCAGCATGCCTGGGAGAGGGGAGATGAAGCAGAAACAGGTAACCTTCTGGCTTGAGTGTCATCAGGTTTCCTTCCCTTCTTACAGACATTTTAATTTTGCCACCACTTCTCTGAAGATTCAAAAATGTGAAGCAAAGCACCTTGGTTTTGGCTGATGTGTCTCACACTAAGGTGCTGACACTGCACCCTCAGTTTGCCGCACTAATCCAGGATCATGTACTTTCAGCCTACGGGTCGGGGGAAAAAAAGAGTCAAAATGGTAAACAGCCTACCTCTTACCTGCACCTCAGCTCACAAAATCAGGCAGTGCAGTTCAACACACACACAAAAAGTCAATTCGAGGGCAGAAACTCTCAGACTTCATAGTTAGCATTTCCCAATGCACGGTGGAGGCTGACAATTATTTTCCACTCTCTGAAGCCTGTGGTTTGAAACTGGCAACTCTGAGCTCAAATTCCCCTTTCACTCTAAATGCCATTTAATGGCTGTGTAACTGGAAGGGTCAAAAATCAGGTCTCATTTGGGAATGGCCCCTTCCAGAGCCAAGGCCATGGCCCCTGCTGAGGCACAGGAGAGCTCCCAATTTCCAGGCGGTCATTCACAAACACTGGGCTTGCTCGAGAACAACTTTTACAGAAACTCTAAACACCAAAATGCTTTCAAAGAGTACAGATTGTACAGACGACAAGAGAAATTAATCAAATTACTAGAAGGCTTGTGAGAACCTTAAAAGACTGCTTAGTTCAGGGCTGGAATTCTGACATGAAAAAAAAACAAAAACTCTTTGCATATGTCTTCACGTTGCATTTATTTATGCCTCTGCCCTTCCTCTTTATCTTACACCAACTTGCAAAATTAACAAAAAATACCTCCTCTGCTTAAGAAGGTGAAGAGCAGATGCTCCATGTCAGAGCCTTTGGGACATTCTATTAGGAATGTATCTACAATTTTACTGAAAACCCAAAATGAAATAAAATCCTTCTAAAAAGAGTTAATCCATAAAATAGGCTTTGCAAAGTTCTCACTTCCTCTCCTCTTCTGGAAGGGTGCAGGGGGTGGGGAGTGATGTTAATTCCAATCCCAATGTCAAATATCAATTTAAATCAAATTGGGATTTAATATCAATTCACAATTTATATCTGAGGTCATGGCCATTATTTGATATCTTAAAAAATACTATATGTCTACAACAAGAAGCAAGAGAATTCCAGGAGTCCAGGGAGGATTGTTTACACTGGCAAAATAGCAATGTTTGAATGCAATTGGCAATGTCTGAGTACTTGTGGGAAGTTCCTGGGAGCAGACCATGGTACAGAGCTAGGACCAAACAATGGACATACATGGAAATCATGTTGATGACGGTTCTCCTCCTGCTGGGGCAGTCTTAATTTCTGTAACAATCACACTATGGATGGATTTACTTCTGGAGACAGCATAGTTAATTAAGCCCTGCATGTACCAGAGAGTACCCTTGGGAAATGCACTGGACAAAGGCTGTAGAAGTTACTGCTTGGTCTACACCTCTAGAAAGGTGCTTCCCTTTCTTAATGAGTATTTCCATTAAGTTTAAAATAGAAAGAGATCTCTATGCAAAACCTCAAGTGCAGAGAAAACATTAAAAACATATATGGTTTATGACAGCAATTAATCTAGGCATTAGTTTGACTTTGAAGGCAAAGTACATCTCTGATCCAAGTCCTTAAGCATAAGCACTTAGGAGGTTTTCTTACGAGGTCTCCCCCAGCCACAAACAAGAAACAGATTTGAGCTTGCTGGGCATGGACATAAACTGAAACTTAGAAGAGATACCCTCAAGAATCTGACACCAAGGCTTTCCTGTCTCATCCAGAAGCTGGAAAAAGTGAGATTACATGACCCTGTGATCTATGTCAGCATTTCAAGTGACATTTTCCTGTGTTGGGGCTAGTGACTCACAAAGTACCATTCACAGAGGGAACATTGGTAACGAAGTTCCACAGAGAAGGTAGGAATACAGATTTTTAACATTTTTATTACACAGTAAAGAATACAACAATACCTGAATCATACTTTAAAAGATTCACAGGTTGACAGACCATACATTACAGTCCAACTAAAGAAAAAAAGGATAAACAAGAAACCACAGTTCAGACATAGTAGACTTAAAAGCTCAAGAGTATGCTGACAAAAGCACAATGCCTAGACCCCACCCCCCCTCAGTGTTAGTCTACCATTAACTTGTGGTACATGTCTGAAATTCAGTATTGCACAACAACTTTTCTTTTTTTTTTTTTCACAATAATGTCGCGGAACCCCAAAAAAAAAATAAAAATAAGAAAGTACTTCAAATCTGCATTTCAACAGTCTCCAATCTTTAATTTTTTTTTTAATTATTTTTTATTTTTTTTTAGTTTCTGTTCCTTGAGGAATTCGGACAACATGGAGTCACTTTCTTCCCCTAAACGTATTCCAGACATAGGCATGCTTTGCATAAGTAAACCAGCCTTGTAATTTTTTTAAATCCCCAAGACATGCACCTACACAAAATAAAAAAAAATAAAAAAAATTAAAAAAAAAGAGACAGGCGGCCCCTGTCACACACAGTCTCATGACAGAGAAAGAGATAAAGAGGAGAGTAAAAGAGACAGAGAGAGGAGAGATAGAGGACGCCCTATTCCTATTAATGACCGCCATTCAGTTATAGTCCAATGAAGTTAACTTTGTTTTTAATGTTATACCTACAAATTATACTCTCACATAGCCTGTATATAAGTGACAAGCAAAAAAGGAAAGTAACAAAAGTTTTTTTTTTCTTTCTCTTCTTTAGGTTTATGAGGTCTGCATTGTTACCAAGAAGTGATATGGTTTGCAGCTGTATGAGCTTTACTTTTGGTATCCTGGTTCTTTTGTGCCCATTTGGTTTGACTAGACCAGTTTTTGTTAGCTACTGGTGCAATATACATGCTGTCAGAGGTAGAGTGAAACTTTTTGCCACTGAGGAGACTGTAGCAAAACAGGAGGAGAGGAGGAAGAGGAGAAGGAGATAGAGCTCAGAGTTGGGGGAGTTGTTTCTTTTTTTTTTCTTTTTTTTTTCTTTTTTATTTATTTTCACTCCGGGTGCCCTGAATTTAAGTAATGAGACATATTGTACTAATCCTTATTTTACACACTAGTGTTAAGAGTAACAGTGCTGTTTCACATACATCACAGCTTCTAGAAATAAAGACATATGGGTATGACATACCTCATTTTTGGGATTATTTAACCCTTCATAACCTAGAACATATAATAGCTCTGTAAGAAAGGACTGTCCAGTGTCACAAGCAGACTAGAAACCAGAGTGAGGTCAAATGAGTCTGGGAGCACCATGGTAAGATATAACCCATCTGGAGATCAGTCATGTCCTTTATTGCCATATCAGGTAGATGTGCAGGCTAATCAGCCTTTGGAACTGGGCTTTAGCTGATGTGTTGGATAAATGTTAGCATCAATTCACAACGGCAAATGAGAAAAATGACAGTTTCAAATTTTGATGATGCAAGGCTGGTGCAGCTTTCTAGCCCTGGTGGTCAGTGACAGGACACCAGGGTCCAAGTCCCAGACTTGTCACCAATTTAAAAACTAAAGCAAATTCCATAATGTTGCGCTTTAGAAAATCTGGATAGTGCTTATCCATTCTTAAAAGCATTTCAGATTGCAAAATATTAGGTGTTATATACATCCAATTGATCTCCAAAATTAAATGTTTCAAATAGCAATTAACATGCTGTGCATGGGTGTTTTGTCTCAAGCCTTGGAAAAGAAAGAAAGGAAATCAAATATAAACAGCCTGCCTTTTTCTTATTTAGCAATAAAGCACACAACCGTTTCCTGGGCTATAGTATTCACAACTAACAAGTAGTTCTGGTCTGGACCCTGGACAATGAAGGGTTAATGGATTCACACTATACCTTGCTGAACATGTTTAACCTGCTGATCATTTGGAAAATAGTACTGGTGCTTTTCAAAATTCAGATTTGGTCCATCAGATCAGTCTTTGGCTGACTTCCCTTTTTGTAATAATACTGTATATAACCTGGCATTCAGCAGTGTTAAAGCTGTCAATCTACACCTCAGCATTAGGAGCTCTAATTATTTTTTTTTTGTAAAATCAGAAAGACTTAACGACCTTACAGTGATATGCATGCACTGTCCTTTTTTAAAGTATGATATCTTGTTTATTTTATTTTATTTTTTTATAAAAACATCCCTATTAGTGAATTTTTGAAAAAAAAAATCCACCACTACTCTATGCTACAGATAAACTTGGTGAAATGGCTCTAGCATATTTAAAAAGAGTTTGCCCAAAAAAAAGCATGCCTAGGGAGTCATTGTGACAGTGCAAAATACATTTATGTACATCCCTCTTACAAAAACACCAATATGTTAGCATTCCGTGAAGCATGCTAGTTTTCAGAAAAAAAAATTCTATTACAGAGTGAAATAGCAGCTCCAATAGATAGCATTTGTTTTTCTTCAGGACAAACAAAAAAAGGGTGTTTTTTAATTTTTTTCTTTTTTCTTTTTTTTTTTAAGCTACTAGAGAAATATCACTAATACATACAGATATAAAAGCAGCATAGAAAGTTACAGGTTTCTCACCAACTAGGAATAAAGAAGACTAAATGTGAGCATGGTTAAACTACAATGCATCTTCACATTTGTCCAACACATTTACAAGAAAAACACCATTGGGAAACCTCACAGGACATAAGTGTTTTAACACCAAGAGAACTACTAAGGGGGGTTTTCTTTCTTTTTTTTTTTCTTTTTTTTTTCTTAATTAAAAATCCAAACAGGATGGGTGGAAAGAATTTGGAAAGGGGCTGGAGCCACCGTGTTATTAACTATTATTATTAATTTTCAATACAAAAATGAATGAGCTGGAATAGACCCGATTGTCATACTCTGTGGAACCTTGCAAAAAAAGTGAAGAAATGTTGAAAGGTTTAGTTGGAGCAGCTGGCTGATGTCAAAGCCGCCAGGATGCTAATTAACTGCAGGCTGTGTCCCTTATTTCTGTATTTAAAAGGAAAAAAAAAAAGCCTTTTGTATTATGGCATTTTTTTTCTTTGCTGCTGTAGTCCTACATCCCACTGCAAATCATCTTTCATTTTTCATTCTGTTGACCTGGATATTATTTTATTTCTTTTAGAAACAGGAAAAAAATGAACATCTGTGTCTCCTTCCAATCTGCTGCACATCTGCGTGTTTTGATGCGGGTCTTCAAAGTTCAGTCAGTAACCCACGGACGCCATTCATCTTCTTGTTAAAATGTCTACTGCTGTATCCAATGCTCATGCCCTTGAGGGTTATTTTTTTTTCTCTCTCTCTTTTTTTATTTAATTTCCATTATTGTTATAAAGAACATTGTGACTTTAATATTAGCATTTTGCTTTCAACAGCATTAGCAATCTCTTGGTTTGCTGTTTGGTAAAGCATCTGTTAATGAGGTCATCTAGTTTAAAATCCCAGCTACTGGAAAATAACAGGGAGGAGGTCAAATCTATCATTTTGTGTATATTCTCTGCTCTCTTTTCAGTTTTCTAAAGAAAAGATATCTTTGTTATCCACAATAAGTCATTATGACCCGTTACTGGCCTTACGTATTTTCTACCACCTCAAGATACAGTAAGTTCTTATTGAAGTATTGAAATATGACAGTTCAGTTAAAATCTTTGCGCATCTGAGGATGAGGAATTGGTTTCATTTTCTGCTGTGTTTTTGTTCCGGAGTTTCGAGTTCAGTTTTAACGAGGAGTCGCCTCTATGGTGGATGGGGTTCCTGGGGTGGTGGACCGAGGAGTAGCTGCTGGTGGAGTGTCAATGGGGCTCCCGGCCCCGCTGCTGGGTGTCACGGAGGAGCTCACTGCTGGTGTCTCTCCTTGCTGCTGGGCTTGGAGGGTCTGTCCACAGATGTGATGGTGCTTCTCCCAGTCCTTATGCTGGCAAAATGAGCCGCAGTATCTTGCTGTGTTGCAACCACTGCAGGTTTCACTAGCTTTCCGGCCACAGTTCCAGCAACTCTAGAAGCAAAAGAGGAGGGAGAGAGAGGGGAGAAATCAGCTAGTGTCCTAAATTTTACACTAAAAACAGCTGCCAGGGAACTGCTAGTCAACCCTCTGCCTAAGAACAGCTAAGGCATCAGTAGGTGCTACACCTTGGGTGTCTGAACCTGTTCTACAGCAGCTCTGGTCACCTGGGGGACTCTGGCCCTCAGAAACTGGGCAAGAATAGAAGCAGCTATTTGCCAGTACTAATGATGCAAACTCCAAGTATGCCCTCACATCCGGCCATCAGCAGCAGCATACTCACTAATAGAAAATTTCAGTAAAACTTCAGCTAGCTCCTCTCACAGATTTACTAAAACAAGTAATGAAACACGCATACATCAAAACCCCGTTCTTCCAAAAGTGGAGAGGGACTAATGCAAGACAAGAAAGGGGAAAAAAGACTTAACACACAGGTAAAACTTACTACCCTAGGAAAACTTCATTTTCAATTGTCTGAGTAATGCCATTTGACTCAGTGGCACTTCTGGCAGTGAACAGTTAAGCTAGAGCCTAAATCTTTGGCAGGATAGGGAAGCCACTGAAGAATATGTGTGCTTATTCACTTTAACACACTCTATAGCTCTGCCAGTTGGATGCTGGAACACAGCCAATCCTTAAGTGATATTCCTCAACTACTTTAAAAACTAATTCCCAATTTCAGAATCAAACAAAGACCTAAATCCAAAACAGTATTTTAAGGAAATTAGACATTTAATTGGAATCAAGTGGTTTCTTTAGAAAATATCCCTATGTTAGTTCCATTTTCCCCCTTTTTGCTATTTTTTGTTGTTTTGGATGGTTGGTTGGTTGTTTTTTTGCATAGGCACGTACTGGCAGATGGGGGAAGAGTAACAGCCCAGTGCTCAATTGTTCTTTGAGATTGAAATCAAAGGTACATGGCATTCTCAATTCATACTGATTAAACACACAGACTAAACCAGGTAATTACAGATACATGTGTTGGGGACTTTTTTTTTTTTAAATTCATAAAATTGTTCCCATCTTTAAAAACACTTTAAAAAAAGGTGGAATTACCAACACACAGAAACAGATGTTTCTGGTAGTTGAATGTCAGGAATTCAGACTCCTTGTCTGGCATCACCTGGTTTTGATTCAGCGTTCATTGTTTTGGGTTCTTTTTGCTCGTACTCTGTCCAGTGCTGGAGAGGTAAATCCACCTTTAGAAACGGATAGCTGTACTATTCTTGAACACCTTTTATCTCCACAATGAAAAATAACTATAAGTAATTTAGACCACTGTACACAAACACATACACACAGACATATTTACACATACACCAAAATGACCTGACACGTTTGTATTAGCATTTCAAAGAGATACAATGACTCATCCTGCTACCAGAAAGATAACAAAGTGTGATATACCTGGATTCTCCTTCTTTTGCTATTCTAGTATTTCTTTACAGTTGCATCACACTAATGAAAGTTTCATTTTGACAGCTTGATGCTTGTACTGTGATCAGGAAACACAGTGTAATTCTGTTCCAATAGTGCCTGCACAGAGTTTCCACCTACTGCCATGCTTGCTGACCTCCTAGCTATTCGTTTCCAACTGAATTGCCAGTCCTGGCTTTGGTGCGTATTTCCCTTTATCCCCTCACTTGAAAACAAATTCACATGCACAAAACCTCCCCATGCAGACTTTATGCTGAAATCAGCCAGTAACTGCCCAGGTGCAGGAATTACTCCCTTATGCAATCTGTTAGCAACATCGAAGTGCATGGTTTAATTGTGTGGGAATTATTATGAGGATGTCAAACTTGACTTGTTCAAGCATCTGTTTAGTTAATACAGGTCAGCTTCTGAGGAACCTTCATTTTGCTTCCATTTTTGAGGAAAGCCCATCTGCACACACAGAACTGTCTCCACATGTGACCAGAGTCACCACACAGTATTTCAGTATCTTACCCCAAGACCTGATGTCAGAAAATAGTAATTTAATTTTAACAGTATGGGTTCAACATTCTTATTAAAATAGACATCAATTAACTATCAGCCTGTCTAGAACGTGAAAAGTGATACAAAGGTGCAAGATTTTAATGAAGTGGCAAAGCACTAAGCTGTCTCCTTACATGATTCCTTAATGTGTCCTACATTGTTTGGTATGTGATTTTGTCCATTGGACATATTATTTCTAATTTAACAGGTCATTACAGCTTTAGCGTAATTGTGGGAATAAAAGCACATAAAATACAAGAATTTCAAAATAAATTTTACAGCTCACACTTATTTAACAACTTATTGCATTTAAAAATTACTACAGTGCAAATTAGTGTGAAGAAACACACATGTCATGGGGAGCTTGCACTGTGATAGCAGCTGGATTTGACATGTGGAACTCTCTGTCCTACACAGCCCTCACCATTGTGGCCATTCGTTGCTCCTTCCTGTGTGTGAGTAGTGAAAAACAGAAGTCAAGATCAGGCTTGGGCACTGCAACCTTTGGAAACAGATGCTTTCTGTTCACACTGCTGGCTGATAGCCTCAAATTCTACCAAAGAAAATCCAGGCTCAAGATGCCAGCTATTAGCCTGGGCTGTGCTTCACATGCCTCTGCTGCTCACGTATTTCAAATTGATCCAGCTATAACAGACAGAGCTCGAGCTCACTATGGGACTGAACATACTCAAGGTATTTTCCCTCCTGGGATGCTGTAGCAGGAACCAGCAAAATGGAGCATCCTTGCTGAACTGTGTAGACAGCATCTTGGACAACAGGTGACCACAATGTCAATCTTCATACAAGGTGGCAATCTTCATACAAGGGCATATGATCACAACTGTGGACTGCTTTACACATTATTTAAGACTCTCTATCTCCTAGTACTGGCAAGATCTAGCCTAGAGCACTGTCCAGGTTGGGATGATGCACTTCAAATACCGCAAATCAAGTAAGACTAGTAAGACTTGGAAAGAACCTGGAGAATGGAAGTCAGAATAATCAGAAGTCAGACAAACACAGGCTATGAGAAGAGATTGAATGAACTCAGACTGTTAAACCTAAGGTGAGATGGTAGCCTGAGAGGGGACAGTAGCACCCAAACATCACTGGAGTGAATGTCTAAATCTATGTGTACATAGATAAGCAGAAGGAATGGGATCAAACATCTGTTAAGGACAGGCAAAAATTGCCTAGAGGTGCTGAAGAATCTCCATCATTAAAGTACAGATAAAGCAGGTATCGATCTTACAGGAATGATTCAGCTGGAGTTGATCATGGGTAGAGAAAGGGAGTAGCTGATCTCTCAAAGCCTCTGCTGGTCTATATCTCCATCTTTAGGTAGTGACCTACTACACTGCACTTCCAGCTCGTGCTCTACACTACAGAGTTCCAGATGTAGCTAAAACTACAAGGAGGACTGGATTGCAGCTCAACTCTACACTGATTTGCCTGTGAATCAGTGGGGTTATACAAAAGGCCAGATTCTCAGACTACACAATTCAATTTAACTTCTCTACCTTGAAAATGGATTAATTCGATGAAATTGGGCTAAATTACACCAGATGGGAATCTCACTACGAATTTATGCCACCGATCATATTTCATCCTCCTCTTTCAACTGACAAGGAACATCAGTCTTAGGTCAGAGCCTTATCTTAGGTCAAATTCTTAATTCTCATGCATTTAAGCTTCCATCTTCAAACAACAGAACTCAGAAACTTCTGTTTGCCATCATGAAAATTTTTAAAAACAAATGGTTTCCATTTCTGTGGTCTCCAGTGCCAGAACACACACTTGTCAATAATTTTGCCCATCCTGTTGCTTTTATCTCTGAAATAGTCAACCACAATTGAGTATTTGCTTTCCTCTGACACCTCCAACTGAGACTTAGGACAGAGGTTGCTTAATTAAGACAAAAAAAAACCCCTTGCTCTATCATCTTAAAGAAATTCTGGATTTCCTCAGTTTACCATGAAAGGAAGCATGGCTGGGTAGGAAGAACACAGATTTTTCCCATTTCTGCAATGCCCATGGCATTCAAAACTCTACCACTGCTAACCACAAGAAAAAGAACATCTAGAAATCAATGAAACCACAGTGGCGTAAACAAGGACTGTATGAGCTGCTGAATAGCAGTAAAAAACCTAGCAAAGTTGTTTATGAGAATTTTATCCAAGACTCATTAGAAAGGGAAACATATTGGTACTTCAGAAATTCCCACGCTGTGTCAAAATGACATTTGAACCTTTAGATGTTTCTAGTAAAGTTACACCTATCACTGAACACTCCAGGCTTGCCCAAGCCACTGTTTACTGTGTGAAATACATCAATGTTCATTTAAGTCAGCGAAGAGTAGCTAAATCCTGAAAACAGAAGTACAGAGCAGCATACAGAGCAGACGTGCGAGCTGGCTAACCAGGCTTAGCTTAGCAGTCTGGGGCAGTGACAATGTTCACATCACATCTGGACTGATCCTGTGCAGAGCACATCGCTCTGGCGCCTCTGTACCACCCACCACTGCAGGGGATGATGTGCTACTTTCCAAGAGACGCTCAGCCAAAAAAATTAAACATTAGCTGACACAGGTATTAAATTTAATACCAGCCTAAAAACTAGGCTTGCCTGAATCACACCATCTGATGCTCAGTCAGCTTTGCTGGCACAGTCCTGGTCTCAGTGGATTGGTCATCAGAGATTGAAACCAGCTGTCTTCAAAACGTCAGGTAAGTGTGATATTCACATACAAAATGAACTGCTGCAATATAAGCAAGCCCTAACATTACACATCTCCTAAAAGCAGTGTTGGACCATTACATACCCATTTTATCTGAGCAGATGTCAGCATCTGCTTTAAGTAGAGAGAACTGAAACATTTGTGCTCCTTCCCTGTCCCCAGCCCCCATTCTACTCAAAAGTGAGGAAGAACACTGAGTGTCAGATTTTTCAGTGGCATTTTATACCACAGCAGAAAGACAGATGTTTTGAGGATCCCACCCCCTCTTACAATCTGGGCAGCCAGTCTCTTTGCTAAGCTGTTCACCCTTACTATTAAAACTGATTTGCACAACAGTACATTGCAGCCAAAGCAAGCACTGCAGTCATTAAAGAGTAGGCTGCTCACACATGTTTCTGTACTTAGCCAAGTCAACTACTGATGAATGGGTCATCTTTTGTAAAGCAACTGTAAGGAACTGGTAAAGAAATAATTGTGGTTCAGGAGCAGCCATGCTGACAGGTAGGACTTCTGGTCGTTTTTCCTTCCAACAGCAGTGTGCTCTGTTAGCTGGTCCTTAACTAATTTCAATAACAGAAAATCACAAACACATCCTGGTCATTTGCAAGGCCTTATGTGAAGAAACTACGGAGATCTTTAGAAAGTAAAAGCACAGACACTGAATCAAGGGCACTGCCAATTAAATTGTGCTGAACAATTCAAACATAAGTAAAGAGCAATAATTCAACAAGAGATCAGGTCAGGGTTAGAAATTCTATAGTTAGAAAACTATACTATGTAATGTGATAATTCTCAAAATATTGTAGACCACTTCTTAAAAGTCAAGATACTTCCAAATATCACACCTCTCCTATTAGCCTTCTTACTGTCCTGTGCTCCCATAATTTTGGTCTGGTCAGCTTTAACATGCCCAACTTCACTTTTTTCTTGTAGACAATCTTGCACTCAGGGATGCTACTTTTTCTGGGTTAAAACCAAAGCAAAACAGAACACCAAAAAAACCCACACAAACCCACAAAACCCACATAAAAACAACAACATCAACAAAGAATATCAAAAGCCCAATCTACTTATCTTTGTGAGACCTCTAAAAGGTTTTGGATGAGGAGATATTATCTTAAAGATATTATCTTTAAAATATTAGGATATTATCTTAAAATAAGATAATAAGGATATAATAAAAATAAGGATATTATCTTAAAATTACAAAAATTACAAAAATTACAAAAATTACAAAAATCCTGAGTGCTAGTTAATCCTTGGTACTAGTTATCACTTTGAGCTCTGGAGCAGACTGCAATAAAAATCATGCCACAAAGTTCTCACACCAGAATAGCTTCAAGAAGCCTCAGCTAGGTCCAGGCTGCATTTTACTGAATAACAAATGAAGAGCTGTAAGGGAGAAACCTTGCCAATAGACAGGGAGTGGCCATATCAGATGAAAATTATATTGATACATTAGAAACCCAGTGCCAAATTCTCATCTCCATTCATGGTTTCAGCAGCCAAAGGAACAAATGACACCTATGGGAGAAATATTCTCTGTCAGGAACTACGTGGAGGTTATACAGCAGCCTACACTGCGCTGTCTTGCAGGCCTTGGTGTAATGTCCCACCAAGGATAAGAAATGAGGAGGGATGCTTGGCCTTCCCCCTCTAGACCTGTAAGACTGTAGAAGCTGCATTTCAACAGTCTCATATTTGAAACTGGAAATATTTTAGCCCTAGAAATTTTACTCCAGCGCCTTAAGTACACAGGCATCTGTGTTGCTGGAAGCGTTCTGCTGAAAGCTGTAAACAGAGAGAGGTTTATGGAGACTTATAACCTAGACAAAAGAGGAGGGACATCCACAGACAGATGCGTGAGAGAATGAACACCAAAGCAAATGGGGAGTTTTACTCCTCAAACTCAAAAAACACAAGGTCTCATCACGAAAGAAACACCTTTCAAATGCTGGTAAAATAATATCTTGTCCTCAAAGATGAAGGAAAAGGCCAGTCCATTCTTACAGGAGTCACCCATGGGAAAAAAAAGACAGGTAATTGTGAGAAGCATCACCCCTAACACTCCGGAGTTTGTCATAATTAGAAATTAAAGAGGAATTACTTATATACAGACATATCTAACTCTCAAACAAGTACTGCCGTCATCTCCCTTCACAGTTAATTAAGCACCTGTAAACACGAACTTAGCAAACCTGAGTTCTCTCTCATGGCTTACTAAAACTTGCACTTTCCACCTCAAAACAACCACCCTGTGTGGACACTCATGTACCACACAGGGGTGAAAGCTGCAGGACCAGGACACCAGACTTTATTTCTAGGTCCAGGAGGCTTGTGACCTCCCTGAGGACACACAGCCCTGAGAACACCTATAACCTTATGAGACACATTTAATTAGAGCGCAATTAAAAGGATTGTTTGCCTGAAGTCCCATTCCCAAGAAGTGAAAAATCTCGTAATCAATTCTGCCGGAGAAGAAGTAAAGATGTCTGTTGTTATACTGCTTTTTCCAGAGCTTTGACTGCTCAGGACTTAATTACAGCACACAAACTCTCTATGCATTCCTTTGAATACACATTTGCTTGTGGAAAAATGGGCTGTGTGTATTGGCACATAAGTACTTCCTCTGTCCTGCTTACACTGTATCAGTTCACTAAACAGATTTAATTTGCTGTTTCCTCCAAAGGCATTTATCTTTGGAATTTTGGTTTTAACAATAGGCGTCTCTTGTATATATACACACACAAAATGACAGCTCCTTAATGATGCTATGTCAGAAAAATGCCCTTTCTAAGAACAGTGCAGCAAAAATGTCCTTGAGTATCTTAGATACAAAAGGCCAATAAATTGAATTTATGTCTATTTTAATCTACAGTGGAACAGTTAGTGCTTAAAGGGTACATACACTTCCCCCGGTCCCTTTCTTCCTGAGAAACTTTCAGATGCTGAAAATCAATTCCTTTTGTCTCCTTGTTATTCATCTGCTACACATTAAGGAGAAACTCTGGGCATTCAGTGATCCCACAATGGTCTTTCATCTCCAGAGAGGCCTGGTATGAATTAAAATCTTATGCTCCCTCAAATTACAGATGCATACTGCAGCATGCCACTGACTTATCTTCATGTGATTTCTGCCAGTGTTCTCAGCGTGCTGCAGCCAGCTCATCTGCATCTTTCAACTGAAGCGACTCTTCTATAACACTGCCCATCCAGTCCACAGAAAGTGTTTATACATGAGTGTACACAAATATATGTCCCACACAACAGGTACTGCTATCTACTCTTTTTCCCAACTCCCTGCTGTTTAAAATTTACATTAAAAAGTGGGTTTACTACAGTCAAGATGTTCACATAAGAACAATAAATACTTCATGAAGGTAACGCTCTTTCACTTCAGTGGTCTTGAGAATGGAGATGATATACAAAAATTTTAACTGACATAATTTCTTTGTCATGTCTGTTTTTAAGAGCAGTTTTAACTTAGGACTCTGTTTTTCTATAAGAGGCATAAAATTTAATTGCTATCTAGACTGATGCAGCACTGGTCAAACACACACTGCTCTTTCACTCCCAGCTTCCAGCTAGTCATGGTGTCAGATGTCCTGTACCACAACAATTCAAGGTTTTCCACTCTCAGGTTGGAAAGTATATCAAGGCTTATCATATTTATTCTCGTTTTACTCTTGGTTCTTTCAGTCTGTTTTTCCTCCTTCCATATGCTGCCCACTCCTTAACTCTGAAATACTCCCTGCAGCCAAAGCAACACATTTAAAATAAGGAAACACTTCCAAATTTACTTTCACATTCTGTCCTACAGGAACCATCATCTTTTGCTAATTGCTTCTACATCCAACACTTTCCCCAGACAAGCTTTTAGCCACCTTGTTCTACAATCTCTTACATGTATAATTTCTTGGTCTAAATTAGATTCGTCAAATGTTTTCCACTGAGCAATCTTATTTATCCAGTGTGGCAGTTTAAAGAGCTTTAAAATGAAGCTACTGAAAAGCCAAGTTAGAACAGCAATGTGCACTTTATATGTAACCCTGAACAGCAGTTAAAAGGTGAGAACACAGCTCAAGTGCACTAGCTATTTTGCGCTTAGATTACTACACAGCCAAGAAAATTTGGAACTCAGTGTACGCCTGGAATACACGTCCAAAGCAACTGTGCGAAGAGTTAATGGTGGGCACTGATGTCCTGTGTCACACAAACAGCCTATGCCAGAATGAAGCCAGCTCAGATACACGTATGCTTTGCAGCCACAGGTGATGCTTGCCCAGCAAGGTCCTTACCTCACTTGAATCCTCCTGCTGATTGATAACAGCTAGTGCATCCTCTGCAGCCTGGCGCTTGGCTTCGGCAACAGTGCGCTCCATCTTGGCTCTCTCTGAAGTGATCATGTCGTGAGCTTTCCGCTCTGCCTCCGACACTGCCTTCTGCAACTCAGCCATCGCCTGGCGCTTGACTTCATTGACAGCTTCCTCTGCAAAGGAGGGAAGAAATCCTCATCAGCACAGGATGTTTGGCACAGGGCTATGTGGGACTGACATGGGAAATGCATCACTATTACTATGTTGAGATTATTCTCAATTATGACAGTCTTCATTCTGAATAGAGGGACACAGAGGAATCTGGTTCCTCGAGAATCTTCAAGACCACTGAGGTGCTTCTCTACTTCCCCATCATCAAAGTCTCTAACTTGTGATGATTCTTGCTATTTTGATTCACAGTCAGTATTTCTTTAGGTACAGTCATTTCAGATCTCTGGCACAATATAATTGCAATCTATTTGAACACTGGAAAACTGGTTTTGCAGCACAGATAAAGAGGTTTGACAATAATTATTGTTTTAACATGATATTACAGACTTTTTAAAAAATTATCTTTAAGCTCTGGAAATTAAGACAGGATTTACAGTCTTTAACAATTTTTTCCCCCAATATGTTAAAAAACAAATACATGAAGTTAAAAAAACCCCAAGAGTTTACATAAAAATTTTAAATCACTGGTCTAATATCTTTTCCCGGACATATAGTTTTATGAGAGAAAATTAAAATTTGTTTATGAACATTCATTTGACCTCTTGATCTCTCCTTCAAATCCATATTTATACTTGAAGACTCAACTTCCTGGCTCCACTGAGCTCTGGAGCACACCCTGGCCAGCAAGGCTTCGGCACACAGTTAACACTGAGCAGGGGCACACCGCTTCATTAAACTGAAACCTTTATGTTTCTTGTAAAACAACTACAGTTTGAACCCTTTCTTTGGTATATACTAGTGTCATATCTTTTATTCCAGAAAATACGGATTGTCTCAAATCGGTTATCTGGGTTTTGATGCAAGAAGGGTGCAAAAATTTTACTAATGAACAGTCTTTTAATTGACAACTAAAACAAGTAATTTCTTTTTTTTTTTTTAATTAGCTGCTCTAATTAACAAGGAAACCATCCTCCCCCTGAATTAGTTTATCTAATTTTCATCTTTATTCAAAGCAAAATGACAATGATTAATTGAAAATTTAATAAGCAGTAATTATTAACTTGGCAAACCTAGTACCAATTAACACTCTATTAAAACTAATTATGACATGTTTCATTCAAGTGTTTGCTCTTAATTGTTTCATGCACTTAGAAACCACCTTAATTAAATGTTCTGTTTAATTAAAAACATAGATTTTTATTTAAAATGTTTTACTGTAAATTAAAATCTAAGTATTACATTGGTGTTACGGGTTTGAATTTTAGTCCATGTATTTAGCCCATGTATTTGTGTACACGCACATGGACGCAGACCTAGCCCTTACCTACAGATACTCTGTCACTCTCTTGAGTTGTGTCTGATAGCTCTGCACTTGCTGCTAAAAAATAAGAACTACGTGAAGTATCCATTTTCAGTTATTAAGCAAATTACAAAAAAGCCTTAACTTTAAGCCATGTACCGAACTGAAACGGAACTAATTAAAATGAAAGAAGAGTTCCATTGAGGGTATGTGTGCGTGTTACGTGTGTGCATGTCTGCAAGAGATGTTTCAACTGAAGTTATCAAGGGGGTGGGGAAGGATTTAGAGATAAAACTTATGCCTTTATTTTTATGAGGCTGAAAATATGCCCTTATATTACCCTACCATAAATGTTGTTTAGGGGAAAGCCTCAGGAGAGGAAAAAATCATACCCTTCAGCCATATAGCCAAGGCTTAATTTACTTTGAATATTCAAGGTGAATTAAAATTCTATCTAAGTGGCAATACAGGACAATAATTTTTGCTTACGATCAAAGCTACAGCTAGTCTAATTGTATATGCAAATCAGGCAATTTATATTTAAATTATGCATTCCTATTCTAGTCCCAGAGGCACACACTGATCAGCAAAGGGAATTGGTAGGACATTTGCAAGGTGCTTGAATATTTATTACCAACTGCAACCATTCACTGATCACGAAAAAAGAAATATACACAGGCAAACATACAGATGCAATTTTATTACCATTTTCATAAAAATGAGGCAACTTAAATACAGGCATTTCGTGTCTATGAACTGCAGTTACTAACAAAGTGGATTTCTGTAAGAAAATCTGTATTCTTTCTGGTATTTGCTACAGATAGAAATTATCTTTGTATGGCATGATGCACTTTCATTACATCAGATAAATTCAGTTTTATGTTTAGGTGTTTGCAGTGGTTAGAAATGACAGTTTCTTATATTAGACAGAAGCAAAATATTCCAACATTTTCACAGGGACTTCTAATTTTAGTTTTTCATCCTAGCTAAGCTACTTTTCAGTCCAAATACAGAAACTGAAAATTAAATTCTATCTTCTGTATTGTGGAAGTTTTTTTGCAAAGCTTCTGAGAGCGTGAAGATGCTGAAAATGCTTAAGAGGCCATATGCCTGATACTTTTTAATTGGCTTAAACTATGGATTAGATTTTAGTATTTCCATTAACTTTGATGACAGAATTCGTGTTGTGCTATACTAAGTGTGAAAACAAATAATTAAAATACGTTGGAGGTTTTGGTGACAATGTACCATCATTATTTCAATATACTGTGAACTCATGAACACTCAAATAAACTAGACAAAATTTTGTATCGCTGATTTTCTTCACAGCTTCTCAAACTACATGTTTCCACTACCTACTGATATTTTATAGACATAGAATTCAGGCTACATAGTTTAAGACAACAATGAAGAGTGTCATATCTGTGCAGGAAAAGTTATGGGTGACAGTGAAGGAGATTTTATTTGCCTTGACAATGCTGAGCAATGAAGATAAGAATGATTCTGGCACTCTTCTTTTCTCTGCACTTCCAGAGAAAGGAAGAGCGACGAGATTCCAAGATCAGAAAACATAAATCTGGAAGTTTTTAAAAACCAAGTATCTAAGATGCATGTACCTGCATCCTTGGCCTTCCCAACAACACTAAGCATTCTTGGCACAAACTCACTCATCATTTTAGGAATGCAGCTGAAATCTTTGAGTAGCGATAACTCATGAGAGAAGCTCCAGGAAGGAAACAGCTTGTGTGGAATAGGCGTTACTCAGCACCGTCTGAGGTCCTTGCTGCAGACTCAGGAGAGGTACTCAGCTCATTCTTCACCCAACATGATGATTCACCAGCCAGCTCTTGGTCACCTCCCTCACATCATGGGCACACTTGCTCCACAGGATGAGAAAAGAAAGGTGGTGGGCAGATATGCAGTCCTGCGCCATCACAACATTTTGCACCATCTCACTCTCAGGGTGACCCTGGCAAAGGCGGCCATCGGCACTTGGTGACAAGAGTTGTCTCAGCATCCTATCCCAAAATGCACCATCTCTTTCTCAGGACTAGTCTGTACAATGTGCAGGACCCTTACTGTCTTTGTACAACAAAAGTATGATCATTTCACACCTCTTTTGTAGCTCCAGAGCTTACAACTGGACTGCCATGGACAATGGGCCTGGCTAAGTGACAGGAAGACAGTTTCTGCATGTCACAGAAGAAACTATGGCAGCAGCCCACTCTCTCTCCCAGAGAGGCCTAGGACCCTCTCTGTATTTAATAAAGACAAATAGGTATTTCCAGAGAGCAAGCCATCCAACTTATGATCTGACCAATCCTCATTACCTGCCTGCCTGCCTCCCTCGTAACTACTGAGGAGCACCAAGAACTTGTCTTGGACTCTTCATCTCTATATCCGTAATTCAATGAGGTGAATCAGGGCACTGATGACTGCTTTCTACTGACGTATGAAACTGAATTGGGCTCACATGACTTTAACTCACAAGGTACTGCAAAATATGTTCTTAACTTCAACAATCACAAAAGCACGTGTCTAACTTAGTATATTTAAATAATTACACTGGAGTCTATCGATCTCCAGAAGTTTAAAGTGAATCCCTTTTCCACATGCTTTTGAGATTGCTTAACTGTTTTTATGCCACATTCTTTCCATGCAATGAATTCAGCATCCCAAACAGACTTTCATACTTGATTCAGCTGTCTGTACGCTTGTCTTTACAGATATTTGACATACCAAGAGATCTACATTGAGCCAGCAGAAATTACCTCTGAGAGACTTGTAGCCTTCTTAACTGGCAGTTGCAGCCCAGCCAGGAAACTATGGAGCATCTCAAATGGCATTAGAGACCTATTCTTACAGAGCTGAATTGCACCTTTACTGCCTTGAAGTGATCATGAAATTGTGGAGACCTCCAACTTCAATGCACCCTCCTGAAAATGCAGGCCCATGATTTATGAAAGCAATATGCTTTCTGATGTTTGATTACACTTGGAAGCAGATACAAGTATGCATCCTGCAAAGAGTCATACTTTTTTTCTCCAATTCACAGGCATGCTCAGTTGATTTAAGCCCACATCAGCCTGAAAACAGGAAACTGGAAATAGGACAAAAGGAAAAGCTTTATTTCAAAGGAACTGATGACATAGAAGTTCACAGGATGACGTCACAGCTCCTGTGCACTACCATTTGTGGGTACATGTAATGTGAATGCACATCCAATTTTATAACTCAAGTCAAAAGCTTCAATGAACTTGTGCTAACTATGAAGAAACTTTTTTCTTTTTTTGCATTGCACCTATGAGACATAAATGACCTGATATGCCAAGTGACGTGAAATCCTAGATGTTGCAAGAGGAATGAAGGTTTTGAAATTCAACTCAACAATGTTCCTCTTACTGAGATTTTTCTAGGACTGTATATTTCTTTTATATTTTTTATTTAAGATGTTAAATATGGAAAAACAAACTATAAAAATACTTTCAGGCACTGAGTTACAAAGGCTACACTTTCCTTGGATAAAAAGAAAAATATGTACATTGCTATTTTTCACAGAAAATGCAATAATTCTAAAAACATTAACATATTAAAAGATGTAGACTTCACATGATAAACCCGTATGACACACAAAACACAACCTTTTGTCTGATGCAACAGTATGCCAGCATAACATTTTACATGTATGCTCTGTATCTTGTTTAAAATACAATGGAAAGCAGCAAAAATTTACAGGAGATTTGATCAGAAAGCATCAAAACTGCTGCATATTTACCATTTAGTCATTAACTGCTGCTCAGACAGGTGCTGTAGACTTCATGGTTATACAGGTGTTCAAAAGGAGGGGGGTGTGTATGAGTGTACATACAGAAGCTCAACTACCTCGCTGGAGTTCAAGAGCTGCCTTCAGGCCCCTCCGAAAACAAGGAAGCTCTGACGTCAGTGTCAAAGGAGCAAAGGTTTAGCTCCAGCACCACAGTGGGATCCCCGCTAGGAAACTCCTGTGCTTAGGCAGAGTTTCAAAGTGTTGAAGAAAACTTTGCACAGCGACAACTTAGGCACAGGGTGCTTTCCAGGAATGGGCAGATGCTGTCAATGCCACTGCAAACACCCAGAGCAGCTGCAGAGATGCTAACTTGCTTGCTTAATTGAAAACTTTGCAGGTTTATGAGCACAGGTTTCACTGGGGGTTGACGGGTACATAATCTTTTTAAAATTAAAAATAGTTACAATGTATACTTTAAGTTTTTTCTCTAACAGGTGTACTTAGTTTTTTTCACCTCCTTTGGGAATTCTTACCTTAACTAGGTAAGAACCTTGAAGCTTAAATAAAAACACAACCCCCCACACTTTTTTTTAAATTGCTAACAGACTGAAACTTTAACATATCAAGTTTCAGCCAGAAACCATTAGAAACCCTGAAAATAGGGGTTCTTATTGGGAGTACTGATATTCCCCTAACTATAGCAGCAGATGCTTGTATTATAAAATTATTTAATGTCCCGATCAGTTCCAGTTTAAGATTATTAAACACAATTTCTTCCTGTTACTAGTAAGTCCTTCCCCCACCTCCCCATTCCTCACATCAGTACATTAACAACTGTACACAGCTGCCAGAAGACTAAGCTGGTGTTTTTAAACAGTTCTTACCAGCTTTCTTCCAGATCTCCTCTGGCACATATCCAGACGCAGGCCTGTGAAGGAATTCCCGATGAGATTCTGCAGGAGGAGAGGATGCAGAGGGAAAAAGAAAGAGCATCATAAGCAATGCTTGCTTGTTGAGAACAAGGCTTAGAAAAATACCTTTTCCCTTTACTTATTGCTCAGACAAAAAAATCATGTAAGGTTTTTCTTTCCTCAAAACAAAACGGATGCCATGGCCACAGCTCATGAATGTCACATAGACCAGATCAATGTTTATAACTTGAATTTCTAATCTTAGCCAAGCTAATTTTAGTTCACTTTATTTTTATTTTACAGTGTTTCGAGTCAACTCTATATGACAGTTTCCACACTTCTAAGGGAGGCTTTGCAAGATGAACTGAGGGAGTGACATGATTTATCCTTTGTCATTATACTCATGAAAAGGAAGAAGAAAGAGGGCAACAGTGCGGGTTGGGCACTTCTGCTCTGTGCAAACAGAATGGCTACTGACAAGTGCAGATAAAAGCCAAGATGTCATTCCAGTGATCAAATAAGCTGTCCACAGAAAAAGAGAGGGGTGTTTCTCTATGTTCAGAGCTATGCTTTCCTATATCTGAGCCCATGTTGGCAACTATAGCTCCAAGAGTTTGAAAAATAGAACCTTTAACTTTACGTTAAGCCCTAAATACATGTGCTGCCAAACAACCTCACTAGAGCTGAAGCTCATAATTCACCCATACGTTTCAATCACATTTGGACAGCTCTTTCCCCTTCTCCTCTTTTTTTTTTTTTTTTAAGAGGGTTTAACCTCTGGGCCTGGGCCTAAGGGCTCTGAAATCAGCAAGATCCCTTCCACACAGACTTCAAAGACGTAAGATCACACAATACAGAAAGAAAATTCACTTTGACCTGAAATTTAGCATACATATCCTCAGCAGATGAAAAGCTCCTCTTTTAAAATATGATTTAAAAACTGATTAACTTTTTTCAAAGTAATCGAGGAGAAAATTTAAAAAAAAATCAACCCAAACACATAAAACTAAGTTCACTGCCATGATTACTCTTGCCTGTGTGACTGAATTCAATTGTCTAAATAAAATAACTCAATTTGGTATATTAGAGATAGGTTTGAATATTTTCAGAGATGCTGCTAGAAATCAAACAACATATCTGAGCTTGAAATATAACAAAAGTACACATACTATTCTTTGAATACTAATTTTTACCAAATATATTCATTTTTGTACCTCAGTTATTACTTGCTAACTTGGTCAAAAAGTAGTATTTTGAAGAAAAAGGTTGAATCATCAGGTTTTTTTAATAATTTTTTACACCACTATACGTATGCATGCAGTACTGTTTACATGCAGTAGCCTACATAAACTTAACCGCATTTAAAAGATGACACTTAATATTGCAGACAGATAACAAAGGTGGAAATGACGGGCTGTTTCAATTACACGGAGAGTAGGGAATCCCAAACCCCGCACACTGTTTCACAGATGCAGTTTCTATCACAAGAATCTGCAGACACCAACGGAGCTCACTGAATCCTCCCATCTGACCGGCAGCTGAGTGGATTTCCCCAGCTTTTCTGTTTGTCACTAAAGTACAGGATAATATGGACAATAAAATTGATTTTTGTCGGCAGAATTTCACACTTCTAAAGCATAAAATGATATGTGTGTGTGTGTGTGTGTGCAGATTTTGCAAAACAGTTATTTATATTGGTTTAATCAACTTGATAGAAGACTTCAGATCTGATACCAAAAATGGGAAAATTGTGGGTATCACTTGGCTTAGATGATTCTGGAAATGACAAATATTCTTGTGTACACTTCTCTCATCCCTTAAAGGCTTTCAGACTTATGGGCACAGTGCCAGTTCCGTTAGGAGGACAGAGGCAGCAGCAGAAAATATTGCTTGAAAGCTCAGAAAAACTAAAGGCAAAAAATTAAACCACTCTTATTTCCTCTTCATGCAATACCTGCAGGAAAAGACCCAATCAGCCTCCAAAGGTGGCAAAACAAGAGGTTTATTGCATTCATATCTTGTACTTTGTGTTGAGTTTTCCTGCCTGCTATTTAAGGTACCATCCGCTGCAAGGGGATCATAACCTTGATTTAAGTCTGTGGTACTTAGTATTAAAAAAAAGAAGAGAGAGAGAGAGAGAGATGTGGAACTGATTTTTTGGTACACATGATTTTCTAAAAATGGAATTCAATGACATAAATGACCAGATTGCCAGCTAATTGTTAGAATTTCCAAAACATAAACATCAATCTAGCTCTTATTCCAACCACAAATTATTTACATGAGGAATGAGATCCTCTGCAAGAAGAATTAAATCAAGAGCTTATGAGAGACTTTCCCATAGTTTGGAATGGTGCACAAAAAAAAGACAAGAAGCACTTATGAAGATAATAAAAACCGTATTCTCCAAACAAGAAAAATATTATTAACATGGCTATTGTTTAGGCAGTGATGATGAGTCCATGAAAACAATCGTCTTTCTGAGGCTAAACTACAGGACATAACCAGAGGATACAAGTCTTATATTAGTAGTATTTTTAGGGTAAGGTGTTCTTGAGCTTAAGAATCACAGAATTTGCTCATGAAAACTACAGCAAAAAAGATCTTAACTTGGACACCTAGAAAACTCAAACCAGGAGTAACATAATTGAGCAAAGTCCCTAAAAGACTAAATTTAAAAGCAACTGCAAAAAGCCATAATGAGGAAAACATATTAACTGATTGACTGCAGCACCTAGAAGTCAAAGTAAACGCTGCCTGGGAAGAAACAGAATGAAATCTGACAAAATCAGGAATAACCTTAAGTGACATGGCAGCTCATATAGGAAAGGATAACAGAAAAAGCTTTACATGTCAGACATAATAACAATGTTTTTTTAATGGTAAAAATGCAACAACGTTATTATGAAGACCAACTGGATGTACTATACTGCATTTACTTGAAATTCGATGGCAAGGCACAGTTTGAAAGCGCGTATTGATAATTAGTCCAGTTCCTACTGAACCAGATGAAAAAGCCCAAAAAGGGAAAGAAAAAGTACATATACATGAGAGTAATCAGTAATTGTCTGTGAAGTGCTTAAATGAAATAAAATAAGAGAGATTTTTGATATAAGAAATGGTTTTGACATTTTCTATTTTAATGTGAAATAAACTTGTGAAACAGCACGAAAGTTGTTGGACTGGAATAGAACAATACACATGAGGAAAACACACAAAAATTGTCCTTGGTTTCAGCTCTCACATTCTATTAATCATTTTTGGTGGCTTTAAGATAAAGAGAACAGGTGCTGAAAGTACTGAGAGACCTGGAGGGATATGTAGAGTTGTAAGAGCAGCAATATATATGGGTCTGGGAAGTGAAACTGAGATGAAAAGCTACGACTAAATAAAGGATATGAACTCATAAGGCCCAAACCCAAGAATCACAGAATAGAAAGACTTAGAAGGAAACGATGTGTTCAAAACCTTCAAAACTCTAATCCATATTTGGAAAGAAGGACCAAAGACGGGTTGGCAACACAAAAGAATGGAGGGTTTTATCACTGGACAATGACATGCAAGTCTATAATACAAAGTATTAAGAAACGGAGATGAATAGCTGATCTTTTGAGGATCTTAGAATTTACTGTATTAAAGAAAACCTGGCAGGAACAACAATACCCATATATGTTGTACTGAACATTAGGGCTCAAAAATAAAAAAAGCTACATAATAAAAAAAAAACCAGCCCTGAATTACAGATTATTTCACAAATGAAATATATATGCATTTTTATGGTTTTCATATTTCATATGCAAGTTTTGCTTCATTCAACCCTATAATAAATGGAATACCATTGGTGGGAAACAGACAACAAACAAAAAACTTCTCAGAGCAACAAATATCAAAGATTCACTGCCTTGTTTGTAAGAGTCAAGCTCAGAAGCATGTCAACTCCAAATAATACATAAATACAGATCTGAAGTGTAATACTCTGAAGTGTAATACTGAATGAGACTACCTTGCACCTGGTTGGGGGGCACGTGTTTCCAGTATTTTTATGCACTTCTTTGCCCTCAAATACATTTTTGTGGCTATTACAACACTCCTTGAAATTGTGTTCAAAACACAGTTGCGTTCTCATCTTAAAGAAATTAGAAAAGTAAAATGACACAAGTACTATATTACTGAATCATCCTCAAAAAAGGCCAAGCGATAAGCAAACACTAGCACACAAACATGCAATGGTCCTGCAGCTGGCGCCCTACATAACAGTATGCAGTTGAGTACTCCACAATCTAGCCCAAACCTCCCGTGCAGCGAGTGGATTAAGAGCAATACTTAATATCATCAGTGACCAGTATTACAGAGGCTTTATATTCCAGAATTACAAGTTATAAATGTTACTGTGGCACTCACAGCGTTACAGGTAGTTCATGTTGAGAGTATCATGCATATCACAGCAAATTAACTGCAAATGGCAAAGGAACGGTTTTATAGTCGCAGCATGAATAGACATGTACTGGCAGGAGTGCTCTGGCTAACACTGAAAACATGGCAATGAACAACCTTAGATAAAATATAAACTAGATCTGAAAGGGTTAACATTTAAAAATTTATTAAGAAATTGCTAACCTACATGTTTTTGACAAATTCATATACTTCTGAGAATCCTGGTTTCCTAGGGCAAATCCTGCAGGTATTGGTAGTCTTCAGTTGGAGATTTCAAACTCTATTTTGTAAGATTTCCATTCAGATAAATTCAACAGACACAAAATACCAACACCGCTGCAGACTTTCTGATGTGTGCCTACACCACTTATCTAGAGCCACAGCTGCACTCAGTAAGGTTATAGATCTTGTTTATAACCTACAACATTGAAGAACCCTCATCTTTAATTTATCTCACTGTGTGTATTTCAGTATTCATTGTCTGATATGTGTAATTATTCACTATTAGGATGAAAGTTGCAGTCTTGCTGCAGTATATAGTACTGAAATTCTTCAGCAGAAATGAAGGAGTCGGATGATGTATTATTCACTTCATAGACCATCACTGTTAATCAAGTGAATATATATAAAGTCTGAGTCATTTTTAGACTTTCATAAACATGTATTATTCAAACTGAAAAGAGCAGACTCACCTTACACACAATTGGAGAATAATGGCAGCTTGTAACCTGTTGTAGCTGACTAATATGTGTATTGGATTACATTGCACTAAAATGAATGATCAAATACTTCATTTGATTTCTTAATTAAAATATCAACAGAAAAATATTGATTAGATACTGCAAACTGTCATGCTCAACATAATTTACAGGGATGTCAAATTAAAAGAAGCACAAAACTCTTTGGCAGAAAAAAAGTCTACTGGTTCAAAACAACAACCAGAATTTTCTTCAATTACTTTTGGACTTAAACTATCAGTGCTAAATTTAAGCTCAGAGTTTTTCAGCAAGAGCTATCTATGAGGACTGTGGCATACTGTTTATAGCAAGATGTTATCACTTTAGTGATGATATTTTAATTGTAAAGAAAAAGAAACAAAGGCACAGACAATGTAGCCATATGGCCCTCTTTTCTCCCCCTTGGTAGTGGAGATGACAAGATGGATTTAAAGGGTGGATTACCTCATTAAAAAAAAAACGTACAAAGTGGAATCACTGATATTTAGAATCACTGCAGCAAAACCACCAATATTTACATGGTGTGGCACTTTAATTAAAACATCGTATGAATTTTTCAACCCCTTCCTTCTCACTTCAAAACTAAAATAAAAAGCCCTAAAGCATCTCAAGGCTTATGGACACTGCTTCAACTTTATTATATGTCTGAATGTTAGGAGTTTTCATTTTGTTAACTAGATTACTACCAGATTTGAGGAACTATAAGGATTTCCCTTCCATAGACTCCAAGGAAAGTGTTTTCTCCCTGTCATGGTAGACACAAAAGCACTTCTTATCAATATTTACGATTGACATGAATGCTACATCACTAAAGCAAGCCAAGTTTCATGTTCATGAGTCTAAGAAGTATTTTTTCAACCAAATAACCAAAACGGACACGTTAAAATTGAATGGATTCACTCCAACCAGTTCAGTTGTACCCACAGTACACTGCAGAAATGACTGGTGTGTCCAATACGAAAGGCTGTGCTGTATAACGTCTTTTAAGGCAGCAGACTTTGCTGTTTCCAAGAATTCATCTTGACAAATACATAAACAATATGCTAATATAGGGATCTAGTTGTATGTTTGATCTCCATTTTATCTTTTGTACCTGTTGTTGTGGTTATGACTATTTTTCTTGGATTGTAGTATTATTTACAAAGGTTTGATGAATGTCATGAGTTCCAGTTTCCTTGAAGAAATATAAAAACTCTAGCTGCTTTTTATTTTTTTACCTACCAACTACAGTTACAAGCACCATGGACTAGCTCTTTTTGCATCACAGCTTTACTGGAGAAGTGTGCCACTGCTTTTGATCTAGCAGCTTACTCACAAGTGTCCTTCCCAAAGCTACAGATGTGATCGCCATTTCAGGTGCCATATTTATGAGTCTTTCTTTAAATGACATTTAATACCATTCGTACAAGCCGTTACCTCAATGCTTCTTCCTGAGAACAGTTCCTCCAGGGACTAGACTTACTAGTGAACTTGGGAACGGCCTTTCCATAACCCTTCCTTCCACTGACTGAAGCTAATTTATAGAGGTATTGACTCAGATAATTTGACACATACACAAAAAATTGTTATCAAGAGGCACTAAATATTACAGTAATAACTCTAGAGATTTACCAAGAGAATGACAGAGAGAGGATTAGATTTTTCTGGTTTTCTATTTGCAATTAAAGAAGTCTTTGACTTAATAAGTTATTCATAAAGGCAAAAGGAAACCACAGCTTTAAATCAAATATAGTGCAAAATAACACACATATGCAATTCTACTAATGAGCATAGTTTACAATGATTTTGAGTAGAGGGCATTGAATACAGACAATTTATTATTTTTTGAAGATAAATATTAGACAAGTAAGCATAGTTTGCTGTTCTCTTCAAAAGAGCGAAGAACAATAAAAAAGGCATCACCTGTGTTTCTTTACCATAACTGCCACGAAAGTGAGGGGATGGTAGAAAAAGGCCAACGTATTAACAAATTACAAAAAAACCCACAAAGTAAAAGCTTGTTTTTATATAGCAGAGTCCTCTTGGAGTAGCTGTGTGAGATACCATGCAAGTGCGACTGTGAAGGTCCGCAGGGAGTGAAAGCCCAGTTGCTTGGTCAGTCCTTGTAAGGGGGCTCTGCAACCTAAGCCAAAGCCTGAGCGGCTCCAAGTTAACTACACAACGAGCAGCACCCAAACTGTCTCAGACACACCGGCACAAGCTGCAGCGGTGGACACAGACGTGCACGGCTGTAGACATCCCAAATCTTGTTTCTTTCTTAAGCAGAAACCAAATACAGCTAAGAAGTGCCCCTATCTTTATATCTTCATTTCCTTAGAAAGACAACTTCCAAGTCATTTGATTTAAGATGGTGAAAGCCCTGTTTCAAAGTGCAGACAATGTAGAAACACCTACAGATTTCCTTAATCAAGTAGGCAACGGAGGGAGTTAGAAGGGACAGAGAGTTAGTGCACATGTCACTGCCCTGCCACCCCTACACAACAGCTCTTCCTCCCACCCCACCAGTCTCAGACTTTGCTGAATGGAAGGCAAATTACCAAGCGTCACCCAAAAAACCTCAAGTCGTTCCACCCAGAAATATGACTATTAGGGCATAAGAGTTATATTTAATTCAGTAGTCAGCAGAGAGCAATCATCACTGTCACAGTGCGGGCTTATGACTGAACGCCTCTAAGTCAGAATCCCGCCTAGACATTCCTCTCGTACTGAGCAGGATTATCACAGAACAACTAGAAGAACAAATACAAACTTCATCTAGCACTTAGCTGAGCTTAAAGAGATTCTGTAAACAATTTTTAATGAGGATACTGTACCTAATGAAACTGGATCTGGATTCACTGGGCTCTGTTGTCTGGAATGACTACTGCTGCTGTTTCCACCTTTTTTTAAATCTTCTGCATCACTGTACCGCCGTATCCAGTAATTAAGCTCCTCACGGTCTGCTTCTTGACATCGCCGTAGTACAGTGAGAGATCTCCTAGTTTTTTCCACCATGTCCATTATACAGTTCAACAACTATTCACAGTGATTGATGGAGCAGAGAAAAAAAAGAACATTTTATTAATAGAGTGACATAAAAATAAAGAAAACATTAATGTGCTGAGTGCCTGGGTTTTAATAATGGAGTTCCTCCCTCTCTGTTATCTCAAATATAGCTGGAAAAATTCTAGATTTGTTTTAAGAATGATAATCCCTTCCTTTTTAACTGGTGATCCTAAACTATATGAATAGGGATTCACAGGAGGAAGAGCGAAGACAAGGAGGAAAAGACTGAACAGGCTGTAGTCCTACCACTAGTATCACAAAGCACCACAGAGGCCAGGTGATCTGGTCCAGAACTGATGCCTACAAATTAAGAGCTACTAAATTCAAAGAAAAAATTCAACGTGCCCCAGATTCAGCATTTACAGAGAAGAGTCCATTCCTCTTTTGGCAGACTGTAATAATTAGGATACTGAAGAAGGCACTTAACAGTAAGGCCTGGTATGAGCTATCTCATGGGGAACATCAAGCCCTCTGATTTAATCACCAATGCTTTCAAAACTTGTCCTGGGATTCAGATTTTTTTTTAAAGAAAAATTTTAAAGTCCTATCTTAGAAGGGCTCCTTTCAGACAATTATACATAAAAGTATATTTAGCCCTTACATGGTCAAGGTGTTTCCACTCTTCTGCCCATTCTCTGTCTGTTAGCCTGTGATCAATCATTTCTTCTTGACGTGTGCCATGCAACCCTGCCAAAAGGGAGCAAATCATGTTTACAATGTTGGGAGTCCTCTAGAGGAAAAAAAAGGCAGAAGAAAAAAGACCCTATAGACAAAAACATCATACATTATCTGTTGTAGCATACAGAATGCCACCACCACAAAAAAAATGGAAGCTTAAAAACTTTGCTCTAAGTTCTCCTTAGTACTTTTTCCCACACAAGATGCTACCATTTCGTTCAATTTAATGTCTTCAATTCTGCCAGTTCTATAGGTTGTAAGATGATCTTTCAAAAATGGACATAACGCTTTCTGACTATATACAATTATTATATACATAAATATAACAGAATACAATATGTATTTTTTCATTTGCATTACTTGAAGTCAGCAAGGCTATTATTTGGTAACTCAGTGTATCGAATACTAGCTGTACTTCAGAGAATTGAAAAAATATTAGTATAAACTCAATGTTATTTCACTAAATGCAGTAATTACTACCATGTCAACAGAGCGTCATTAAGGGTTCATCCCTTCACAGATGTTTAAACAACATGTGGTTAAAATGTAGCACATATATCAGAGCAGCTGACAACATGATACAACCAAGCCAGTATTTATTATCAACACTCAAGGGGAACCAACACTTGTTCTTTGTTTAGCCTCCTCCATACAGATGCTGAATATTTGTAAGTGTTCCTCTTTTATTGAAGATTTGTTTAAAACAAGGAAGAACAGTAAGTGCAGATGTGAAGCAAGCCAGGCAAACCCAAGAGCATCAGACGTCCCATTAAACCAAACTGTGCTGCGCGGGGTGTGGTTGATGCTTCTGTGGTTCACATCCTCTGCAGATATCCCCATGCTGCACTTTTCTCTTCAGATGTCATACGCAAAACACTTCTCCCAAAAGATAATAACTTTTTTCTACTTTAAGCCGAAACCAAGCTATATTGAGGTTGTCATCATTACAAATTTGGCATTATAAGAAAAATAGAAAGCTCTACCTATCCTTGCCTGACATACACCCAAGTGTCCTTGTCACCTATGCAGCTTTGAAAGCACAGGCTCCTCCCTCTTCTGACTCTCCTACTTAAGACACAATTCAATTCACTTTTAGAAATATAAATCTGAAATAAGGCCATTAGAAGTAGCTAGATGGACAAACAGCAATAAAGACTATATCTGAATGGCAGGTAAAAAAATCCTGTTCACAATACAGAATTACAAGGAAAACAGAAACCTGAAAAAAAATGCAGAAAATCAACATGCCTTACCCATAGGTCTATTTCTGTCCCTGAGGTCCCTGTGATTGGGGTGTCTGTATGAGTCCCTGTAGTGGTGGGCAATGGCCATATCATCCAAACGATAATGCTGAGGTGGAGGTGGGGTGGGATGAGGCAGACCATTGGGCTGATAAGATAAGCCGTTATTTGGACTGTACCGCTGGCCTGGGCTAATAGTGCAGGGCCGCTTGCTTGGATGCTCTGAGTGCAAAGGCTCTCTGTCAAAGCCATTTTCTTTGGTTCTGAAAAATAAAGCAAAGGAACTTTAATTCACTTAGTGAGCAGAGCTCAGGAACACACACCCCCATCTACACATGCATCATCAGGAACTAAAGTTTGTTCTTGCACTTTGTTCCAAGCGTGTGGTGTTGCAGAACATTTCATAACACTGCACATGCAAAATGTACAAAGGACTCATTCACCTTTTCTATCCATCCCTGTAACTTGAGAAATACTAGCAGGGTGAGCCTTCTGATGGAGCCACCTAAAGAGGGGCTGGAGAGCAAGCAGCCTTCACTGAATCATGGGATGGTTCACTGGCTGATGGGATGGATACATATGTAATTACAGAGCTGAAACAATGAACTGATACATGAAGCTACAGACCAAGAAATTCCTAGTTTCAGTAGTGCTATAGCTTATAGTGATTAGGAGAAATTGGCAGTTCAACAAATGTTTTTTTCAAGAGGACAGCAGACAGTCTCAAGGTAGTGCATGCCAGTGTGCTGAAGCTCAGCATGCCATGAGCTCCCATCAAGATCAGTGTCACACAGATTTTGGGGAAGAACGACTCTAGGTGATGAGAAATGCTTCCTTCAGAGATTTTTGCACTGTCTGGGCTATTCTGGTCATAGGTTCTGTGACTGTAATTAATTTTGCAGGAAGATGTGGTTAGACTCAAGTCCTCAATAACGTTCAGGATTTCCCACTCCGTTACTTTAGATAGGAGTTTTATGCTCAGGCAACTTGGAAGAGTTATTGGGAAGAAGGACAGTTTTTTTATATTCTAAGATACGCTTTAATTAAATTCATGATCAGCTATTTCCAAAGAAGTCTCTACTTGACACCTCTGTCTGAGAAGCTTGAACTCACATTGAACTAATTCTCTATTTAAATAAAAAAAAATAAACACTAGAGTCAATTCAATAGGTTCTTTTACAGAAGTTTCGTTTTACTGAAGTATGGTTTACTTACCATGGGAATAAACAAAACCTACAAAATATTAGCTTTGATCAGAAAGTTTATTAGATATAAATATTGAAACTGTTGAGGTTTCACTCCTCCCTCCAAAAACCTTTCTTAAACAGCTGATATATTCCAGTTTTTTTAAAAAATAACTTTATCCTCTGTAAGAAATGGGTGACATAATGTATCTTTCCTAGTTATAACACAATATTTTGTCACTTTGACAGAAAGGTAAATTTAATCTAATTTTCTTGCCTGCCGTTAAAACCAACTGCCTTACAATAAACCCTCCCCCAGAAAGCAACCAACCACCCTCCAGGAACTGTCTGTGGGGAAACACTCTGTGTATTAATGTTTTGTACTTAATCACCTTAACTTTGTACCCAATTACCTTAATTGGAATGCACTGCATTAGCTTGGACAACAAACCAGCATATCCACTGAACTTTAACTAACACAGAAATTAACATGACCATTGAAAACACATTTACTGAAATTAAAAGACATGTGATGTCTTCTGGGTCTTAAAACTTAAATTCTACAATTTACTCTTATATTTTCTGCACTTAGCAGAATACCAGAATGTTACTGTACACAGACTCATTTTATGTTTCTGACCATATAACATATACAAAGAGTAACAACTTAGAAAACCTCATCAGAACATGAATCAGTGCCAAATTTACTATATCTAAATATACTGAATACAGTGATAAAAGACAAAGTACTGAAAAATGCCATAATTCAGCCAGTTTGACCTCCACCTACTAGTCTGCCTCTGATCTCAGTCCTACTCGTTCTTTCAGGTCTCAGCCCTTGGGACAAGGTGTCAGCATTTCCCCAGGAGGCTGAGGAAGCACTCCTGTTTTCCTGTTTCAGTAACTGGCAGACCCATGTGAATACTAGTTCCAAATATAACACCATCACAGTTTTAATCTGTTTTCATCCGCTTTTTATCTGATTCATCTGATGTTGCAAAGCAACCACAAGCTGTAGAGAGCAAATAACACTGAATGTGCAGGAAACCTGACACCTTTTTTCTTGCTCCTGTTGGGCACATTTTCCTTGATGTGCATGTAAATCAACACCGTTGTTTGGAAAATTGGCAATATTATAGATGGGGTCCTTCAGCTATAAACACACAAGAGGTCATTTTACTTGGAGCTATGATTTACTTGGACAGCAGAATAGACAGTAGTCATTAGTTTGTACCCATTTA
The DNA here is from genome assembly GCF_003984885.1 of Neopelma chrysocephalum. NCBI lineage: Eukaryota > Metazoa > Chordata > Aves > Passeriformes > Pipridae > Neopelma > Neopelma chrysocephalum. Next base: position 1,104,348 of record NW_020897689.1, on the reverse strand, counting down.
AAAGAATTTATGTTGTTTCTAGGTTATAATTTGTTTGAAATTATTGCAATTTATGGACAATTTCCTGGGTAGAAAATCTAACTATGCAAAACTGCCTGGCTGGAAAATTAGGTTTTGCCTGATCAAGAGTATTACACCAATTTCAAAGAACACTGAAGTTAGCTTGCAAGAAATGAGGTAAAGCTGTTCAACTGCTATTTGTGCAAGGCGCTTTGATTTAAATTGACTTCCACCAATAAAGGTTTGATGACCAAACAAGTGATAATGCTTTGCTGGAATAAAAGTACTTGTTTATAATACTGTGTTACCGAAATGATTACTACTGCCTTGCTAACAGTTCATATTAAGAAAATTCTTAAAATTCCTCATAATTACACATGGCTTACCAAGGAGCATAGTTGTAAGAGCTGTAAGCATCCTTCACCTTGCTGAGATGTGGAGAAGCCTCTTCAAATAAGATTTACTTAAAAGTATTATCGAAGTTGATCTCTGTGCCCAGGTACCTTTGACACGTATTTCTGGTTATTGGTGCCAAGTGTACAGCAATCACTTCCACAGTCACAACACAATCACGGCCACTTTTGTTTGCTTCTCACTCAAAATTAATGCTATTCTAACAGAGTTTTTTGCTATCCTATATCCACTTTGTAGGCAACTGTCACACATGTAGAGTCACTATATGACATGCTCATGCACCATACAGCCTTTCCCAGCAAGCTCAAAGGATGACTAATTAGCAAAAAGTTTTTTGTGGTTAATGTATTTCAAATCATGTCCTTTGTAACTAAGCATTCATTCACCAAGATAAAATCTCACTTTGGTCCAAGTTCCTTTGCTTTACTACAGTAGAATGTCAACTCCAAAAGTTGTAAACAAAATATAGTGAACACTTTGTTCATGACATGTCATGAACAAATTACCAAAATGTGTTGTCTCCTCAGGTGTCAGTTTTCCCCTCTTGCAGTGACTGATGGTTCCCAGTGTTATTACAGAAACAGATTGATCTTTTTAATGAGCTAGTTTAATAGACTCCAAAATCTCACCGTGGCTGCTCATCCATGTCAGACCATATGCACCATGAAAACATTCAGTAAAACACGAAGCTCTGCTGTCAGATTGCTCTATAAAATCTCACATACAGTAGACTTGAATACGCAGATAAATAACCAGAATTGGAAAATGCATATGCAGAAAAGGTTCTGAAATTATAAGCAGAAAAAATTACTGTATGTGGATTTTCTTTAACAAAAAATCACGATGTGGATGCGGTTACATGTAACACATGTTACACTTCCTTTGCCTAATCCCATACTATATTTTACCTCTATTGGAATCAATGGTATGCAGTTAATGCCCAAACAAAAATATCAATATGAATGTGTGGATGGATATATATTTCTACACATACACATCTATACATGAGATATATATGTGTGTATATATATAACACACATTATATAAAATGTATGTATGTGTGCGTGTATATAAATATATATATTATATACTTTGAGAAGTGAAAAAGATACCACAGTTTACTTCATTAAGAGATATATTTCCAATCAAAATTACTCCAACTGCATTTAGTTCACCTGGAAAGATGTTGCCTTTTAGCAATTTTTTTCCATATGCTAGCCACAGAGTCACAGAAAACCCTTCTCTTAAAGGATGTCTGGTATCTTCTTCTGTATTTGTATTAGTATCATTGAAAATTACTTAGATATCTAAACAAAAGGTATACATATCTCCAGATGTTTTCTCCTGCTTCTCTGTAAACAATTAAAATAATTAATAGTGTAATGAGTATAAAGCCAGACAAGTATTTGGTTTCAATATTCACCCAGTCTGGGCATTTTCAACCTCTGAGGATAGCTTTTTGTGGTTGGTTTACTTGCATTATCCAAATCAAAAGGTATGCAGACTCCCATTCAGTAAATTTAATAATTTTTCCAAAAGGAACTTGTTCTTTTTACTACATCTGTAGTATGAATGTTCTTGAGTGCTCAAGACAACTCCACTGAAATTAGCTCAGCCAAAACGACTGCATATTTTTTTCCATATAGCTTTAATCATAGTCATAGTCAATGGAGAAGTAGATGTGACTAACCAGTGACAGGGTTGTTTGATACTGAAAAAAAACCAACTTATTTTTTAAGCTCAAGGTACAATTCCAATGGGCAAACTGGGCAGTCTCCTTTCAGGTGAGCATTCTTCATGACAGCAATGAACTGCAGAGTCAAAAAGAAAGGATGAGGTTTTTGAAATGCCAGGAAGCTACTTCACCTTTGGAAAGTTTATCTCTTTGCACAGAGTAATAGACTACATGTAAAACGTCTGAAAATTAATAATCTTTCTGGGGTGCAGTTAGCAGGCTTGTGTTAACCCCAATGGCTGTTTCAGTTTGGTCTAGTTGTCAGGGAAAAATGGTGAAAAGAGGGTACACATAAAAGAGCTTCTCTGCTGGTATCTTAATTTCCTTGCTGGTTGATAGTGATTCCTGAAACACAATCTCAGACAAGCTAATTTCAAACACTTTCACATTTTTGTCTATCTAATGGCTATGTTACTTTAAATTTTACTGTTCACTTCTTGCTATGAGTTTAAAGTTTTACTATGAGCTTTCAGACTTTGTTTTCCCTTTATTTTTGTGCTATCTCAGCCTGTTCCTACACAAAAATGTCATCTTTACAAACTTATGTGGCTTCTTGACTTTGCAAATCTTCAGCTTCTTCATTTAAAGGATAACTAGGATGCTTGCCATGCCTTAGGCATGCAAGTAGTGGCATTTGACAGAACAGCATTAAAAAAGTTATCCACACTATAAAGTCCATGGCGAACAAATCTATGAAAATACAATATTTGAGTCTCTTAAAGATAAAATGTAAATGATAGTTGAATTTCCAACATTAGTATGGGAAGACAGTTGAAAATAAATAATCACAAGAGTCATTTTCTTGTAACACTAAACAAAGAGCTTTATTCAAAAAAGAAAAACTGCTCCATAGCCCTAAAGCTACTGTAGCTCACACACACATGCACTCGCCCCATTTCTGCATGGACTCTTTACTCAGCTCAACAACAAAACAGATTTCAGTGAGCATTTCTCCTGTTTGGAAGAAATATCCTTATGCATATTGGATATATGGATATGGAACCATGGCACAGCAGAAGGAATCAAAGCCCTTACTGCTCTAGGGTTTGCCTTCTACTTCCCAATGCAAATGCCTAGCCACTTTCCTCATATTTACTGTTTAGTCCAACAAAACCTCAAATGCAAAGGACTTGCATGTGGAGATGGCATGATCTGCTGCTTGTCACTTCATGATGCACAGAAATATTATGCACAAAGTAGTACAGTACTGGCTGGCCATTACTTCCATATGGATATGACCACAGTATGTCCTCAGGTGATTTTCTTGACTGAATCAGTGTATGCATGTATTGTATTTATATACACTGAGATTTATATGTATATATAAATATATGTATATATATGTATATATATATATGTATTTATATGTATATATAAATCTCTCTCTCTATATATATGTATGAATGTATAGGCAGACATGCATAAGCAGGGCCTGTTATGATGGGATGGCCCCTTTTATGGGATAATGGTTGTAAACCTGTAAGAGATTCAGATTAGATATAAGGAAGAAATTTTTAACAGTGAGGCTGGTGAATCACTGGCACAGGTTGCCCAGAGAGGAGGTAGATGTCCCATCTCTGGAAACATTCAAGGTCAGGTTGGACCTGAAGGCAGCATAGCACCCGCCAGGGAACATCATCCAAGTTTCCCCCAGGCATCCACCCACAAGCTCCCCTCTTCATGGTGGAGGTCAGGACATCGGACCCATGGGAAACTCAGAGCAGGGTATGGAAGGGCAGGGGTGCTCACCTGTCTGGAGTTCGCCTCTTCCCGTTTTCGTTCACATCGAGAAGCAGCTCCGAGGAGTCAACGGGTGAGGTGGTGCTGGCATCCAGAAGCAGCTGTTCGTGCTGGGCGAGGTACTGGGCTGGGTTCTGCTTGGCTAGCCTTGCACAATGCAGCAGCTCCCGCTGCAGCAGGGGCAGATTGGCCTGCAAGAGCATGGCACATGTTAAGAGGGCAGCTTGCAAGCAGTTTCAACAGAGATGATGAAAAACAAAACCCACAGCTCTGAGATGAACCTGTTGCAAGCATTCCCAGTTAGGTTTGTTGTGGTTCGCTGCCTGAAAGCAGGCACTCTCCTAAAGTGGTTGTGTCATGGCTGTGCTAAGTATGCATGGAAGGATGGGAGTTTACTGAAAATGGAAAACTGTAAATGTTGTGAGAAAAACAGGTCTGAATTCCACACGTTTAGAGAGGTAAAAAGCACCGTCTTGGCTGACTTCATCCCCTTTCTTACTTCCAAAACCTGATCTTGTATAGAGCAGCTGTTTTCAACAAGCTACAATACTTCTTCAATATTTGTTTCCCATTCAGACTGCAGTTAGTAAGTACTTAAAAATTGTCTGAAACTGTGGGATATGCAACTCTATAAGCTGCCTCAGTCACTATCCTTCGAGGGCCTTGGGGAGAACAGGATTGAGAACAGGATTGCCCTCAGCTTTCCCATTACACTTGCTGTTACACATTAAGATAAAGATTACAACAAAATCTCACATTCCAGAGCTTCTGTTAATCACCCAGAGGGCTACAATCCTCCTCCTAGCCAGATGTAGCTTGAAGGATTTCTAACTGTTCTCTCATGGCCCCAGTGGGACTTGGGTCATGGTCTGGAGATTACCATGACTCAGACACCAAGAACTGAAAATGCTCAGTGATGCTTGGGCAGCATCTTTGCCCATACACTGGGATCATACTTAGTCATACTTTTGCCAGAATTGGGACCAAGGTGGAACTGTATGTTCTTTCCCTCTGCAGAGATAGTTACACATACTGGGAAACATTTCTCTTTCTTTGCAGCACATGCATACATCGATACTAAGATAGGCCACTCATTTTTTACCTAATTATTTTTTGTGCCGTAAGGTGGTGTACATTGACCTCTTTTGTTCCATGACTAATGAACAATGATTTCTTGCCTCATAATTTTCAAGTATTGGATTAAATTTCATTACTTTTAGTAACTAGAGATAAACCAAAGAACTTCAATGGTTCCCTTTGTTTTGAAATAATTCCCATTTAAAAACAAAACAAAGCAAACAAACAAAACAAAAAACCCCACCACTTTTTTTGTTTTTTTTAAACAGGAAAACATTTCTTAAGTTGAAAACATTCTGAAAGTAATATGCAGGGAACCAAACACAAAAAGGAGATGTTTTGAAAAGTTTTGAGCCCAGGATCTTGGCAAATTAATTTGCTAGCATTAATAACAATGGAAAATGCTCTAGCACCTCTTGCCGTACTATAACAGCAGATCCACTGTGTAACAAAAAATGCCAGAATAGGTCAGCACATATGAACCTTTCAACAGCAAAGAAGAAACAGCAATTGCTATCACTTATTCATCTTAAGATGGGAAGACAGCCAGTTGTGGAACATGGAAACCTTTGCAGACCTTCACAGAACACAAATATTTTGTGAAAGAACCAAATACATGTTTTCTTTGAGAGAGAAAGACAGAGAAACTGACTGCTTCTGTGAGCAGGGTTTTTCACTTGTTTTAATTTCTTTTTTTTTTTTAATAAAGCTCACACAGAATACAAGTCAAGACACTCAACTACCTGAAGTGCCTCACGTGTCAGAAAATGACTGGAGAAGTTGACATATATTCATAAATAAATATTTGGAAGAAATAAAAAAATCAGACCTAGTATTTGAATAGTGTTGCATACTTGGAAGATGTATCATCACATCTCAGCATGCCTATGAGGTAGAAATGTGAAGTCCCCACTTAGCAGTTGCATAATCAAGGAAAAAACCAACATATTTGTTCGTTATCCACTATCACAAACTAAAGGGACCTATTTAATACACGGGCACTACTGGAGACAATCAAATTTTGAACTGTCTAGCAAAACTCATGATTTATTTTACTTGGTTTCCTTCTCCTAAAGAAATGTTCATTCTTGTTTTTTAACCATAAAGATGAAGATCTGCAGATAAATTTATCTAAATAGATTGAACATATTTTTTGTGCACAGAACAAGCATATACAACTTTTAATATGTTTATGAAACAATGATATACTCAATTTCCTAATTTTTTACAAATTAGTATGGAAAACTATGAATGACACCTTATGAGTTTCTAATTGCATAAAGCAATATTTGGATAAATACTTAACTCGAAGTAAAGAAAAGCAGTATTTGAAAATTTATAGTTCAGCACAAGTACGGTTAATCTGCTCAAGACATTACTGTAACCGATCTTTATCAAACCATATATTAAAAAAATAATTTGTATTGGAAGAAAATTACTCAGGACCTCTCTATAACTACATCAAGTGTGCAGAGTGCTTCTGGTCCCTGTGGCCCTGATACACAACAAGAACTAGTTTTTGGGAAGATAACAAAAACTAGTTTGGTATGCAAAATGAAACGCCAATATTCTCTGTGCTGTGAGCAGGGAGAGATCAGGCTCCCAAGGCAATTCAAGTGCACTCATACAAACCCTGAAACCAAAATAGCCTTGGACACAAAGGATTGCACACAGGTCCAGCTCTGACAGCAAAGGCAGTTCTGTACACCTGCAGCTGCACATTTCTCCCAGCACTGCTGCTGGTGCCTGTAGACAGACTTCTATACCTCTGCATGTGAGAGGTACAAACCAGTTCTCAACCAGAAAAAGACTGACTGTAAACAAAGATGATATTACTGGCTTACAGTACCCTAAACTGTTGCACTTCAATGTCTGAAACATGCTCTTACTCTTGTGTTTTGTATTGGACCTTATATCCTCCAAGACTTAGGCAGTGTTGTAGAGTCCTCCATCAGTTTTACAATCACAAACAGAAAAAGGAGAACATGTTTCTAACCCAGCCCTCAGATCTGTTTTCCACTTTGAAATGGACTGTTCTAACCAGAGAAGAAAACATTATCTGTGCTTCTGCAAAAGAAGCTACAGCTCCAAAAGGCTGTTTTATCATTTCAGTGCTTATTCCAGGTAATTTGATAAAAGTTGATAATTTTCCACTGTTGGATATTCCTACTTTCTTCTAAACTTTAGCAACAGAAATATTTCAGTATTTTAATTTAAATTGAAAAGGCTTCATTAGAACATAGCATAAAATTAGGCTTTGGCGTTTTTATAATTGCGACTTTAAATAAATTATTTACAGATGTACTTAAAAAATAAAGATTTAAATTGAGACAAATTTTGTTCAGAGACCCTGAGTAACTAAAAATCAGAAAATCATATATTGATATTGATACTTAAAACAAATATGCACAGCACATTCACTGAAAAACAGAGTGTTGGCAATAATGAACATGTACACCATGTACCGCTTAAATTTAATAGACTAAATCTGCTTGGTATTAATATAGAAAATGTGCACAAAAAGGCTCCCAAGCCAATGAAGATTTCTGCAGGTGAATGATCTTATCTTCCTCTGAAGCAGAATTGGTAGAAAGATAAGCAATTCAATGACTATTTATTATCTGTAATAGATCAGCGCTCTCTGGCGTGAGGCACCGTACAAACACATGGTGAAGAGTAGCTTCTTTGCCAGAATTTTTATTACAGAAACACAAATATTGGCTTCTGACTGCAGTGTAGCGTTTGGTAGACCTAGCAATCTGTAGTGGATGTAGACCAGACATGATATACAGCGTGTGAAAGGTTCAAGAAGGTTTCAGAGACTTGCCTATAATCAGGTAACAGATAGAGGCAAAGCTGGGAACAGAAAACAGGTCTGGATTCAGGACAAGTCTTTGGGACAGAAGGGACTGCAGGGTCCAAGAGTCTCTCTCTTGCTGTGGAGCACGGCCATGAGCCCAGCTCTGGTCCTGGGAAGCAATACTGTCACAGTTTTGAAGGCAAAAAAGCCTCTTCGCTAAGATTTGGTCCCAGATTGCTTTAGTCGACAAAAAATACATTTATAAAAATTACATATATTTGCCGGGTGCTCCAGCAAGAAGTACAGAAAGCTTTCCATCTGGTCCCTGCTCAGCAGACAGCTTGGGTTTTTTTCCTGCTACAGAGTGAGTAGGCAGTTTGGCTGTGGGAATATGTGTCCTTAAAAATACTGAAGCACCTAACTACTGCCTTCGAACATTCATCCGTGTATGAGCACGCCTCCTTCACCCCTCTTGTCATCAGACAACCACTACTTATCTGTAGGTGCCAAATCAGAGAACCTTCTTAGTTCACATCTACCCATACTTATTGAGATGAACAAGTAGAGAAAAACAGCAGAATTGAGCTGAAGTAACAACCATACGCCACCAGCATCAAGACAAAAAGAGCATGTAACGCTACAGAGTCCTTGTGAGACCATCTGGTCTTTGTCTTGCCATGGTGGCTGTAGTGTGGTGCCTTAGGCAAGAATGAGTTAAAAGCAGTGGGTGGTGGGAAAGGGTTACAACAAATATCACAGGCTCCTCAGGGGTCTGTAAAGGATGTGGA
>NW_020897689.1:1003294-1093294 GCF_003984885.1 Neopelma chrysocephalum | reverse complement strand
AGAAGAAAACAAACAGTATGAATAATGATTTGATATGCAGCTCTCCCCTCCCATGTGAGATGTATGGGACTCATATTTAGAAGGGTGAGAATGTGAGTCCATACCACGCAGCGTTCCCCTGGTCAGAGGGCTTGCAGGCTGACTGATAAACTCTCTAGTGCCAGCTTCTAACAAGCTCCTGGCACCAAAGTCAATTAATTCTGAAGTGGCTTTTAAAACGAGAACAAACTAGATGCCATGAAAATAAACCAGATGATTTAAGCAGGAATATCAGAGTTGATACAATGGCAAGTGGAAGAGCATATTCAATTCCAAAAGAAAGCATCTGGCAGGATACCAAGGTAACAGCTATGTTCTCTGCGTAGAGCCCATATGACACAGCCAGCTAAGTAGGGGGAAAACATGAAAGCAAACCCACTGGGGATACTAGTGCTTCAGGACAACAGAAAAGCTAGAAACACTTATACCAATGGACCAAAATAATGCAGAATGTCCACCCACAAAGTGACAATGGAAAAAAAAAAACATATGGGAACAATAAATACCTTATCTCTGGGAAAATACACCTCCACAGCAAAACCAGAACAGAATACAACATGATCTGAGAAGGCAACATTGACTGCCCAGAGACCACAGCAGTTCAGAGGACACAGTTACTGGCAGGTGAGAGGGAGAATAACTTCCTGACTTCAAAGAAGATTTTGCTTGCCTGCTTCATATTTTGAACATCATGTATTGTATTTTATTAATTAGCTTTTGGATGAGATTTTATCTTTCATTCTAATAAAAGGTGCATAAGCATAAACCAGTGAATACAGTCATCAGCAGTCTTAAGACACCATGCTTACACTAGTGGCTGGAATCAGAAGAAGTCTTTTCCTTGGATGGCAGAGCATCACAATCTCATCGTGTACTAATGATTAGCAGCACATCAGAAATGGCCTGGTAGCAGGAATTCCTGGAATCCCCTTACTCTGAATCATGCAAAGTTTGCAAAAATCCAGCTTGTTGCAAGCATGTGATATTATTATATTTATAACCAAGTCTCAGGACTTTGTTTGTAAAAGCTTCTATACCTACAAATGAAAAATATAATCAAACAACAGAGATTACAGATTTAGGGAACAGACAGTTCCTGTGTACAGCTAGAAATGATCCCCTGACCATGCACTCAGATGCGGTTACATGCACTAAGCTATGGAAAGTAGCCCCTAAATGTTATTCATTTTCCTGACTCTCTTAAAAAGAGAAAAACTGTAACACATCTGTGACCTAGCAACAAAATGGTTTGAAATACTTTCCAGATCACTGAACTGTGCAATACCTTTAAAAATGGGATGACAAAAGGTCGCAGTGGGAAGTTAGTAGCTTCTTGCAGTTTGGAATGAAATTCTTCAATTGTCAAAGTAGAATTCTGTTGAGAAAAAAAATTTTGTCTTGGTGACAAAATAATGAAAACACTGAGCACGAGAAACAGTAACCAAAGGACTCTGAAATTGCTTAATAACTTGTTCTTGATATTGATAAGAGAATAAAGAAAAGCATGCTGCATATTAAATTATTACCTTATTAAATTACTCAAAGAAAACAACCAGCATCTTAGACATACAGCGCCCGTTGCTTAGAGTACAGTTCTCAGGTGCAAAGCATGCAAATGCTTTCATATTTCATCACTTAAAGCTGCTTTTCTCAACTTGTTTTTTTTATTTCATATTTTTCTACTATTTTCTTCTATTATCATATCATATTTTCTACTGGCAACTCTTGCACTTTTGTTCCTGGTACAAAAGTTATAATTAACGTGCACAGACAAAAAGATCCCACTTCTTAAAGGCACATTCCTTTTTGTTGGAGGAGGAAGACTGCCTCTTGTACTTATAAAGAGGACTGTTTATTATATTCTAGACTATGTAGGAAAGTCATTACTTTACAGCTGAGGTCACAATCATGAAGACCACATGCAGACAGGGTTGACCAAGGGAATAGTGTGATGGGGATTTTCCCAAGGGATCCTAATTTGCTCTTCAGACCTCAAATGAAGGCAGAAATCAACTATAATTAACAGTGGGGAAGCAGTTTTGATCTGAAAATCAACAGAAAGCAGATACTCCCAAAGCCACCTTTACTTTTCTTTACAAGTTCCCCTTTACAGAGAGAACCATGTGACAAAGCAAAACCACATTAAACACGTATTTTGAATACAGAAGAAAATGGATAGCAGGACTTAGTGATGTTACACTGCCTACATTAGACTTCCTTTTGACACAGATTCAAGTGAAGGGGCACCCACTACTGTCAGGTAGGGTTTTGTGAAGATACAAGCAGAGGACTCCTCAGCCCTAATACTAAACAATGTTGTCAGTCTCTGCTCCAAGTGAAGTCAATGGCAACTGCAGCTGCTCAGAACAGATGTAAATTAGAGCACCACAATAGCATTTTTCCCAGTATATCTAATTATTGCTGAAGAAGATACATGGGAGACAACAATGTCTGGCAGAGAGAGGACTTTACTGGGAATAAAAAGAATCCTGGGCCAGATTCACAACAGTTTGCATCTAAAAGGGCAGCCCTGCTTGACAGATGTAGGTAAGAAAGCGCTGAAATTTTCATTCAGCTATACCATCACATAAAGATAACCTTATCAATAAGGTGACTGAAGTAGCAGCAGTGCCCAATCAAGCTCACAATCTTGGGATCAGTGATACTGAGAAAAGGTTTTGCACTGCATAACTGCAGTCCAAACATACTCAGCTCATCCTTTTAACCAGTATTCTGGCACTATATATGTAGGGCACTCTCCTTCCCCCATCCAATTAAACTAGGCAAGTCAAACCACTTTAACTACATTACATAATTTAAGGTATGTCTATATTAGAAGTACTGCCAGTATAGAATGAAAACCCCATCACAACATTACAGCATAATATTGTACTGGCAAAAAGAGTCAAGGTTATACCTGGTTGGGAATAGCTGTCACTTGTGGGAAGCTAGTCAAGCTACACATTAGCTCTGGCAGCAAGCGCCAGCACTTCACTCTTGCATGTTTGCAATCCTTAAAGTACAATGTATGCAGTGTATCTGACCAACAAGTTTATATAACAAACACATCAAGCAAGGAAGAGGGAAAAGGACAGAAAAAATACCAGTTTTATTGCTTACCACAAGTCCTAGCACAAGGGTACGCACTCTCTCCCCAATCTCTGGTGAAATGTCATTGCCAAACTGCTGTAAGGTTGTAAGAAATCTCTTCAGTTTGCTGAGCTGCCTAGCTCCACAAGCTGGCGGTAACTGCTGGTTAGCCAGAGAAGAGGAAGAGGAAGAGGATGGCCCATTGCTAAAGCCATTAGGAGGAGATGGAGCTCCATTTAACGCTGTTGGTGAATGGCTAGTGCCATTGGTTACTGAAAGAAAAAGAGACAGGAGGATAAAATAAAGATTGGGGTGGGAAAAGAGATAGAGAGAAAAAGGAGACAGGGGAAAATCCCTCAGCTTATGTTTTTTGTGCTTGACCTCAAAATTAATTAAGTTGCACAATCAAAGACAATTAGCCTTTTGACAGAGCGACAGTCTGCAGTTTATTTCCCAGTAGCTGGTACTGAACAGTGTACGGATTGGAAGTAACAGCAGCTGCCTCTCACACATCCCCTTCAAAATGCTCCTGGACCTGAAAAGCATCATTTGAATACCAGCCTTTTGTCAGAGGATTTTAAAAAGAGAAAGAGGGAAACAGAGAGAGAAAAGGTATGAGTGCATGTGCGATTGAAGACCCAAAAAATTGCTCTTTGGGATAGAAAAAAATGTGCAGACATATTTCATGAAGCCTCAGTTTATCTCTGAATATTTTTACTTGTGGTTTGTACACACGACTGACAGCTGTGTTTATAAAACAGGACTTTCACGTTTTAACCTTACACCACCCAACGAGAAGGTTATTTTTTCCACTACAGATTTCCTAGCTGCTAACATATGAAGCACACAAAGTCGTCTGTGCAGGTACAAATGCTGCCATGCTCCCTGTGGCCTGAAGCCTTGCAGCAATGGCATGAAGCTAGACTTCAGAAGACTTCTGAGACACCACAAGCAAATCTCTCTGCTTTCACGTGCCAACACCATATCTCTGAAAACAAAAAAGCAAGCATTTCCCTCCTGTTGCAAGGTTGCTGTGAGAATAACTATCTGAAGTACTCAATTTATAACAAGACTCATGCAGACATACTGAAGACAACACAGTTTTTGGCAGTGATTTCAGTTTGATTCTTATCCACACTACAGAAGAGAGCACAGAATCAAACTGAGGACATTCTTTTCCACCCAGGTTAGTTGGAACAGCAACACTCAAACACACGCCATTGAGGTTGTTTTGAGTCCGATTTGCTAAAATGACAGCAAATGGTAAGAAAAAGGATGGCTCCCTAGGAATACAAGTGCACCAACACATGGGAAGGTGTGGGCACACAGCATGTGATTGCACTCAACAGCAGCTGTGCTCAGCTGGCCACTGCTCCAGAGAAATGTGCTGATTTCTTTTTGGGGATCAGTCAGAACCCATCCAAAAAAAAACCTATAAAAAATCAGGAACTTGCCTACAATCCAAAATGCATACGACTATTAGTATAAATTGCTTTCTCTTTAAAAGCACAGCCAAGGAACCGAGCAACTTGAAGAACTGTCAATGGTTTGCAATGACCAGCCTTTCTGAAGCCAAACATCCCATTTTTGTGTCATTTTCTTTATCAGTCATCCTTACTTTTAGCTAGGAAGTCCTTTTTGAGGGTGGACACCTATTACTACATATAAATCACTACCCCAAAACTTTGAAGGAGCTTTTGTTGCCCTAGTGACTGCCTTCCGGAGGCACTACAGAAAAAGCTATGTTAGTTTCTCCTTGTGTTTTATCCTAGTTTTGGTTGCCTATTCTGTCTGCAAGGGTTAGGGAGAACAAGAAGTGGAAAAAGTAGAAATAGAAAGAAGTTGGCCTCTGCAAATTCAGCTCCACATGTGACTCCAAGCCATGCTCTGAGTGCTACAGAGTGAGATATCTGAGTAAACAAATACATCATGAAACTTGCATAGCCAAAAGTCATCATGCCATGAACTTAGAAAATGAGGATTGGGAAGAATAGCGACATGCCCTGACCTAGCCTGACACTACCCAACAACTCTGTCACCAGTAAGGGGCTGCTATAGGCAGAGGGTCCTGGGGCTATGATCAAGAAAGCACAGAAAGGCAGGTAAAGATTTCTCCAACAACAAAAGGAATATGGAAATAGTTCCATGATTTCAACTCTTTCTTTATAATATTTCTATTTGCCAATTGGCAAAGATCTACATAATTTCTAAAACAAAACCATGTTATTAATACAAAAGAATTTAGCATTTAGAATTTCAAAATAAGACATGTCAAGAATTTTTAATCATCTAACCCAAAGAAAACAAGGATATTCTAGACCAGAAAACAAGTTTGATCTTTCTGGCCTGCAGGCATTCCCACTGCAGTAATAATAAATTTAACAGACACTGTGACAGAAGTGACTGTTTACCATACAAGCTGGAACCGCTAAGGCCAAAATCCAAAATCTGACAGGGTAAAAAAGCAATTAAAATCAGATTTTTTTTTAGGCTTTTAGTCTTCAAATAGAGAGCTCCAAATATCCAGCTATGGTTCAAACACCTTCCAAACTGCTGAACTCAATCAATCAAACAAACACCTAAAAATCTTGTGAGTACACTGAGGACTGTAAGTGTGATTAAAGAACACTGTCATATTCCTTTTATGATTGCCAAAGATTATCCTGAACTGTGGCAAGGGCATCACACTGGAAAGCTTAATCTGCAAGAGCCCAATCCTGCAAAAACCCAGAAACAATTTAATTTCAGACTGGAGCAGCTCCAGTCTGAAGCTCCACCCAGGATGATTCAGGTGCTGGAGTTAAGCAAAACAGACAAATCTTTGCAGGATCAGGGTCACTGGGTTAAATCTGAGTTTATGTGAATAACTGGCACAAACCCTCCTCACTGTTTAAATTCAATGTAAATTGTCAGGACAGGGTTCCCTGGGATAAGTAGTACAAAGGCCTCCAGCTGGCCTTCTGCATAGAGGTGAATTTTAAATAAGGTATCTAACAGACAGAAAGGGACTAAACAGACATAGGCAAGACAAATAGAAGATGCTGCCTTCATTCTGTTTAGGCATATGTATTCTACTGTTCTAAAAATGTTTTATTTAAAATGTGAAATGTAAACACATTCTCATGTTTATACTATTACAAGGCAGTATAAAAGAGACCAAAAAATTTGCAGCTAAATCTTAGTAAGAGAAATGCAGATCATTTCATGGCTGTGAAAAGAACAGTCAGACAGTATGCCAGATTCAAATCTCAGTTACACTGATACAAATGCAGAGTAATTCCACCAAGATTAGTAGAGTTTTTTATGTGTTTATATCAACACGCTGAGACAAGAGATGCAGCCCCAAGTGATTTAGAGAAGTGAAGTGGTCACAGACTGAAAACCTCCAGTAAAAATTATGACAGGGCTTTAATTTTGGTTTTATATCAATATTAACTAGATATTATACAGCACTTAAATCAGAATTCTTCATTGAAATGTAAGTGGGAGGAAAATAAGTATTTTTTTCACTATGAATTATCCCCACTTTAAAAACAAACAAACAAACAAACAAACTCCCTGATGTTTCTATACAAAAGGGAACGGGATCCTATAAACAACAAAAGGGCATGTAAGAGAATATTTCCTGTACTTCTGACAAGGGGACTGATCTGAGCATTAAGTGCCTAGGAAACCACTGCTTGCTGTTGTTTGACACTGTGGCCAAGTTGTCAGTGAAATAACAACACAACTCCGAGCTGACCATCTTCATACCTTAAGGATGTATTAATATGTTGTGAGCTTAGTTTTGCTTAATTACTTTAGTGCAGTACAACCAAATGCTGCTCCTGTCACATCATGCACATTTCCCTTTGCATATTTTGGTTCCTTATGCACAGAACAGAAAGAAGATGTAAGACAAGAAAGAAAATAAGACTAATTACACGTTGTGGGCGTGAATGAACTGGTTCTTGGAGCTCCTTGGGTAGTGGGAGGAGGTGGCATGGTTGGAGGCGTCAGCCTGGATTGTGTCTTCACATCCACAGGTGAGTCTGGCATTGTGGAATGCTTCTCAGTGCGATCTGCAACACACACCACAGGAACACACTGGTTTATTTCCCCAAGCACACTCCCTCTGACAAAAACTTAAAAGCTAATGCAAGAAGCGAGCCATTTCAGCATCTGCTGTGAAAGATTACACCTGATTATCTACTCCAGTGTGCTCTTCCCAAATTACATCATCTAAACCTTACTTAAAAAGGTGTAATGCAGGTGGTAAGACCTGACTTGTAGCAGTGCTGCATTATCTTCCAGGGTTTTTTCTAGCATGTACTGATGCTACCTCCCAAGCACTCCTGAAGCTGCAATAATGCCACCTCCCTTCAAGGCTCTGATGTCAGCCAGGAGGAAAAAAATAGATGAAGACACAAAAAGATAATAAATCCCCTTCTGGCAGCTCTTCCAGAACTAAAACCTGAAGCTCTATAGTACAGGTGAGATATTGGGTGGTATATTGGTTGAAGCCAGCTCTCTTCATGTCTCTTCTTTGTGTCACCTGCCGCCCTCTCCATCCCTTCTCTTTGTAATCATGGAGAGAAACTTATGGTAAACACCACACACCTCCTGGATCACTTTACCACAGTGCCACTGGATATTCCCACATTCACCAGAAAAATAAACACAACATGCCAAAATGGTAAGTCAATCGTCTCATATACATACTACTGTTTTTAAATAAGCATGTAAGTTTGCACATTACACAATAAGAACAACTTTAATTCAAAACCTGCAAGATAAGCAGGAACATACCTACCTGAGAAAACAAAACAAACAAAAGGCAAAACCAGGTAGAAAACTTAACACTTCTCTTGCAACTAAAGATCTAAACACGCAAGACATTTGATATAGAAGCTACAGAAGTGTAATCTTTCTTCCAACATGTTTTTGGACACTTTTATGTTAAAATTTTTTAAAAACCATGTGAGCCTTTATGTTTCATTTATTAAGAATGGCCAAAACTTGGCAACATTTACCAACTGAAAGCAAAATTAAGGCTTCCTCACTCATGCCAGGAATTTAGCGAGCCATCTTGAGTAAAGATGAGTACAATCAAGTTTAGGTTTTAATAGGCATAAGTTAAATTCTTCCATCTCTTCCTCGGGCAGCCACAGTTATTTACTTATACACTGCTCTACACAAGTCTTCCCAAGCTCCATGAAACTTTTTGTAAAGCAAGTAAGTGTTGCTGCTAATGGACAAGCACGTAAGTCTGTGGTTTTAATTCAAGACAATAGCAAAGCCCATCATGTTCTATAAATTCTGTCACTCCACTTTGCAACGTGTTATCCTTCTTCTTACTAACAAGATATAAACTTCAATGACAAAATCTTATCAGAAATTTGCCCCCAAGAGACAAAAAAATTTGCCTCAATAACAAATTAAATACATTGCACACGTTTAACAAATGAAGAGTATGTTTAAAAGAGCCTCAAAACACTTAATTACCAGAAAACTTAAATATGAGAAAGTTACCAAAATAAAAAAGGGGGGAGGGGGGAAGTTGGGAAAACCCCCAAAACACACTCCCACTTCCCCCAAAAATTAACAACACATAACAGATACCAATCTTTAGCTGCCTGAAACTGAGAAAACTGAGGAAGTAAGTCCCAGAGGTGCAGTGTGTCAGGTACTGCAATTATAGAAGCCATCTTTGCCCTTTGTAGAAATGCTTACAGGCAATGTTTCAGTTCTCAGGGAAAGGGAGTCATTTCACATAGAATTTAGAGACAAGTTTGGGGAAGATGAGCAGTGAAACACCCCCCGAACAGGATGAGGGGAATACAGATACAACTTTATAGTGGTGTTGATCTAAGGGTAGATCCCTCCACCTCAGATGTGGAGGGAAGAGTATCCACAATGATTAGCTTAAATATTAAGGCTGCTATACAGATAAGTGAGGTTTGATTTGCAAATCAAGCAACAGCAAATTATTACATGCTGGAAAACAAAAGCAAGTTTCTAAACATATTCTATACACATTTCTTTTCCATATCCCTATACTAAAACAGTTAAATCTGTATCTCCAACAAGCCATTAATTTAACATAAAGAACTACGAAAACTCATCTTGAAATGTTAATTGCTTCCTTAATAGCCAAATTCATCTTGCACTCACCTCAACCAACCTCAGCAACAAGGGAATAAATAGCTTTCAGCTCATGTTGCAACAGAGGGAAAGAGGCACAGCAGTGAGCCCCAGCCCTCCTAAATAAAGGCAAATATTTCTGCCATGCCAAGAAAGGAGAGAGAAAGGGAGGCTTGCCAGAGCTGGTGGGGAGATAACAGTGGGAACTGCTGGTCCATCTGGTTTTCATTCTGCTAACACTCACATTGAACTGTTAAGGAAGGCAGTCCAGGTACACAGATTTGAAGCATGTGGGAGCGCAGACACAGGCACAGAGGAGATGGAGGTGGGTGGAAGAAGGAGTGAGAGAAATCGAGCTCCTCTAACAGACTGCTGCTCTCAGCAAGCAGGCACAGCCTGTATCCTTCAATTCAGCTGGTGATAACTAAAAGCGATCCTGAGCTGTAACCAACCACATGGCTCCTGCTCCCTCCTTCACTGCATTTCAAAGTTCAGGTTTGATCAGAAACGCATTCAGATTGGAAGGGGGAGACTTTCCCAAAAAGCTGGCAATGTTTTGTTACTTAAATTGAACACAATAGTGAGAAAAAGTGTTTTGGTTTTGGCCTCCAATTTCAGGTTGCCGCTCTACCATGATCCAAATGGTTTCTACTACCTCAAATAGTGTCTACCACCCAGTTTGCAGACTGCTGAACTTATCCACAGACCTCTGTACTTCTCTTACAAATCTAATAACATTAGGCTTGATTGTTCCTAATTACCTTTCTCTGGACCTCTTAGGGGTTAAACACCCCTTTACAGACAAACACCCTTTACAGACCACTTTCCTTTTCTTAAACCTCTCTCTCCCCCTTGCAAAGACCTAAGCGCCACTCTCCTACTGTATGATTGCAGGCAGATGGATTTATCTCTGATTGTCCATAACTTCCCTAGCTGTGCCTTCTGTAAGGAGATATAAATAAGGCTCCTTTCAAGCACACCTCAAAACACTTCTTACCAGAGTACAAGATTATCTGGTCAGAGCAGAGACTCTCTCCCTGGGGGTGGGGAAAAGGGGCTTTCGAAGAAGTACAATGCAAAGAGCAAAACTTTTCCACATGCTTGGAAGACACCACCACACCACCCAGGAGAACAGCCTTTGCATCCCTCTTTTCCACTCCCTTTAATAGCAAAACCCTCGTGGGAGCCATTCTGCTCTTACTGCTGCTGTTTACCTGTTCCCTGCCTTTCCATATGGCTCCCTGACCTCCGAGGGAGTGATGGGACTGGGAGCACCTGTCTACAGCAGCTCTGCACCCACCACTGCCCCACCACCCGCATGCCCAGAGAACCTTAGCAGCTCTTTAAGACATAAATCATTCAGGGGATGAAGCGGTGACGGAGTACAGAGTGAAGCGACCACAGATAAAACCATTATCACTTCTTGCTACATGAACTCCTAAAGCTTGTAGCATCTGATACTTAGCCTAGAACTCCAGCTTCTACAAATCACTATTTATTTTTTAATTAAAAAAAATAAACAAAACAACCAACACTTTTTATTGTAATGGTTGATATGAAAGCTAAAGACAAAATAGTATTTAAATCATATTCACAAGCCAAGTTTACTTTAAGTCATGTCATTCCATGAAGCTTTTTCTGTAGGGACATTTTTTATACACTCTCAGTGGATATTCTGCTATTCATATATTCAGAGGTGATAAGGGTTTGGGAGGGGAAGAAAGAATCCCTTAAGAGGAAAAACTGTAATTTTTACATGTGAAAACCAGCCTCGGTGAGATTTCATGTACATTTGCTCCAGTTTTATAATACAACAACATATACATTGAATTTTGCTTGAAATTTGGAAGAACTTTCACCATGTCTTAAAATTGCCCAATTTCTTGAATTCAAAAGCATTTTCACGTTCTTAATTCAAACCAAACTCCCCATTTGCAAAGCTATTTCTATCTTTCTTTTTCTGATGGACCCTGACATTTCAAGCAATAATCCTGAATTAGCAGGGACACACCAGAAAGTTTCATACAGGCAGTATCCCCCAGCATCACACATTTCAGATTGTGTACATAGAGGGAGTAACTTCTTTCAGATGCACAGATTTTTTTCCACTGAATCCCTCTAAACAGTGATAGACTTGCACTCCTTAGCCCAGTTCGGATCAAATGGGGCTGAAACCAGAAGTCCTTCAAACTGGAAGGAAAAGGAGACATCTGGAACTCATTCTGTAGTGTTCACTGCAATCAGTTCAGAATGGAGAAAGATGGTGAAATAATGGTCTAGTCCTAATCCATACACACAACCCTCTGGTGCAGTGAAAGACTTAATAAATTCAGAAAATATGTTTCAAGTATGCAGAGATCTAGTGCATTTGCTTTGGATTATATTTTTTTATTAAAAAAAAAAAGGCAAAACATTCTGAAATGTACATTCTTGAATCTCCTCTACAGCTCAGAATGAAGAACTGTGATTTAACCACAGAAGTATTTTGCTCCATTTAAAATTAAAGAATGTTGTAAAACCAACTTTAAATTACGATATTTCTTCTGTGGATTTCTTGTTTCATGAAACTGTACTGTTCTTGTCATTCATTCAGTTTTTATGGTAGAGGTTATTTTTATCACTATATTTAGCTGTTAGGTGAACACTGATATTTACCGTAAGCACAGTCAGCTTCTGAAGCACACAAGGAAGAGACAAGGTAAAACATGCAGGAGAAGGGGCAAAAAGATGTGCCTGTACTCAAACTGATTTACTTTACTTCCTGTATCCTAAAAGATTTAGTCCGTTTCTAAAACAAGGTGGCCTTTCATAAATGGCAACATTTCAGCTCACATGGCACACTTCCAAGTCTAACGCATCAAGGAAAGCTGATGCATGGAACAAAATATGGAATATATAAATACTTTACTGATACCATTTCAATAGCCAATTCAATGTCGAGCATTTCTAGGAGTGGTGTGTTTTCAATTTCCTTTTTTAAATGAAAAAAATTGTGGTATAATACGCTATGGCATTTATTTTACTTTTAGTTAGTGCAAACAGTTCCAGATGTATACTCAGGCATGAAAGATTCTTAAAAGATGCTCTATATTGATGGTACAGTACTTTCTACTTTGGTGCCAACATGTTAAAAATAAAAATAAAACTTGCTAAATTAAAAGAGTCCATTGTCTTTTTTTCTTTAAACTCACAGAAAGAGCAAACCCCACACAAGGGATTTAGAACCTGTCTCCACCACTCAAATTACATGAATTGAGACCTAAATCTGTGGGATTTAATACTGATGGTTACCTAGATGCATTGGACTAATTTTGATTATTTTGAGGGGGATAGCATAGAATTTGCCAGCAGATAACCACAAGTTATGAGTCCCAGTGGCGATGAACCGGGAGACAGACAACCACAAGTCCATCTAAGAGGACAAATTCCATAGCTCTTCCATCCATAATGCTATCATGCTGCAGTCAGTAACAAACCTTTTCTCTTTCAGATATGGCCAAGCCACACAGAACCATTACAAAGCAGTGTTTGTGGAGACTCACAGCTCCTGACTCACAGACTTGCTGCTACACAGAGCAGAACAATATTACAAGGTTGCCTTGGTTGAAAAGGACTTGTCTAAGAATGCGTGGTAGAAGCCTGATATGTATGGTAAAGTCTACCCACTCCACGCGCTGAACTCCTGGAGAAGCTTGCAAGTCATACAATGCAGCCATAAAACACGACATTTGGACAACACCACTGCAGACCCGCTCCTAGCCAAGCATGCCTGGGATTTGTTTGAGGCCGGTACAGTCTTCATTCCATTCACCTCTTGGCCCTTTGGACTTTTTCTTAATGAATAAATAAGGACCTAAACACAATGGATGTTTTTGTGGTACAAAAAACTGATCTGAAGCAGGCATAATATAGACATAACTTTCTGTCAGCACCAGATGCAGTCATGTTACTGGCCTAGAAAGGAAACATCACCGGGTTTCCAGTTCCCCAGTAGAGAACTTTTACTCTCTGGGTGATTTGCAGAAGTGAAGTATCAGAATGCAGTTCAGACGCTCAGACTCCATTTTTTGTCACAGAACATTACCCCTGCAAGGCTTATCCACCAGGAATGAGAATCTGTGATCTGTGTGGAGTGACTGATGGACATGCACAGTAAAGTTTTAAGATGACATAACATTTCACTGCTCCTTTGGCACACTGGGTATGAAGCTCACATGCTGAAGATGACCCTTTTGGAAGAGCAATATCACAATTTTGCTGCAGTCTTATCTTGGTTCTCCTCTGCTCAGGTAGTTGAACAATTCATATCACCAGCTATTCTTCAGAATAAATGAAAGTACACTCCATTTACCCATTTCTACTCGTTTAATATGCAGTTGCTAGAAGGAATTCTGTATCCTGGGAGTTCACCGAAGTTATCTCAGGCCAAGTTATCAGTTTTCTTCAGATGTGCTAAAAAAAGCCTTTAAAATAATGTAATCTCCTCTGTCTCCCAAAAGCTGAAAGGGATTTTTGTGCTAATGTCTCCTAGTTTTGGTAGAGTTTATGGATGATGTAAAGTACGTGAATGCTTGGTCCATACTGGTACCTTGACTGGTTCTACCATCATGATAATGAACAAAATGCAGAAGCATTCTCTTTCATTTCAGTTGTCTAGGGTGAGAGGTTCTGACTAGCAAAAAAAACTTGGTCCCACACTCATGGCTTAGTAGCTGAAGGACAGATAATTACACATATTATAACATAAGCAACACGTGAGCTCAATCTCAGGGTTAAGACAAAAATGTTATGGCTTGCTTTGCTTGGACATATTATTTTCTCCTGAAAGAAATAAACTCGTCTTACCACAAAATTTCATTTTAAAAGGTGGGAGGGAGGGGAACAGAAAAATAAACTTTTTCCTCTCATTTAACAATCTGACATGTTTTGACAGTTTCAAAACTATCATAAATTCACTTTCAGTTATTCAATAAAAACTGACTCCTGTCAGAATTGCACCTTTTTTTAAATGCCTCTTTTCTCATTCACCCTTCCTGGCTTTGCAGATTTTACCACGTAAAACTGCTTGAATGCAGCAATGCAGGGAAGAAGACAAGCAAAATAAATGCCAAATTGTGGCAACTGCCCTAAGTTTCCATAAGCCCCCAGAAAATAAAGTCTACAAGTTCCCTCATTATGGCTGAATACACACCAAGTGGCCTGTAACGAAGGTGAAGACAATGTGGATTTATTCTAAATCTCCCACCAAGCATCTAGAAAATGCCTCTATGTGTGGATAACTTATGTAGTTTATAAGGAAACAGTCCTATAATCAGTGATAAAATACTATTTTCCTGTTGACAGTTTCCTGGATCTTTTCTTTTTGTTGACAAGCTACCAAACTAAGAACTGTGTGTTTTGTGTAGTTGTCTTGTGTTTCACATCACAGGAACTATTACTGCTATTCCAAAACCAGCTCACTGAACACTGAAGCCCAAGTGAAGCAATGAAATGGTGCTCACCGCCTCCAGCAAGAAGAACTGAAGAACAACCAGAGCAACTGCTGGCCAAACCCATGCCCCAGCCTGCCCTACAAGCTACAGGTGACCACCTCTCTACATTAGCAATCACTCTCTTCACTTAGAGAAAACCACTGGCATGCTTTCATATGCAGTTTCCCAAAGGCTCCCTGACCAGTAATTAATTTCCTTTCTGTACCATCTTCTCTGGAACACCTACCCTTGTCAAAATTACATGTTACTTGGCAAACTACAGATGAGGGTAGACCAATATCAAAGAAATGCAAATGCCATCAGCATCGAATTGGTAATGTTTGTATGCTCTTATATACTCAACCGCACACAGCACAGATCCCTCCCACCTGAAGTGAGAAGATTTTCTCTCCCACACCAACTGGAATTTCCTAACTTGGTCTCCAGGGGCATATTTATGTTTTTAATCCAAAGTTTGTACAGGCCTAAATTAACAGTAAATCCTAGAACCATAGAATGGTGTGGGTTGGATGGGACTTTAAAGATCATCTAGTTCCAACCTCTCTGCTGTGGAGAGGGACACCTTTCCCCCAGACCAGGTTGCTCAGAGCCCCATCCAACCTGGCCTTGAACACTTCCAGGGATGGGGCATCCGCAAATTATTCGGGCAACCTGTTCCAGTGCCTCATCACCCTAACAGTAAGGAAATTTTTCCAAATATCTAATCTAAACCTACTCTCTTTCAGTTTGAAACCATAGTTTATTACATACAGCTAAAAGTCTGAAGCAAAATAATCATAAACTCTTTTAATTTTAATGCACCTACTATATAAAGTGTAAAGCATAGACGCACTCATTTTAGAAAAGTCCTAAGAGAATACTGATACCAATATTTAATTAGATTTAACTAGAAATGAAGTCTCCAATATAGACTAGATAAAATAATCTAAGGTAACTTATTTAGATTCAGGGAAACTTTAGGTATTAAATTACTCTGCCAGCAAAAAACGTTATTATGGTATTATTTTTAAGAAGCATTGTTTATATTTACATAACATGCCAGAAGTTCTTTAGGCTCAAAAAGAATCAAACATGGGTGTACATGGTGGTACTTTCCATGGTTATACAACTGAAAAGATGTCACAGGGACTACCAAGAAGGTAATGGATATACATCTGGCTTTGCTTGGTTTTAAACTGTGGAATTTGTCATGGACAAGTCAAGATCCTGTAAGGTGTGAAGTGGTGTTGGCCAGCCTGGGGCAGGCTGCTCCTCATCTTGTGGATCAAGGTCCCAAATCCCTGCTCTACCAGGATGTGCCGTTTTTTTCCTCCCAATGATATTTCAAACAATGGAAAGTCTGTTCCATTAGACCAGATGTGCAGGTCTGGGGAGCAAGACCTTACCCTAAGACCAAAAGCAGGGCCAGCTAAATTCCTTCTGCATGAGTACAGTGCACTGTGAGGAAATTTGCTAATTTCTATCGTCTAACATAGACAGCTAAATAAGCACAGTAGACTTTCCATATAATCAGTAAAGAATTAGAACTTTAATTTTTTAATCTCTAAGGCTGCTAAATCACACAGTATAAATATTCCTTGTACAGATCTAGGTCCTTTGTCTTGTGAGAACCAGAGGCATTCAGACTGCTTTTCCAGAGTGGTTGTTGTAAAATTCAGGTCCTCAGTCACCAGGCATTATAACTCCTTGGTCTCTATTCAGCCAGGTATTATCCACCAATGAAAATATACAATGAAGCATATTTCCCCCAGAAACACTTGCTCAGATGGTGGCACTGTTACTTACTGCCATTACCAGCAACACAAAATTGGAACTAAAGGCTTTCCCCCATCTCAGTATTACACACTGACAATCTTCCAGTAATGCAATTTATTACCTCAATCAGTACTTCGGCATTTCTGGAAATACATACTTTGGAAGACTATCATTTCACATCATCAGATGATGCCATTAAAGACATCTTGTATTTACATGACTGACTGTCTAGACAGTGTGTGAGAAAATACTCATTATTAGTTACGAGTCAGCTCCTTCTCGATGCCGCATGTCACACCAACTGTCTTTTATTCTGGGCACGGGCTCACACCTGAACGCAGCAGTAAGGATACGAGAAGGGGGAAAGAGATTCTCAGAAACTTCACATGAAATTAAGACCCAAATACCTTCTTAGGTGAGGCAATACTAATTATTGACAAATAAGCTCAAAAGCAAAACAAATGCTACCACTAGCAAAACCAAAAGGGTACTTTGAATCATCTGGCCTAATATATCACATGCATACTTAAATGTGAATATGAAATAATATAAACATGTAAAGGAAGAGGGAAAGGAAGGAACATGTGTATGTCGTGTAAGACTGACAAAAGCGAAACCAGATTAAACTCCCTTCCAAAGCTGGCAAATTCACACAAATTCACACTGGCACAGAAATCAGGTGATCTCACCCAGGAAGAGACATGCTGGGTTAGCCTTGCAGGGAGACTCCAGCCCCAGAAACACTCAGGAATATGTGCTTAACTACAGACACTGAAAACAGCTGTAGGTAAACTAATGAGACCACTCACAGGGCATACAATTACACAGAGCACTTCTAGACCTTAAAGCATCACAGCAGTCTTAGTCTTGCACATTAAAGCTTAAAACTCCCTTCTTTCAAAGTATCTTCCCTATCTTTTGAATTTTAAATATCAGATCATCAAAAAAAATCACCCAGCTGAAGCCTGAATTGAAAGAAAAATCAGCAATTATTACAGAACCCACAGAAAATATAAGCAAAATTTTAAAACAATTTCAGGTGTTTCATAGCATTGCCATGCCTGACATGCTTGACACTCGTACAAAACATGCTTCATTTCAAGTCCAGCAGATTCAAATGAAATGTTTTGGGGTGTTTCCCGAATAAATACATTTAAAAGATTTTTATATTTATAGAACCTTTATTCATCAAGCCAGATAAACCATTACTCCAACACAGCAATTTAATATTGACCTTTGTGGATCAGTGCAGCTTCCATGGCTTACTTCTGTATATGCATGTGCGCGCACACACACGTGCGCGATCAAGTTTCACTTACTTGGTTTTGTATGGCAAGTTTTCTTGTACATGAAAAAAAATCTTTTGAAATGCAGATTTAACTCTCTCTGTGCTAAGAAAACACCCAACATTCGGCTCTGGGTCTACTTGAGTATATACATTTTGTGTTCCTGAGAAGTGCATTAACCAGAAGAGAGGCCATTTTTATGAGAAAGAGAAGAAGATTCCCGGGAAGGATGGAAGCCCTGCGGCGGGGCAGAGGGTATCCGAGGGGGGTGGCGAGGCAGGCTCTGCCCGCGGGGACGCGGCGGCCCCGGGATGCCTCGCTGGAGCACCGGGTCCCCGGGCACAGCGCGGCACCGCCCGGTAACGTCTACAGGTGAGCGTGACACCACTAGAGGGAGCCGACACTGTGCGGCGGCACAGAGAAAAACTCCCTTCCCTTATTCAAAATAAATGGCAAGGTACTCAGAAAGCCAAGATGAGATGCTTTAAGAAAAGTTCTTTCCAATATTTTCAGCTATGCAATATAGGAAGGAAAGCCTATGATACCGCGTGTATATGTACACAATCAGTATGGACTATTCTGTTCGCATAATACTAAACATAGCATTAAGTATTTCTCTCTAAAATTCAGATATAACCATTTCTTTCTCAAAAGAGCAAACAGACAGCACTGGTTGCAACAGAAGACCTTTTTCAGTGCCTCCTATCATCACCTCTCTACCCTAGTCAAACAAGTTAGATGCTCCCCATGCCTCCCCAACTTACACCTCCCGCCACACCTAACCCTGTTTTGGAGAAAGTGGAATTGCAGCAGGCAGCACAACAGGCAGTGTCATGCCTACAACTGCACACTATACCCAGTCACAGGAATCCGGATTGTGCTTTCACAACTATTGCCACATGATGATGCATGAACTTGAAAATACCCTGCCAAAATTAAGCACCATTTCTTTTTTGCACCAAAACACTGAGAATCAAACAAAACCTGGTATTTTCTTCACATCTATAATCAGTCAGAGATATCAAATGGCAAGCAGGGAAGAAATAAAGGGAAAAAATACTAGGGTGGCTCACATAGATCTTTACAAACATCCTTCCAGCATCCACATATGTGTTAAGAAAGCTAAACCCCAAGGGCAGAGACAATTCAAAATGCATAGAGATAGTGACTGCACTGGCATCTCTTGTGAGAACATGTTTCTTTATGGTCTTCCCTTGGAACAGAAGATGTGAAATACATCAGTAGTTGTCTGGTAGGTTTTAAACTGCTTGGATATGAAGAAATTAAGAACTATTTAACTGCAACAGCTATCCCCAGCAAACTCTAAAATTATGAAAGTAAAACTTAAAAATGAGAAAACAGCATACTTGGATTAAATACTAAACAGTTAACAAGAATAACTGTCCTGAAATGAGTTCCCATCCATTATCTTTTCCATAATTATTGCAACAGAGCAAGTAGCCTCAGTAACTGCGCATACAAATGACTTATTAGAAACTTAGCAGGTCATTTCCAAAGGTGATTATGAGCCCTGACTTACAGAGCTACTGGGGCTTGCACATAATTCTGTTCAGTACCAACAATCTGCACAAAATTAAGATAAAGATAAAATGTGTTTTCAAAACACCAAGTGGAAATAAACTTTCAGAAACTAGAAGAAGGTATGAGGTGGCAAACACTGATGAATCAAATGCAGTTATTTCCACACGTGAAGTGTTAAAAAATTCAGTTTTGCCTGAGCTCTGGTGTCGGGAGAATGGAAAGGAGGTAGCAGTTATATATTAGAGTTCTTACAATGCTCCATGCTATAATTAAATAATGATGAGTGTAACAGTGAAAAGTCTAAGGTTAGACAGAATAGATAAAAATCATAGAAGGCCATCAGAGTGGACATCTGCTATAGATCACAGTATGGACAGCAAAAACATGTGGGTGGATAAAGACACCCCAACAAACTCCTTAAAAGAGTTATTGCAACAACAGGATGCTCTTCATCTCAACGGTCCTTCTTGGCTCTGTTTCTTGATGGGTAGCTGTTTGCGCTATTGCTATAAGTGAACAAGCAATAGGTTTAGAAAATATCAGAAAATTATTCAGAAGCACCATTTAAGGAGAGCAATAAAGAACAGGAGCATAAATGTGCAGCTTCCCCAGTTGCTGAGGTTGTTAAGAAACAGTAGGAGACATAAAAACAGACCCTGGCACTCCCACTGTGAATGGCTTGGTCATGTTGTAAAGAAATTAACTGAGCAAAACCAGAATAGCTTCACTTAAAATGTGCAGGGTAAAAAGGTTAGAGGAAGCATACCAAGCTACATTAACCAGAGGAAACAAAAGAAATATCAGTTTTCTTTAATATCAAATAGATAGATAAGAAAACAAAAATATAAAAATCTTCAATCTTAGCTGAAACTAGACAAAGATTGTGACAACTAACAAGTATTGACATAGCTTGGGTTTAAATCTGTCTCAATGACTGAGAAAGAAATGGGCAAGGAGAGTACCAAATTTGGACAAAAAATCCTGATTCTGGAAATGTGTATGTGATGTTTTTTACAGGAAGGAGCAAAATTGAAAATGAGATTTCTATACTGATAGCTCTTCTCTCACTTTCTCTTCTAGCACAAAAAGAGAGAAGAGGTAAAACAAACACAGAGAGGTACTATTTCACTGTTCAGTCAGGCCCAGGATCTCAGGAGTCTCTCAACACACCTTTCCTTTCCTCCGGCAATCCCAAACCCTTGCAAGAACAGGGACAAGAAACTGCATGGCCCCATTGGTTCTGCAGGGAACCATCAGCCTTCTATCTATTGCTCCCCCACTTCTTCTGTTTCTTTTTCTTATTATTTAAAACAATCTCCCTTTCTCTTTTTTTTAAACCATCTCAAATGTAGACTTTAAATACATGCTCTACATCATGTTATGTCATACTGGAACAAACAGCTCCTTGAAAGGCTGAACTTCACTTGTGATTATTTATCTAAAAGCTTTGTTTTCTTTCCTTTGAAACTGTGCGTATTTTGTTGGACTGCATCTACTGACAGCTAAACTCCCAAGCCTTCAACCTGCCATCTCAAAGAAGCTGATGCAAAAGAGTCCAAGTAGAGTTCACTGTTAGTCTGTAATGAGAGTAAAATTACAAATCTCTGTACCAAAAGCCAGCTGCTTCATTCTTAACTCTGATCCCCCCCTTTTCTTTTGCATTCTAGCTAGCATACAGCTGCAATAAATGTGGCTCTTCTCACAAGCCGTGCAGATGTTAACAGTTCTGTAGGACATCAAGAAACATTTCAAGAACCTTGTAAGTGCTGACTAAACTTGCTTGAATTACCCACACTACCTCCTCCACATTCCTATTCAGAAACATTAGCCTTCCTGAATGCATTAAGGAAAAAAAATAATTAGCATTTAAGCCAAAGCATTAATACCTAGGTTTAAATGCACTATCAATAAACAAGGAATGTTCTTAAGCCATCAGACAACCGATATTCAGATAGTGAACAAAAAGAAGCCAATTTATTCTTTGTCAAGATGAGTAATGCATTTTTTTCATTTCTTATCTGTGCAAGAGTAGCTAAATGACTGTCTGCAAATACATATTTATAAAAGTCACGGCTGGATATATTTGAAAGAATGGATAAGAACTAGAGCAAGATCTTTTCTTTTCTAGTAATCAAGTGGATTAATACTAAATTAGAGTGAAGGAGTTCAAAGTGCTACCTAGTACATTTTTATTAAAGTTATATTAGCATGACAGTCATATGCATTAAAGATTAAGCTAAAGCCTCAAACCACAGTTGGTTCTGGGCAGCTGAAAGAGTCCAGCTGGGCAGGTAGAGGACTAGATACCAAATGCATTAAGTGGGTCTGTATTAGAGATGCTGTTTTAATATTCTTCCTTCTTCAAGCAGTGTGCCAATTTTGGCTGGGGTAGAGCTAATTTTCTTCATAGCAGATAGTGCAGCGCTGTGTTTTGGATTTGTGCTGGAGACAGTGTTGGTAACACAGAGATGTTTTAGCTATAGTTGAGCAGGGCTTACACAGAGTCAAGGCCTTTTCTGTTTCTCACCCTACCCACCAGCAAACAGGCTGAGGGTGCACAAGGAGTTGGGAGGGGACACAACTGGGACAGCTGACCTCAACTGACCCAAGAGACATCCCACACCATGTGATGTCATGCTCAGCAATAAAACAGAGAGGAAGCTTGGCTGGGAGGCTTTGGCATGGGGACTGGCTGGGCATCAGTCAGTTGGTGGTGAGCAGTTGTATCACTTGACTTTCTTGGGTTTTATTTCTTTCTCTTTGCTATTTTACTTTTCATTACAATTAACCACCACCATCATTATTATTATTATTATTGGTGGTGGTGGTGTTATTGTTGTTATTGTTATTATCACAATTACTACTACTATTTTATTTCAATTATTAAAATGTTCTTGCCTCAACCCACAAATTTTCTCACTTTTACCCTTCCAATTCTCTTCCCTCCAACCTGCTGGTAGGGAGCGAGCAAGCAGCTGTGTGAGATTTAATTGCCAGATGGGGTTAAACCACGACAAGCAGCAAGTCTAGTCTCCTTTTTTGGGGTAGGTATTTCAAAACACGCGAAGCAGTTTAGAAGATCAGTCATCAACAAAGCCAATGAGACACGTACTCATGTATTACTCCAGACACTTGAAAAATCCCACATCAAATACCCTACCCTGTGTGTAAACTTCACACTTTGAAAACCCGCTGGAAAGAGGGCTGCAGAGTGATTCACAGCACTGAGCCATAAAGAGATCACAATCTTAGACAAGTTCAGAAACAAAATGTGCAGTCGAGAGTGTCTATGGCACAGTTTTGAGATTGTCTCCAGTCAAGTGTCAATCTCAGCAGAGTTTCAAAGAGGACAGGGTAGGGAGAAATAAAATGAACTTATCAGTACATTTCCTGCAAGGAATTGACAAAAAGACCTCACTCCTACAAAGACTTACATACCTGCTCAACTTCAGATACTTATCCTATTATGTAGCACTCTTGAAGTTAAAATCAAGTCTTTGAAGATGCAGGGTACAAATAATTTACCATGAAATGTGGAATTCAGGGTATTGTTTGTTCTTTGATTTAGCAATACAGGAAATCTGAATATAAAGCAGAATTTCAGTGTGCTATTTTCTGAATGCTTCATGACACTGCTTTTAGAGTAATTTCATCAAAATATAATAGAAGTACATTTAAGCATTTTGAGATAAGCAAAAAGACAATAGACTACAACCTTAAAAAGAAGTTAATGTAATATTAACAGAAGCTCTGTAATTAGCTAGTCCAAAAACCTCAAGCCATCTTCAAGCTTCCCCAAACAAAACAAATTGGAAGGAGAGAGCAGGAAGAACTAAGAAAAGGAGGGGGAAAATAAAGAGAGAGGAAAGAAAAGCCACACGAGCCAGAGTCCCTCACTGCTGTTATTTCTCCACAAGCGGAAATGCTCAGTTCAGTCATGGCTTAGAAGGCATAAACATCATTGAAATTCAAAGGCAGCTCCGAGAAAGAGGACGCCTCAATTGGTATGCAAGTGGTGTTTTCTCGCCCTGAATACATTATGAACTTGCAGCATGCTAATATGCCATGCTATCATAAGCACCAGATGGAACAGTAGGCAGTATATGTCCCATCAAACCTCAGGAAGATGTATTAATGTTCCTGCTCTTTTTTTTCTTCCCCTCCCCTCCCCCTTCCCTACTACAACCCCTCAGCTGTGTCCCCAGACTGGCACATTTCTTAGCATCAGTCACCTGCTCCCAAAGCACAGTTCTCCAGGGTTGCCTCATCTTCACCAGGTGGTGCCAAGCTTCTTTTCAATCTTTTTTATCGCAGAAGGTAAAGGCCACAAGACGTGTCAGGCTGTGCTTACTGAAGGGTATCGAGCACAAAAGATAACATCATGAGATAAATGATAGATGAAGAAAGACTTTGGGTTTAAAGCTAGAAACAATAGTTTTAAATTATATATAAGCAGTACAGCACAAATTTGCCCCTCAGTACTATTGGTGAATGAAGAATTGGGAAGCAGAGGCAAAGATGCAAATAAAACAGAGGAAACTGGATTAAAGATCTTGGAATATAATTTCTTTTTTCACCACACTGGAAACCTTTTCAGAGGAGATGTACACAGTTCAACAGCCATTTATAGAGTAGGGGAAAGGTTTAATTTTAAATCAGAGTGTGAAAATGGAACACAAGAAAATTAGATCACATGATTTTGATTTTTTTTAAATATATATTATTCTAATGACATTCCTTGGCTTTTATGGCTAACAATTTTCTTGGAACAGTATGTATGATTCTAAAGACATGCAGAAATTTTAATATTGCTTCACATCATTTATTAATTCAGTCCCAAGCAGGTTTTATATGACTGAAGAAAAATGTAATCTAGTATTCTGTAAGAAAATATGTGCATACACATACAAAATTAAAGCACATGTTTTCTGCTATCATCTGAATTTTTCCTATCTATTCATAGAAATATGCCTCCTATTGAAACATATGGTTTGCAAGAAAATTATTTTCTTTTTCTTTTCCTTGTACTGGGCCCTTCAAAATGCAAAATAAGGTCCTCAAGACAGAAAAGTAAGAGTCTGTGAATTTAAACACAATTAAGAAAGACCTGAGATGGCTGAAGACAAAGAAATCAGCTTTAAACATCTGAAGTTTCAATGTTCAAGTATTTTTAAACAGGTTTGTTTTTCAGGGAGAAGCCACATGACTAAACATTTTGCTAATTTCTGGTATTTTAGAAACCACCTCCTGATTTACAAACAGCTATGCACGTAAATCTATTATTTTCCTAATAACATTAACCTTCTCATAAATACAGTCTAATTCTACAAGATGCTGAATATTCACAACTCACACAAACTTTTCTGGGAATTAACATTGCTCAAAACCTGATAAGAGCTAAATACAGAAGTTATCTCTTGAATACATAAGAAGGGTTTTTCCAACTATTAAAAGTCTAGTTGACAGGGATTTCCCACCACACATCCAATGTTAGCTAAAATAAAAACCAGTTACCTTTTCCTTTCAAACAAAGCATGTTATGACTATTATGCACAAATAATAGGCATTATTCTAGCATCTGTTAAGACCAGATAGACTTTAATGCAAGGATATCTTAGGGACTGACTCAGAAACGAGACCAATTTTTTTCTTTTTTCTCTTCCTATTGAATATTGGGGGTTTTTTTGTTTCTTAATACACAGCCTTTAAGTGTAATTTGCTAGATTATGATTTGCATTGCGCAAATAAGTCTATTTAAGTCCATTATCCTGCCTTATAAAGTAATTTCTGACACCTTAACAGCACTCAATTTAATTACAACACACTGAAACAGTAGAGCTGACTCCCAAAGGAACCAGTCTGGATCACAAGATGATGATATATACTAGCTGCTGATCAGCTTTCAGCATCAGATCCACAATCAGCTGTTTTAAAAAACAGCATCAGAACATCTGCATCATCATATTATTTTGTGGCAAAAAGCCGTCCAAAAGCCAGCAATTGCATGCAACAATGTGCACACATCCAGACTGGTAAGCAGACATACTTAAAACCCAGCAGTTTTACTGTAATGACTAAAGGAGCAAAAAAAAAAAAGGCTTTGATTTTGATTCAGTAAGCATCAATTTCTGCAGCACAATCCCCATTGGGTAATTCATCAAGACATCTATTCTATATCTAGTGTGGCAAGACAGCGAAAACACTTACAGGCTCCAAAAAGAAAAACACTTGTGACAAAACTATTTAACATTCCTGGTGATTAAGCAATAGACACTCATTATTTCAAGACTGTCTTGAACCAATGCCCCAGACAAAACCATGCAATCATATCTGCTGCTGTCAGGATGAAATCAAGGCATCATGATTTTCTATATTCCTTCAAGAAAAAGCAAGTTATTTAGCAGCATCCACAAAGCTCTTTCTGAGCAAACATAGAAGTTAACTAAGGAAAGAGTGTATCATTTCTCTTGCAACTCTACAGAGAGATGCAGGTCGATACCTGAAATTTAGGTAGTATTTTTATCTTTGGAGCTTTTACAGACTCTTGAGAGCAGTTTGAAGCAAAACCTTTAAGGCAGCATAAATGAAAGGATTCTGTTTCTGCTGGTCTCTGGAGATTAAATACCATTACTTTCCTTCCTAAAAATGAAAGGAATTGGAAATTACTACTCCATCAATTGACATGCCACAGGCAGAAGACTGGCTGGTCAGCTGAGAAGCAACCATGCAAATCCAACCCAAGATGCAGGTCCGTCTATGCAGAGGAGTCTGAAGAGGGCAAAGAAAGACTGTAACACCAGCTTTCCCAGCAGAGAATTTGCTAGGCATGCTTCGTAGACTCTGTTTTCATGCCAAGCTCTCCTTCAAAGTTTCATGCACAGATTCATCTCTTGTGCAGCAGCCTCACTTAATAAATATGGAAAACCCAAATACATATTCGCTTTTCCAACTAGAGAATAATGTAAAGAGAGATGTAAGTAAATTAACAAAAATAGATAAGTGTTCTTCAAAATACGTTAAAAATTTAACATGAGAAACACAAATAGTATTCCCAGAGAGGCCACCATCTCACTTCTCCATTTGCAAGGGGACTATGAAGTGCTCATATTGACTATTAGGAATTCATAAAAGTGAAATATACATTTGTTACTGCACAGATCCCCTTTAAAAATGCAAAGGACTCTGCTTTTGTTTCTGAAGATACAATGCAGTGAAATGCTGATCTCGGTGTAAAATAATCGAATATTGATTTTAATGAAGTAATTTAAATTACTTCCAAAATCTAATATGTATGAGATCGACAGAAGCTCTCTTTTGGGATCCTAGAGTGAGGAGATCCTACAGTGCCATCCATGGAAGGATGAACTCAACCAATGTGGACCACTTGAATTCTAGAAACTGAGCTGTCCTTCCTCTGCCAGTGGAGAAATGAAAACTAAAAACATCAAGCCCAAAGACACAGTAAACTGTTGCAAACTAGTTTCCAAGAAGAAAACTGATGATTTTCAAAGCTATTAAATGACAGTGCCATCTGACCTTGCTGGATATCTAATTATACTCTTTTACAGACATAACCACAGTTACTTTAATGAGCATCTTTCCGCTTTCTTTACTGTGTTAGTAACTCTTAAGGTCCCTATGTTTCACTCAGGATTTCACTTTCAAAACTGATTGAAATTCCAATTCTTTCTCAATGAGATTATTGCATATCCCTGTTTTTTACAGACCATTTTTGTACACTGCAGTGTTTATAGTCAAAAATGTCAAAACCAGTGTATCTAGTACAGTTCCACCCAAAGAAAAGCAGCTATAAGAAACAGTAACACTGTCACAGAAAACGACCCCTTCTAAATTTCAGTTAGACAAACTTCTCCTAAATAGAATACAAATAAGTGTGTGCAAATCTAGCAGATATAATTACGCAATCAACAATTATGTGGTGAAATGGACTGGAAAAATAAAATTAAAACAATAAATGTTAATTTGTATTTGCTAACCATGAAAGATGTGGATGGTGCTGAGCGAGGCGCAAAATCCTTTAAAAAAAGATTCTTTTAAAAATCCAAGGAATTACATGGGGAGTCACATATAGGAAAGTCTATGTAGATGGCATTCATCAACAGCTACAATGACAATTCAGGGCTATGTACACATAGTTATTGCTCTGGCTTAAAAGGGCCACCAGAATATATTTGGAATGTACAGTTCAGAAGTAAGAATCAAATTATGGCTGCATTTTCCTATGAAGCGAGTGCACACATTTTCCAAATTGTAATCTTGCGGCAGAAAAACTATTTGAGTCATGTGTGCTTGCATGACTCACAAAACACATACTAAGGAGAGATCTGAAAAAAGGGGAAAGGCCCTGTATCACTAAATGCGAAGATTATTCCTTTAGCAGGATGTGGTTTCAAAACAGGAGGACAGTAACACAGTGAACCCAGCATTGCTAGAAGAATCAGAGAGAAAGGGAGAACTATAAGAATCTGCACTGGAGATGCACAGAAAGGCTCCCAAGCCTTGGAGAAGAGGATTATAAGTACATAAAGAAAATTCTAATAAAGCATTAGAACCGAAAGGGTAACAAGTCAAATTTTAGAGACGCTTTCCAAATGACTTACAGAAGACAGAGTAGTGCCTTAAGCCCCAGAAGAGATGTATTGATAAGCTGGAAAGGGCAGTGGACTTTAAAAGGTAAAACATATCCCTGCTTCTTGAATCATCATTTCGAACTTCACTGTAGTTAATTAAGCATATTAAAATCCCACTCCCTCAAATCTCAGTTCATTACAGCAACCCCTTTTCCTTTAACGAAGAATGATACCAGCCTGACCCTACAGCATATCAGCATGAATTTGCAGTACGCTTGAAGGGTTACCAAAATACATTTTTCTTCCTTAATCCTCAGCATCTCCTCCAAGAGGTAATCAATACCAATTCCTTTCGCTCTTCTATTTCCACACTTCTTTTGGTCTTTGTCAGCTCAATATTGTCGACATGCAAAAATGCAGCAGAGCTTGTTACAGTCTGCTTCCAAAGGGATGTCCATAATGAATGAGAACCATATGAGCAGTACTCTTAATAACTGTGTCCACTGCTGATAGTATTTCCTTTTGAACTTCAGAAAGATTTCCTGCCACCTTTGACTTCCACTATGTGCCCATTTACAAGCACAGTTAAGTTGCAGGCATAGCTCCAGAATATTTATCCACATTAATACCTAAATAGCTGGCTGGATAATTTAAATTAATTCAGATGTGTGAGTCCTACCAGGTAATTATTCCTCATGAAAATTTCACAAGATTGCCAGATCCCAAGAGAAAGAAGAAGCAGAAATAAATGCACAACTAATTACGCAATATCATGGAAAAGCTCAAGTAAGGCTGTAGCTTCATGCCATAAGAATTTGGGCAGGAGATTTTTAGAAGTTGGATTGTTTCAGTGTCTCTTTTGACACTACAGCTTTAAACCAGCTGCAAGAACATTACTAACAGGTGGTTTGCTGCAGCACAGGGACAAAACTAAGGTCTGTGAACCTCCAGTTGAAGAGCCTCCTCTCAAATCCCAAGGTCTCCAGCAACTTATTGTATCAAGTTGTTTTGCAATTAAAGCTCACAATGAGGCTTTTTCTTCACACTCTGCCTACAATTCGCAGTAAACAAGAAATTACTAGTAGAGAGAAAATAAAAATAGCAACAGCACAAAAGAAATAAATTCAGCTCTGGTATGTGGAAGTACAGCTCCATGAACTACCAGGAGAAGGAGGTGCAGCCCTTTTAAACAGCACCGAGCCTGACAATTGTGCTCTTCTACCAGCACGCAAAGTTCATTTGTAATCTTACAGATCAAGTAGTGGTTTCAGACAAGTAATGCAAAGAATAAGTAACACTGGGTGCCCAGAAGCCCAACTCTGCTGAAATTTCTCCTGAAACACAACACAGAAGCCAGTGCCATGGACTGCTCTGCTCTCCCCTACAGCACATGGGGCTGAAGCACCTCAAACTGAGTATCCAGAACATTTAACAGATCCAGTAGAACAAAGAATCATCATGTAGGCTGAAGTGACCTCAGGAGATCACACAGTCCACGCACTTCTGCCGCAAACCATGTGCAGTTTAGATCAAATTGCCAGGGGCTTAGGATCTTCAATAATGTAAATACCACTACCTTTCTGGACAAACCGTTTCAGTGTCTGACCATCCTGACAGTGAAGAATTTTTTCTTGGTATCTACTTGTGCCTTTTGCCTCTCATCCTTATCATTATGCACCTCAAGAAGAGTTTGGCTCCATCCATATTCTCTACACCCTCCCATTATGTAGCTGTAGACAACTCATGACAGAAAAGATGATATAAAATTAGTTATATTTAACTAGCAACTGCCTACAGCACACAAACATGAAAATACTGGAGACAGGAGGCTTTACTCCTGCCTTTCAAGAGCCTCAGTAACTTGGACACATGGGATCCACAGCATACCTCCTCCAGAAAAGATGTCCATATCTTCACCTTCAGAAGATTGCCAAGTAGAACTGGTTTGTGTAAGACCAGCTAGGGGAGATGGAAGAAGAGAGCTTTGAATTTATTTATTCAAGTCTTTGGAGTGGAAGCCTCACTCTGGATGTAAAACACATGAATTCAAATCCTTCTTCTGCTTGCTCAAGCTCAGGTCTGGAATGTATTCTCTTAGCAGGGGGGAAAGCTACTGGCAATTAGCAGCTTATTCTGTGAATAGGAGTAATCTCCATCGTTTTTGTCCTACCTGAGAACTGAACAGAAAACATGTCAGGAGGGAACATGG
Organism: Neopelma chrysocephalum; assembly: GCF_003984885.1. Taxonomy (NCBI): domain Eukaryota; kingdom Metazoa; phylum Chordata; class Aves; order Passeriformes; family Pipridae; genus Neopelma; species Neopelma chrysocephalum. Next base: position 1,063,167 of record NW_020897689.1, on the reverse strand, counting down.
CTCGAGATCAACTGCAGCAAGGGGGAAGCAGCACTTGCACTGATCCTGCTCTTTGTCTGGTGACTCTCATGAACATGAGGCAGAAAGCACAAATGTACATTGCAAAAATGCAACTTGGTGGGAAGACGGCTGAACTCCTGGAGAGTTGAGCCAGTGAATATAGATAGCACAGTACAGCATGGAAAGGGCTTCACCAGCTTCACAGAGGAACTGCGTGAACATGGAGTTAGCATAGCAGAGTACTGAAAGAAGTGTCTTGCCAAGTGGGCCAATATGGCTAGACTGTGTCTGCGTGTAAGTGAAAATCCAAGTGCTGCTGTGCCCTATGGTTTTCCCAATTTAATCTCTACTTGCCTCAGCATTGCTGGCTCTCTGCTCCATTTTACACCACACACATTTCTGGAAACAAAAAGTAAGTCTACACTTGTGAAGAGACCAACATTTCTGAATATATGTTGGGCTTCCTCTGAAATTACCTACCAGATCCAACTGTGTGAACAACTCAGACACAGAAATGCTTCAACTCCAAAAATTCATAGATGTGAACTCAGCACTGGCCTGCTTAACGCTATCAATACTGAGGCAGATCTTGGCATGCATAGATGCAATCTGACATGCTTGGGAAACTTTAAAGCTGTAATAGTGATGCCTCTGGAATGAGGAGAGTTGGGGAATGGCACTTTGGATTTGAAAAGCAGTTACTGCTTCAAGAGCAGAAGTTGTTTTGTGCACTTAGTTTTAGCCTGTGAGCTGGCAGTGAAAGATCTGGTTTCAGCTGATTTTTTGTAGAGTTATCCTTGATGTAAACATTTGGAAGAAAAAAAGATGAAGCAAATAAACCAGAAAACTGGTACAGGTACATGTACATGTTCTGAAAAGGACCAGATATCATGTCTTCTGCTCTTATATTTATCAATTTCTCTATTTGGACGTTAAACTGGCACATCACATCCTTTCATTTTATGCAAAATTAGTATTCAAGTCTTCTTTTTAAATTGCATATACACAGATTACATTGATTTTCAAGCTATGACGATCATGCCTTAAATATGTGAGTGTGGAGTCCAAAATCTTCAAATCAAGATGTGATCAGTTCTAAACACCTTAGGCACACCAAGGAAGTACCAGTCCTGAGAAACTGATTTGTTCATTCCTCTCCAGCTAAAGGTCTGAGTTATAAAGCACTAAATCTTCACAGGAAAAGTGTTTTGGACCTTGATTAAATATATATATTAAAGCTATTTCTGCAGCACGATCTACATTCCGTGATGTGTAAGTTACTTTCCATGCATGTGTAGCAAGACGCAGTTCACAGCCCCATGGGTTTAAAATAAGAGCAATAATGTTATGCAGATTTTGGAATTTATTACTACCATAAAAGATGAAGAAACTTTAATACTGTGAAAAACAAGTCATCACGTGCTGCCTCCCAAACCCTACCATACGTATTTGAAGAACCTAGTGACCCACAGTCCTCTTAGAGAAAGAGCTTTTCACTCTATAGCTGAATCCTGAAGAAGATAAAGTCATTATGCAGGATGACTGGAATAATGATGCAAGGTTAAAACTTAGACTTAAGTATTTCCAGACACATTTTCCCCATTTGGCAGGAAACTTGTTTTGTAAGACACAGAATTATCCTAATATAACAGCATAGCAACTGCAACTTAAAACAGCAAGTTGGTTAATGGACTGTTAGGAGACTTTTGCTGTGTAACAGCATTTAGACGCATGTATTTAAAAAACAGGTGGATAATCCAAATGTTCAGTTACTAGGACACTAACAGTTATGTCCATGGCAATTTTGTTTCTGTTCTTTAAACAAATCATCACTTGCAAGCACTAATGTTAAAACCAGAAAGCCACTCTAGTACACAGTGGCTATAAATGCCAAATCAATTTTCAGCAGATAATAAAGTCCATGTTTTACAATCAGCAATACACTGTTTTACTACCCAAAATGTAAGCTAATAATATATAGCTCTGCTAAATGGAAAATGCAGATATGCTGTTAAGAAATGGGCTGGCTGTGAGATGATGGATCATTTCTGCCGGGACCTTCTTAAAGCTATGTGCAAATGTTTTGAAAATATCACATGATGTGGCCATGTGTTAAAAATTACAGCCAGTTAAGTTCTCTGCTAAGAAAAATATGTGGGCAATTTATGAAATGCACTCCAGGACGAAGATATCTTAAGTAAAACCAGATTTTGAAAACAAACCCATTTTTTTTTGAAACATGAACTTAAAAAAAAAAAAAAAAGGGAAAAAAAAAAGCTGCAGCCACATCTGGAGAGCAGAAGTAAAGAAAGGGTGGTCTGACCTAATACCAGGCCATCTTCTGAAAGAGCAGCATTATTTCTGGGCTACAATGACTGTGATCACTGATTGTCCTTTTAAGGAAACCATGCTGAATACTGCCATGGGCAATAATAAAGCATTTTGTAAGCCAACATCTGTTCTTTGAAAGTACTATAAAATGACTGATAGATTTGTAATGTTTCATAAATAAAGTCCGGAATAAACAATACTAAAAAAAAAAAGAAACCAACCACCACATTCACAGTAATCAGAGAAACTGGTGTACGGTATTAGATTTGAATACTGTTCCCCCAGGAACAATTATTTAGAGATAAACGCTTCCTAGAGTTCACTAGACAGAATGACAAAATGGTTAACTTGGTTACAGCAAGCTGCATGTTAACGGGATTATCTTTCTAGTGACTTTTCTCAGAGTTGCAGCAGTGCCTTAGCAGAGGTCTGAATGGCTGTTGCAGTGCTTCATTAGCCAGCCTCGCTGCTGTCGCTTTGCCACGAAAGGGAAGCGAGGAGGGGAGCAGCGAGTCACAATTATAACAGTACCAGCAATTTGTCTTTGAAGGGCAAATTTAGTTTGTATAAGTGTTATCACCACGTATAAACCAGAACTCATCTTTATTACTTCCTGTTCTTTCCCCAAAAGAACTTCAGATGTCAGAATCACTAAAGGGATGCTTCTGAAATCAAGACTTCACACATACACAAAAGGCACTGACATAATATCAGATTACATAAAAATACACATCCTTTTAATCTCCTGTACATAATGTGCTTACTTTTAAAATACAAAATCTGCCCCAGATGGCTAATAATGCCCATTTGAAAAAACACAACACCACAATATTAAAGGGCTAAAATATGCTGTGAACAGATTGAGAGGCAGTTCATCCTAGAGGAGAGTAAAAAAGTGCAGATGGGTGTCAAAAATAGCCAAGTGTCAGATCTGTTCAAGTATCTCCATTCTGGCACATGCTCCCAGTCACAGCTGTTAGTGTATTCTCTGTATCCAAGTGCAAGGTTTTCTAACACTCAGAGCTGACATTAAAACACACTTCTTCCTTGCTACTGCTTTAAGAGAATGCTGGAAATTAAAGATTTATTTAATGGTAAAGCTTAACGAGTATTGATAAGGTTATACATACTCGAGTGTAGCACATGCCATTTTGATTAAAGATGCATGAAATTTTAACCAGCAGGTAGATTAAGTAATTTAAATGCCAAAGGCTTAATAGGTTTTCAAAAACCTACACTCTAGGCATTCCAACACTGTTTGCCAACAGCTCCAAATAATGCACACAAACATCAAAACTGATAAGAATGTGTCATTTTAGTACCTTTAAATAACTTGATAAAAGACAGAAATAGTAAACTCCATGAGAAGATGAGTTTCATACAAACATAAGGGAAACATCAGTGGATTCAAATTATGCACAATGCACAGTCTTCCTAATTAATGAATTACCATGGTATTTCTAATGAAGACCACATTCCCAGGAATGCAATGCATGCAAATCAAATTTGACGTTTAAAGGGTTAAACTGACCTTTCATAGCCCTCAGTTGTTATCTATGCAAATTAATTTGCCCATATTTCAACCATATAAATCCTCTTAGCCTTATGCTTTGAGCAAACAGAGACCACTTTCTCATTACAACCACAGGATCAGCAAACATACCAGCAGTACAGTTTGACCGTGTATAAAAATGCTGAAAGGAAAACATTCTTCCAACAACTGGCAATACCTACATGCAACTGTGGCTGCAGCAAACTGGCAGATACTGTTTCAAAACACCATCTGCGAGGTGTACAGATTCTCTGTGATCAAGCGTAGCCTCTTCTGCCTGTCCTACCCAAATAATCCACAAGAACCAGCCAGCTGTAGGATCTCTAGTCCCATCTCTTTTTTTATCCAGAACAGAGGCTGTTATAATCAGGCACATGGCTTTTTCCAGTCCTTACCAAAGGGGGGGGGGGGAAACCACAAACAAAACGCACCAAATTCAATCCACTCAGCCGTGGTCAAGCATCTAAGAAAAGGCATCAGACAAATCACCCTGCATAGAAGAGTTTTTATTGGCAATAACACTTATCAATTAGACAAGCGATTGTAGAATCCAAGGGTAATATTTTCCTGAGGAAACCGACCTATTACAACTCCCAGATCCACAGCAATTCCTCTAATTCAGCAGATTTTTTTTTTATTGTTTTATTTTGAATCAACATATTTCAGTAATTTGCGTGGTGACAGTGAAGGACTACGATTTAGGACAAGGCTCAAATAATTTGTTTTATAAATCTCCCTCACTTCTCCAACATAAACAGCTTTTCACAGAGATAATTTCGCCTAATGGGTGAATGCTGTGAATGATCTCTGCCGATCAAATGTTTGCAGATTCAAGGTGCAGATGACAGTCAGGAAAGCCAGCCCAAAGCTGTATTTTTCTTTGCTAAAAATGATCCCCCGTGCAGAGACGTGCACCCACAAAGCCGGTGACTTTCTGCTATTTCTATCCCTTTTCATTGAAACACCCAGTCCTGCTGTAAGTATCATCTCTGGCAGTTCACTTGCACAAAATCCCCTCCCCCAAACACATACACAACAGAATTAGCATCCGCGATCGCTCAGTACCCATATCAGCTTGCAAATCACCCTCTATATTAAAAGAGAAAAGGAAAAAAAGAGAGAGGGAAAATGTACTATCAAAAAAACAATTAGCATTTCCTCATTTAAAACCGAAAGAGCTGCAATAATTTCAACTCACCAGGCATCCTTGGATAAAATATACCACACTGTAAATGGCTCTCTCCTAAAAGCAAGCTTATTTAGGGCTCAGTGCCTCCTGTTCTGGAATGAACAGAGAGAAGCGAGGAGGGCCATCAGAACTGGCTGTGGCAGCGTAGCTGGAGGCAGGATGCTGGGCGCGTGCGTTTGCCAGGCAAAGACAGATGGAGAGCTGACACTCTGTATTGCACTTGGAGCAGAAATGTGAATGATGACAGGAGCACATGTGGCCTTGAACCCAGCCCTGTCTCTTCAGGCAGAACAATGACAGGGATGTGTGTGCAAATTATCACAACCCCGGCTCCCCTCAGCTGACTCCTTTTACTCTACCTTTCACACCAAGTTCCAGATGACCAAAGAATAGAAACTAAAATGCAGAGTGCTAAGCTAAACACTGAATTATTCATTTTTTTCGTTAAAAGTTAACCCTTTCCTCTGCTGATAAGAATTAAAGAAAAAGCATCACTTTGAATCAGCTCCCCTCCAAAAGCAGAAACAAATTCATTCTTTAACAGCCATAATTTTGCACTCCACAGGACTACATTTGTTTATTTAGTCAGAAATTCAAAACGTGCATGAGAACATACAAGAGAATCCCCCCTCCTCTTCCCACACTTTTGTCATTATTATTCTCCTTTACTATAGGGAACGGAGTATCAAAATCACTCCCTTTCTCAGATTCGCAGTAGTATGTGTAAAATAGAAGACACTTAAAAAGCAGAACACTTATATTTTACTATAGTGCTTTTAACCCCCTGGGATTCCTCCATTGATATGTTCCAAACATTTGCAGCTTACTCTCCTTTACCTTGCATGGTGATCCATGGGAGATGAAAACAAAATCTTCCCTGTAAAGCTTTTTCAAAAGCTAAACAATCATGTCCTCCCAATTTCTGATTTCGGGTACCCCTTAAATGTTTATCCTTCACATGAATAAGGTACGCCTGCCTAGGTTCAATTCACTCTTCCCTATTAAGCTTTAATGGACACTATGATACATAAAACTACAAGTCTTTGTTATAGTGCTTTATCTAAAGCTGGCTATTTTCTTCTCAGCAGTCCCTCTTTAGTCCTTTGTAAAACATCTTTGCCTCTCAGAAGAAACATACGCCTGACTCACATGCCTTCTGTAGCATGTATAGCCTTGCACAAAATTCCAGGCACAAGGAAAAATATCATCTTTTTTAAAACTCTCCTCCCATTCAGCACTTGCAAAAGCTTCTCCCTTTAGTAATGAGCATTTCTCCAGCAACTAGCATGTAAGTCCTGGTTCTGACTTTGCCTTTGCAGTATACATTCAAATCCTTTACGGAAAGGTAACAATTCTCAGTCAGATCTTGTCAGTGTAAGGTTTGTCCTTGTGTACTTATTTATGCACCCCCCGATTTTGTGTTATGCCATCTTCTGCCTCTATTACGCAGAGACAACTCTGCTTTTAGGCCTTCCTCTTCTTTCCTCTAGCTGCCAAGAGCCTGATAAAAATCTATTTAGGAAAAGGACACACATGCAAAATTAAACAGGAAGTAACAGTCCTTCCAATGTCTGGACTGAACTCATGAATATTTCTCACTTAAAGAAAATGAGGCATTTAATTTACTGATATTTCCATAATAACTTTCTATCTAAGTGACATCCTTAAGTTTCACTCAAATAGGAGAGAGACTCCAAACACAGGACTATCAAGAAGAAAAGGAGCAGCTTCCCTTGCCCTAGCAAACACCCCAGCACTAACACCCTAATGTGTCTGCTACTTGAGGCAGGTCGTTTCTTCATCTTCATCAGATACCTATTGTCATGAAGTTCTCTGTAATTGATTTTTGAGTGTCAGAGAGCCCAAGAGAAACACCAAAACATGAAAACATTTTCATGACAGCCCAGTTTCATAAGGGGAGAAAAGCAGAGGAGGCAAAAGGAGAGAAGCAAGGGAAAGGGAGACAAGCAAAGTCTGTGCCAACAAAGCCTTTAAAGAATTTACTGTCCGTATGGCTTTATTATTTGATGCATTTAAAACCAGTCAGTTAGTATTGTATGTGCTGTGTTGTTTTTCTTTTGTAATTCTGTACTCTACATGAAAGGAAAAACATTTTCACAGTTGGAAATGCAACCTTTCATCAACATAGATGCAGCCTGAATCAGCTTCAGAGTAGAAAGTAACGTGTCAAAGGTATGACGCATTTTAATAACACTGAACAATATTCACTCTTAAAAGAAGGTCTTAATATCAGTACATTGTAAATCCACAGACCATGGCTCACGAAATTGAACTTCCATATGCTGTGCGATTATGCATCTTTTTTCCTGAGTGTAAAAAGCCTTTTTAAGCTGTTATCTGACTACAGTAATTGCCACTTAAATTGATCCACGTCAACAAAACCTGGATCCCTGGAGATTCTCACCTAGAAGTCTGCTCATGGAAGGGGCTAACAGAATGCCTGTGCATCTGAGACTACTTCAGCATTTTCTCAAGCAGCCAGCTGCATGAATAGTTTTCCCCTCTCATTATTTAATACACTGAGGCAGGCTGCAACCCATTTGGCAGTCCTCCCTGAATAAATATCTGTGGATATTTATTCACTTTCCCCACCCCCATTTTTAATGCAGTCACTTAAAGCTTGCCCTAAAAGTTTTTGCACCAGGTCTGAAATTTTAGCCAAATTCAGGCCAAGCAAAGGCAGACAGTACATTCTGTAAAATGGTTTTATTCTCCACCAAGAAAAGAAAGGCAGTGATTTTAACACTGAACAATTCTGCTGAAGCAGAAGAGTCAGTGTTATGTGTAATACCAAAGTGAAAGGGATACAAAGAGAGTGGAAAACCAGAAGATCATCTTTAGCCAGTTTCTTTATGGTGCACATTATGCTACGCCATCCTAGGTGGGCATCAGCTCCCTCTTTGACAATCGCTCAAAACACTTTACAAAATAATTTTAAATCACCCTCTACAAGTTCTTATTTTGAATATGGGTAAAGAAGGTAAACTAGTCTGCATATTGATATGTTTGAAGGGGGGAAAAAAGATTTTTATGCAGCGGATGATATAAGGTAGCCAAGACATGGATCTGATGGAAAAGAGAAATTCCAAACGACCGCCATTAAAAAGTACAGAGGTTGCCTTTTGTGCAAACCCAGCTTAATAACAGGGACTGGAAGTCCACTGAAACGCATCTGTAGTTAATGAAAGCTCTCTATTAACAGTGAAGGAAGAATTTAACTCAAAGCTTTTCTGTAGGACTTCTCAACTTACCGCTCTACTTATAGCAGACTGTTGTGATACATTGTGACTTCACACAGTGGGTATTAAGTGAGTTAATTCAAAGGAGCTGAAACCTCATTGATCCTAATTGAAAGCAATACACCCAACCAAATAGTTTTCTACCCCATCTGCTCTGGCCTGCCACCAGCTATTCAATACAAGAGAATTAATAGTTTCAGATATTCTAACAGACCCAATAAAAGCACTCATTTAAGCAGGACTGCATTAACAAAGTGAAAAACCAAGGGCAAAATGGGTTCAAATGGAGCATTTTACTCCTAGTTGGCTTTAACAAAGCTGAATAATGCTTATTCTGACTTTTTATGTGCAAGACTTGATAAACTGAATGAGAAGGCACTCAATGATCAGTCAACGAGCATTGATGAATGGTCATTAGGACCCCCCCAATCTCAGGGAAGGCCATTCCACAAAGTGGCACACCAGCTTGAAAGGGCGGACTCACTAATGTCCAGATTTCCCCGCTTGCTTGTTCCACTTTCACTTTCAGACCACTGGCCACCAAATGAGGCTGACATATTGGAAAATAATCTTTTATGGGCGAGTGATAAATAAAAATGGAGGCATTAGCTGGGCTTTCAAATTCAAATCTACTAGTTTTGTCAGCCCCAAAACGTTTTGATTTTCCACCCAGCTGGAAGCTATTAGTGTTTTCTTAAGGCATCCCACTGGCAGGGCAAACCCACCTAATGTGTGAGCTGTAGAGCTGATGTGAGGGACAGGGGATGACAACTTCTGGATGCTTTTTGAACTTTATTCAGTTGACTGTCCAACCAAAGTACAGTAAAGGCAACACCTTCAGGAGAAACTCACTAATTTCTTGCTGCCCAAGTATCTCCTAATGCCTGGTGTAATGGTAGCCCACCTAGGCCTGTAATGGGTACCCTCAGTGCTACTTTTTCTGTGACATTGTACCTAGCCTTCCTTGGTTTTACTGCACTACCACAAAAGGTTCAAGCTATCCAAGAAAGGTACTTCTTTACAATCTTCTAATTCTTTGCTTGGAAATAGAATTTATATATTCCAATAAGATATGTGCTTATCTGTTAACAGCAGCTCTGAATGCATTCAACACAAAACACTTGCCAGATAACACTAAACATTTCCCTAAGCATTTCCTTATTGGCAAGGCTTTCTGGACTTCTGAAAAAAGACAAATGGGACATTTAAAACATACACTGCTCTGGGAAACACAGACTAATTGAGATTACCTACACAAATCAAATACTCAGCAGCTGAAACCTACAGTCACCAAGGTGGGAAGAAAATATTCTTGGTTGTCTAAGACAAACTGTTTATCCTGTTACACTGAGTACTGGATTAAATTCATTGGAGATGAGGAAGCATTCATGTCTTTTCAGTTAAGAAAACTTATACGTCATACTCATATTTCAGTAATATTCTAAAGAGTATTTTAAATCATCTGTTAAGAAAAGGCAACCTTAACAGTGGATTAGACTTAACAACCTAGATTGCATACTGTTTTTTGATCAAAAAAGAACCAAAGACAATAATTCTTGTTGAGTACTGTCAGAAATTCCAGTGACATTTCAGGTTTTAAAATGATGAAAATATATATAAAGACCTATCATGGAAGAATAGTTCCACAAAATTTAATTGACTTAGAATGGGAGGGAGAATGTAGGCTTCAGGTCTTAAAAGAATGCATGTTCTTTTGCTCTATATATACATTTTAGTAAGAACACTCACATGGACAAACTCACATATAAGTACCTGTTTTGGTGTCTGTTTCTTTCACTTGATCTGGCCTGAACAATTTTTGCCTTGTATTTTTATTAAATACTATATTTTCTATAATGTAGGCAAAGTAAATTAGAATTGACTGTTAATTTCTATCATCATTTGACTTCAAAGGAAATTACCACACCACACTATGAATGCATAGACATCACTCAAGCACTTTAGAAAATTTGATATTGATTAGATATTATTAGGACACAAGAAAATACCAAAGATGCTGTCTCACCAACAGAGAAAGAACACAGTCAGTGTGACCTAGAGAAGCCTGGATGAGATATCCGTTCCTGCTGAAACAGGGTCATATTTTAAGATACAAAAAGAAGAAGGGGGGGAAAAGGGGGAGGGGTAAGAAGAGAAGAAGAAAAAAAGGGTTTCAAGCTATCAGATGCTTTTTGACTTGAAGCTCAGAGTGTTTGCTCGTTTAACATGGGTAGGGAAACTCCTCCCGCTGTAGTATATTAACCCTACTTTTGACCTCTAATCGATGTCTTTTCAATGTATAGGATCTTCATAATAAAGATAACATGAGAGCATATGTGTGTGAAAGCGTATCTACCACTAACCATAAATTCGAGCCTTGCATTTTTCTTTGTAACATGTCAATATTTGTGACACTAACTAAACATATTTTATTCATTTGACAAGGACTGTTACATTATATTGAAAACTTTTGTTTCAATGTCACCACCTCCCCGTTTTGACTGATGGCGAGTTAGTTTTGTTAAAACGCACAGGGTGATAGCGTATGCTCCAGTGAACTTTCCCTCCTCTCAGCACCAGAGACAAAAACCTGCAGCTCTGCTCTGTGCTGGCAGCCATCTGGCCAGCTTTCTCTCAATGCCTGCCCCACACCACACTGCAGGCAAAATTTCAGGGCTCCAGAGCTCTGTGGAGCTATTCATGACATACCAATTTCACATTTTCTGCTTGTATGCTTGCAACAATAAATGCTAATGAGGACTATGAATGACATTTTTAAAGACAATAAAAAGGTCTCCAAATCCCTTGCATATGGAGACACTATTTTCTAAACTTCACCTTCTGTTAGGGAGCCATTACACTCTAAAGGAAAAAAATAACCTAAGGAGAACAATGAGATGATCAAAGCATAACCAAGTCCTTAAGAATTCCAAAGAAAACAATGTTTGCAAAGCTAGCTTAATGACAGACAGATTTTATGCTGATGTACAGCACTAACACTTAAGCATAGTAACTCCTTTTTTGATAACACTACTTCTCATCAGGGGGCTCAAAACCGGGGGGGGGGGGGGGGGGGGGGGGGGGGGGTAAGAGAGGGAAGCCACAGCAAATTGTTGCTTTCACTGACCACATATAGTCCCCACAAGCCACAGAGCTGGACTTAGCAATTACTGATCTCTAGATGAGTCCAAGAATACTCTAAATGAGCCCAAGAATAACCTGTTATTACTAATGGATTCGGAATGCTGCGCTCTCGTAGAGATCACCGTACTGAACAAGTGTGGCCAAGACAAATATCAAATTATATTTTATTTCCCCAAATCTGCCTGCAGTGCTATTGCTACTCAAAAAAAAAAAGTTGCCTTTACTCTGGGTAATGTCTTTTATATTTAATTATAGACAGCTTCCCCTTATTAGGAAGATAAAAAACACTTTCAGGAAAATCCACCAGGTGGAGCAAATACACAGCAATACAAAACATTTATTTATGCTTGTACTGCCATTTTCAACGGGGGGGGAAAATGGTTTATATGCAAATATTCTTACCTCTTGACCTCCCTTCTTCACCCTTTTGTCATGCATTGATCAACTTGTACTTTTTTACTACATTTATAATGGTACAAAAGCTTCATTCAAAGGGGCCTTCGTACAAAGCTATTGTTCCTGATGAGCTCAATATTAATTTGCAAACCACAATAGTCATCAGATATATAAGGGAAATTAAAGAATAGTATTATTCAACACGCACACATATATATATATATTCAACAATATAAGGATAAGATTGTGCTTGTAAAACAAATTGACAAGTACTCAGAAAATAAAGCTTAGTCTTATATCAGGTAGCAAAATCTTTGCATTGGCCTCCACTGTAATGGGCTGGAAAGCTGGCTGTTCTGCATGTCTGGTTATGTGTTTATACACACAGTAGTGCTGGTAACATCACAGCAATACCCTTGCACAGTATGTTAGTGTTTACTATTAATGCCTTTATTTTGAGTATGACATCCATCAACTACTGAGTAATTTCAAGAGGGCAAGTGAATGAGGGCTATAAATAAATATTGCAGCCTATCTAGGACAGCTAAGCATTATTTCCACATTTAAATTATTTGCTTTCCAGAGCCAGGTGAGAAAGCCACCTCATCATCAAATATTTTTACTTTCCCTGATGCATGAGGGGGTCCTAGTGGTACAGAGGTGGGGGGCACATTTTTACATGAAGATAACTAAATCCTAATAGAACCGTGATTCCTTCTTTTATGGATAAGTCTTCTCACAGTTATAACAGAACAATCCACTGGCAGACCCTGTAATTGCTAAAATGGCAAAGCAATACTACCAAGTGAACTGCTCTAATGCAGTTCAGCATCTGGAAACAGAGCCGAATCAGTACACAGACTCATTCAACCCTCGATGATGGAAAAGCATTATCACTGTAAGTGACAAAGAGAAGGTTTTCTTTCCATTGTTTCCTTAGGTTACACCTTCCATCACCTTCTTCTCTCTTCCATTCAGTCCCCTCTGTTTTCTCTCTACCATCACATATGCTCCTAAATTCATAAGACCATCTCCTCACTCTGCTGCACATCTCCCTTCTCCAATTCACTACATGACGTGTGCTCTGTTCCAGCTGCCTTGGACATTCATCCTCTCCCACCTCTGCCAACCCTGAAAGCTAGAAGAAGTTCCAGGATTTGAAACTGGGAGCACTATCATAAAATATTATCCACAATTAATACATAAACGAAATTGCAACAACCAGCACTCTATCACTGAGGGACAAACACTGTGCCAGTTAGGTTTCCATTACTAAACTAAGCCAGAATGGGATCCACTTAATGTGCAATCAGAGGAGCACACCACGCTTCCTGGAAGCACAATGTGTTGACCTAATCTTTGTGCTTCTAATCTGACTGCTTCTAATCCATGAGCTAAGGAAAATTAACATACTAAATCTTTGTTTCTTTAGGAACTGAGAGGAGCCTTGAGAAACACAGGCCTTTAAATGTATTTTCTTTTTACCTTGTTGTGTTGTACTACACATGGTGCTTCATTGTAGCCATTCAGGAGAGAAGCAGGAGAAGAATGAAGAGGTGATTATGAAGTATAATTTCATTCCAAGAGCAAATTACACCACTTCAAACTAGGAGAACATCTGCAAAGAGCAGCAGTGTTTGGGCACAATGCAAGGTGTCAGTTTTAATAAAGCCCAAACCAGCTTGGGAACCATTATCCGCAAAAACTTTCCTTAAGCAAGATTGTCACAGCAGAGACTTGCAGCAATGGCCAAGATAAATATTTTTCAAGCAAATGCTGACTTAAAAGCATTATCTCTGAGGCATTTTTGAGTGGCAACCATGGCTTAAGGGCTATAATTTTCTGCCATTTTGAAAGAGGCACTAGACACCCGATGTGTAGGAGGAAAGACAATGTGATGGTTGTCATTACCACACGCCCAAGAAAAACTTTCATTTAATGTGCTGCTGGTTGAGGTGGGCAATGGTTGGCTACAGGTCATGGACAGTTCCAGCACATCTGGTTATGTGTTTATACACACAGTAGTGCTGGTGACATCACAGCAGTACCATTGTACAGTATGTTGGTGTTTACTATTAATGTCTTTATTTTGAGTATGACATCCATCAACTACTGAGTAATTTCAAGAGGGCAAGTGAATTTCATCCTAGAGATACATGCAATGCTTATTTAAATTACGGCTTCTTTACAGTATGACAGGATAAAGACATTTAAAACTACATGTCTAAGTAATCCACTTTTACTTAAAGGCACCTTTACACCAGAGTAGCCTAAGAAGTTCGTAATAAAGAAAAGGGTCTGATTCTAAAGGTGAAGGATTATGTACATATTTAAGAGTTCATCAGATCATGATTATCAATCTGATAACACTGTAACAGCTCTTTTGTTGCACCATCCCCTGCAAATCCTTCTCAGATAGAGGATTAGTAGCACAATAGATGGCAATGACTCCTTTGGTTCCACTGCTCTATTGCTGACTCCCAACTGCTTATGTGCACTGAAAGCTATCTCTCAATGAAGGGTCCCCACAACCCTCGCCTGGTAATATCTGTATGCAAGAAGAAAAGTATGCCCTTATATCGTTCTTGCAAATTCCTAATGAAATAGCAGGGAAAATCTAAGTTACTGCACGAAAGATTTCAATCTCACCTACAAAGTACCCAAAATCCCTAGCATATGAATATGTTATTCAAGACTGCTGCCATAACTGTACAGACTGGACCAAAAGCTTTCAGCGTGAAACAAAATGAAACCTTCGTTAATTTTCAGCTCTCCTTCTCTACTCCTACAACCACAAATATCGTTACTGGAACAGCTTCTGCCCACAACAATAAAAGGCAATACTCACATGCTACACTCATTTTTGCTGGAAAGCCTTATTAATTATGTTTCCTCTCTCTACTACTTTTAACTGGTGATCTTAAGTTCTGACAGTACAACGATTAACACCACTATGCTATAAACTCTAGTATTACAATTGTACAAATAACAGTAATATTCTTCATATATCATTCTTCACAAACACACACACATACACACAAAAAAAAAAAACAACAAAGAAACCTCCAAACACCTATTCAAGGCCTTTGCCTAAATAAACATTCAGTATCTTCCAGCTGTAACCGTGAGCTTTACATCCCAATGAACACTTTCAATCTACTGACACAAACCTGAGTGATGCACAGAGCCCCGTCTGCACCTTCAGCCTGTTGAGTGACCTCAATAAACAGCAGCTACAAGGAGCAAGGGCTATAACTGACCCTATCCCAACATTTAAAATTAAACACCAAACTGGACATCTAAGAAAATCACACGAATAGTGAGAATGGAAGTGTTGATAGCTGACACTACTGTTTAATGGGCCATGCCAGAAACAAACACTGGCTTGGCTTGAATCCATGGGATGAAGAAAAATATCGTTGCCAAACACGCTGAGAATGACAAACTTAATATGCCAAGTATGATGATAACTACAAAAAAATTACCATTTTCAAAAGTTTAATCGCTGCATAGCACTAACTACACCTCAATTTGCTCCTCAGAAGATTTGATCTCTGAAAAAAAAGAAAGAGGTCAAGCAAGGGGAAGAAGATTCAAGTAAAAGAAAAAAGGCACAAATTCAGAAGCAAAAGGGTTAACAGGTTTTGTTTTCGTTGGTATTATACCAATGCCAGAATTACAAGGGAAAGACTAAAAAGAGCCAATTTTTTTTTATTATTATTATTATTCTTTAAAAGTAAAAAGTCAAGCCTATCTGTCACAGGGTTGTCCGGGCTGGAAGAACCGGCAGGAACCTCAAATTCCTGACCAAACCCTCTTCCACACAATGCCTCCTGAATGGAAGGAACCGAGGCCCGGCAGAGATAGCCCGCTGTCAGGAACCAGCCCTGACGTTTGCGGACAGACAGGGCTGGCCTCGCAGGATGTCAGAGCAGCAAACTGCTGTTCGAGATATTGGGTTTTCACACACTCCCAGCCTGGATGTTTTGCTCTTCAGGTAATTAAACAAGGAAACAGGGCTGATGTGTACGAGTCTGACCCCTGCGCTGCGGCTCCACGGTTCTGCACATCAACTTCCGCAGCAACCACCCCGAGCATCAGCAGAGTCTTCTATTGCTCTGCTTCTCCTAACACCAGGCTCTAAAACAAATCCTCCTGGAAATATCTGCAGCTATTCCTTTCCCCACTTCCACTCCCCCCATTTAAGAAGGGGCTAAATTATTTGCTCTGTTCCGCACACTTTGCTGCTTTCTCACAAAAAGAAGGAAAAAATCAAAGAAATGGGTACTTTTGGGTAGTTGTTCTTCAGCCAGCCATTCAAAATACTAAATTTATCAGGGGGAGGGGATGAACAGACAGAAAAATGAGGCAAGGGATTCCCAAATTAATGTTTAGTTTAAGGTCATTACTCAAAATGAAAAAGATTCTGAAAAGTCTTGCCAATTCATCCAACCAACTGCCAGACATTTGCTTATTTAGAAATAAAGTTATTCTGATTTAAGCATTATTGAAGTCTTTGTCTTACAAGAGGACATAAATCATAGAATCAGGCATTAGAAAAATAGACCTGTGTTTTCTCTTTTTTCCCCAAATTTAAAAAATGGGAAAAAGGCAGGTGTTACCACCTATACTTGGTGAAAACCCTACACAGGGCTGCTCTGTGACTGACCTAGTTTCCATGCTCTTTAGAGGCTATTTAAACAAAAATGATTTTTAAAAAAGGCAACACATTGCTACTTCTTTCTGAAAAATCCACAGAATAAAATATTGGCTGAAAAGAGAAGAGCCCAGAAGAAAGAGGAGTACAAAAGCATGCCTGCTTGTCTGTGTTCAACACAAAGAACATTAAATGAAAACAACTGGCACGCTGCCAAATTCCTATACAGGCAAAGAGATTCAAATAAATTGATTTCACGCATCACACTGACCTGGGATCAGTGAGCAGTGGTACAATACACTTGCTGCTCCATGTGGGGCAAAGCCCATTAACGTTATCAGAGTCACAATACATTGGGGGGGAAGGAGGAGAAGGAGGGAGGGGGGGCGCAGAGAAGGAACCCAAACTCTGCAAACTCAGGGGAAAAAATAATTTTGGAAAAGGAACTTGAGCTGGAGTGTTTGGTTTCAGTTTACTAATATCACTGCAAGAGCTCGTCCTCTGCTCACCTCAAAGGCTTCAAAGATCGTACTTTCAAATGAAAATAAATACTAGTGTCATACACACACACACACACACTCCCCCTACATTCTACTTTTAACACAGTTGTTCTCAAACTCAGTTATTCTCTGTAAATTTCCTCCCTTCCCCATCCGCTAACATTTTATATAGATTATGGGTTATTTTCTTTGTACTTCAAAAGCTGGATTCTTGCCCAGGACACTCTTACTGGCTCAGAAGGTAAGCTCACTCAGAAATTGCCCACTGCTCTTAACCTGCCCAAATCAACCTGACCTACAGAGGAAAAAATGCCTTATTTGCAAGGTAGCAACAAGTAGGGCAATAGTTCGCTTTGCAGAGTCACCCATACACACTTTGTCATACCAGAGAACTCTCTCCAAATCAGCTATTTCAAACTTCACTTTCTGACAAGGTGTGAAGTAATCCATGTGTGCCATGGAGTCTCTCCTTGTCATCCAGGCTTTGGTTTTTATTAAGCTCTTTCACACTGCAATCAAGGGCAATGCCAGCAAGCCACAGGTGTGCACCACATGAACAGATGAAAATCTGATTGTAAGGACAATTCGCTGCCTGTAATACACTTGTCCTCTTTTGCATCTGTGGTGTGTTAGAAGGGAGGTTTATTATTTTCATTGTACTCTTTAAGATACATTGGTAAGCAAGCAATTGTTTTGAAGATAAAAAAGGAAACCAAGAAAAGACGACTTTGAAACAGCAAAACAAAGATGAGGATGCTTGAAAGGGGCCACATCAACAGAGGTAGTCAGTGCTACAAGAGGCTGTTACTTCAAGGAGGCAATAGATTCAAAACACCTTTTACTTTGCCTTTTATTCCATTTCGGTATGAAATAGCAAGTCAAATCCTGGTCACAGCAAGATCCATATTAAGTTAAGCTCTAATAGTGTTGGCTTCATCAATCACTTATTCATATTAAAAAAAACAAACATTCATTGAAAATGTGGAGCTTCTTGGGCCATTTAAGACTAAAATTTTTGAGCATGTGAAAAACAAATACGTCCAGATGTAGGTACCTTACCCAGTCACCTCAATTCAAGTAAATGTCAAAATGGGAATGCTCAAAGATCTAACAACAGTTCACCCCTGATCACTCTCTAAGAGCTACAAAGCAGTTTTGGATTCTTCATTATCACGGTGAAAACTATACAATATTATTAACTCTGTAAGATGTGTCATAGAGAGGATGTGTTTATTTAGGTATAAGGCTACACTGCATGCTTCAGGCATGACACCTTTATTGTTATATTTATTTATTCTTAAAATCCTTTATGAAGACCCATACGGCAAAAGAAACCAACCAACAACCACCTGTACAGGGTACACTTGCACTTTGAAAAACAGACTGTAGATAGTAAAAAGGAGAATTAGTCAGAAGCTACACACTGCTAAATTAGCAAAATAAAAATGCAAGAAGAAACCCTGCTAAGATTATTCATTCTCTTCCAATGCTGCCTGAGTACAGGAAGGTCCCAGAGAAGCACTTACTTGTTTTAAACTGAGCTAGGAACTCGAATTAGAATGTAAATTCATTTTTAATAGGATTTAATTTTTTAAAAGTATGTTCACACTGGTGCACAAAACCTCAGGCCCAGCCCCTTGCCACAAGGTGATGTGCAGAGGCTCCCACTGGCACTCTCAGTTGTTCTCCATCTCTCCACACCCCACAGACAGAGCAGCGTGGGCCACGGTGTCTCAGGTGGGAAAGTAAGTGATATCATCAAGGCTTAGCTACCTTTAAAACTGACCAGAGCATAGCCTAGAATATTCAGACACTGTTCACCTTATTTTGGTATCATACTCTATCAAAGTTATGTCAGGTGATATGGTCCAACACTGAAAAAGAAAGTTATCCAAGTGTGTTGGAAAGCACTTAAAATCAGTTTAGCAGTTTCTTGCCATCCAAACACACCATTTTAGGAGAAAAAATGTAGTTACAGTAAAGATAGGAATGACAGTCATGCATTATCTAGAAATTTTGTCCTGCAATAGCAGATTTACTTTTCCAGTATGGTAAAAATCTTTACATACAAGAAGCAGAAATATCCATTCTCAATATCATCTCAATCAAATTTATCACAGATTCCCAAGCAATGAGTTTACCAGAGGCCTCCACTAAATTACAAACAAGCATTATGCCAATGTGACTACAACTGTCCCTTAACCTGGTTGCAAATACTGTTCCACCTCACAGTTCAGGAAACTGAACTTCATTATTTCCACAACCCAGCCAATAATATTTACATATAAAGAGCAACTATGTCATCAAAAACACAAAAAGAACCCCACAGTTAAAAATTTCACATATACATATTTAAGATTTTAGAAAAGTCATCACTGAAGAGATATTATTGGCATTGCTGTACTCTTTCTCAGTGATATTAAAATGAAGACAGCACCTTCATTGATTTAGGCAGACTCTTTGGAGGCTAAAAGGAAAGATTTCTTTTTTAATTACAGTTTACAAGGCAAGGTACAATCATTAAAAATAACTTCTAAAAGGTATGCACATAATAAAATCGAATATTTTTCCGTTCCTTACCTTGACAAAATTCAAAGTTCCCTTTTTTCCGGCAGTCACCTATCACTAAACTCAGTGCTCTCCAAGTGTTTCTTTTGACAGATATCATTCTCCACCAATCGCTCTGCTAATTTCCTCTTTCCTTTTCTGACTGGGACAGATACTATGTTCACCAGCCCAGAGATCAATCTTTTCTATTGACAACAACAAATGAAAAAAAAAAGCATATATCACAGCCAGTTTGAAGCACCACACCCCTATATTTGCATTATAATAGTAGTCTTTTAAATAAAAAGGGAAGACAGAAACGTTATCATTCTAAACCAATTAACCACATTTTTGTAGCTAATATAAGGCAGCACTTTAAAACTGCATCAATTCTTTGACAAAGGTTGTTTCACAACTTGCTCTGTTAAAAAAGTTGACATACAGAAGGCAACAAACTAAGGGCAGCCTATATTACACCTAGTAGTCAATTCCATAAAAATGCTTGGTCTTGAATACATTTACATAATATAAAATATTATATACTTTACCTGGTTCAACAGAAGCTCTAGAGAATCATTTATTAAATGAACATGGTTACTAAAAAGAGAGACCTCCCAATTTAGACATTGCTATACTGATTTGTACTTGTAAGTCATAACAGCAAACACATTTAAACAAAGAAAGGCAGATCAAAAACCTATTGATATATTCACAAATCATCCTCCCACTTTTGAAGAGACAATTTCCCTCCCACTCCAGCACCTACGGAAACTGTTTATTTGGGTTACACAAATACTCTGTCATTTGTATGAGTCTGTATTACAGTGTTGTCAGTTTTTCCAAGATATTAATATGCTTTTCAGGGGTTCATAATTATGTCAAGACAGAAAGGTTTTCAGAGCCAGGCACACACAGTTACGTACATGCTTCAGTCTGCAACCACTACTCAGGTATTTCGGGACATAAAGTTAAGCGTGCATAAGGAGCTGCAGCAGCTGCATGCATGAAACCCAGTTCAGCCCTCTCCTGGACTAGATCTTTCTGCAAAAAAAATGCATCGCCCAAGGGCATTTGCAAAAGATCACTTGTGTTTGTGCTAGAAATTGCAATCTATCCCACAAACAAGCACCCTTCCCAAATTAAAACAAACCTTCCCAAGTTAAGGTTACAGAACAAAGAAGTTCACCAAAGTCCTTTCTTTCCAGTGGCCCACAGCCCTGATAGAAGCTAAAATTCCACTGATTTTAGTGAAAACAAGTGGTAAGGACTGCAGGACTTCACCCAGAATTTGGCAACTGTGGAGCTTTCAATGTGATACAACTGCCTCTGGTATTCGGAAAATAATCTCCAAAATATGCTTAGGACTCCTTGACTTGTGTACAATAACTACTTTTCTAAAATGATTTTTATTAGTATAAAATTCTCGACTTGTCAAAATGTTCTTACACAGGCAATACATTTACCTTTCAGTTGTGCCTTACCGTGAACTGTGTACTTTTCAATTGCCCAGACTTTTGCATAACACTTTACATTTCCATAAATGCATACAACATTCTCTGAATTGTTGTTATTGTTTCATCTGATTTTTATGGCAATAAACTCATGCCCCTACCGAAACTGAAAAATCCTTCACTGACCAAGTGGTCCTAATAATGTCACTGAAATAATTTAAACATTAAGTTTTCTACCAAGTGACGATAGCACAATCTGGTTGAAATACGGTCTTACAGTGGAACATTAAATTAACATCATATTTTGGATTCAGAATTACACACAGCAGCCATCTCTAAAGATGTATTCATGTTTTGCTAACCTTTACTAATTTGGCCACTAGAAACAATTATGATCAAATATGTTAAATTATGTAACATATAACAATTCAATATTTGTGTCTGCTGAATAGCAGACTCCTTTTTCATGGTTGATGAAAGACTTAAAATCTCTTATTGTAAAAAAATTCTGACTCTAAAAAAAAAGTACCCATCTGTCATCCACTTTACAATGAAGACATCACTTCAACTTACTACTCTTTCTTTGTTTCAGACCCATGTTCATTTTTTCTATAAGCCACATTTTCAAAAGTGATGGATGCATTCTGTTATACCCATTCCACACTAATCTCCTTTCTTAAATATATTTTTGCTTCCTGAATTGTAAACTGCTGCTGTTGTTCAAATGTACACACAAAATTGTCCAATGTCTGAACTTCACTGAAAGCAGAATGCCTCAAACAATTTGTAGTCTTACAAGAGTGTTTTAAAAAAGGATCAACATGTTGTATTACCATGGAAATTTTGAAAAACATACTTTCCCAAACAAATATTACTTTTTCTCAATGGTATGAAGTAATGAAAACCACATGTGTAAATCTGCGATCCGTGCAGTAGTTCAAGCTGCAGCTAATAGAAAATACAGAGAGTGAACTCTGCCATATAAAGGATTCTTGTTACAGAAATATAATGTGAAAACCAGATGCAGACAGAAAACCTTAATCACAGATGGGAATGTAATCACTGGCATACAGAATACTTTTTTGATCAATCTCAACCATATGAGAAATGTATTTATTTTCTAAGGAATGCAATAACTCTAGAGAGTCTTCTATTTGAATTCAGTTAACCTCATATTCACAGTGCTTTTATCTTATATGTGGAGAGAAGGGGGATAAAACCCGAGCCAAGATTTTTAGAAGAGCCGTTGGCTCTGGCAAATCATTCTTGTATCAGCTTATCTTTCAAGGAATTAATAGGATGTAAAGACTACAAATATGAGGATCAGCCTCAAAAGAAATCATTCATTATTGTACTTCCTAGTTACCTTCAGAAATCCCTTCATCACCTAGGCATTTCTCCACTTAAATTTTTCCTTCAGTATGTGGTTCTTCAGAAATACAATGCTAAGAGCAGCACACTGTCGCACTCAAGTTCTGCGACTTGGAACCTGAGTCTTACAACAATCTCCCTTTATAAAAGCTGAAGAGTCATCAGTTCAAAACTAAGTTTACTTGGGGCTTCCTTCTAACTGCTGGAAGTCCCTTCAAATGTCCTCCACCCACACAGCTCCTGGGGATCAGCAGGAAACTAAGGACCACAGCTACATCAAATGTCTAAACAGCAGACTGCCTTCTACCAAGGCAGGACCAAGATAACAGTTTTCATTGCTGGTGACATTTATGCTCTACTTTTTAGAAATGGAAGCACCACAGTAGTAGTAAATTCATGACATAAAACATGGACTATTACATCAAACTGCAGTATACGGGAAAAAAAACCCAAACACCCAAGTAAAACCAAAAAACCCAACTTGTGCCAGAAAATAAAGCTTAAGAAGGAGGAGGCATTCAGAGATGACAAGCCTCCAGGCTTTTGGTACCAGCAGCAGCAGTTTACTTCCTGGCAGTCCCTGATCCCTGCTGCACCCACCTCCTGGAGACACCCACTCTATCCAAGAATAAACAGCACTGCCTGATTGTCACAGTTCACAACTAAGCTTATTAATGTAACCTAAAGTTGATATTAATTTATTTTAATAGTACTAAATAACATAAACCACAATGACTTGGTAGCTGTTAGACCAGCAGGGAGAGGGAGTGACAAAAGTCTTTGATAGGCACAGGGTAGGCAGATTCTCCCTCTCTCTTACTCTCTTAGAGCCTGTAAGTCCCATTACCATCATCTCATTTTAAGTATCTGCATTTAAGAGGACACAGTCACTTCAGCACCCTAGTACAAGATTCCCGACAATGGCTCATCACAGGTGTTCATCAGACTAATTCTGCTGAAGTTCCTGTAAAGGTGCTTCCTTAATTGAATGCCTGTAATGCTAGGTGAAATTTGAAGTTCATTACTTGTTTTCTCCCTCACATGTTAACAACTACCAAACCATTTGATGAAAATACTTTGATTCCACACTGACACAAAAGTTTTTTTAAGCATCTTGTCTCTTCTGCCATTTAACTTTAAATTTTTGAGACTGCAGCACTGATAGAAATCAACATGTAACACTAAAGTAATACGGGCTGAATATGCTTATTTTTAAACAAGCATGCCTAAATTAATAATAAACTTTGGACAGATATATATTTTCATTTGCATGTTTTTCATATAGCATCATCATCATGTGTGTAGAGTGCTAAAAATGGAGTGAAATCTTCCAGCTGTAATACAGTTCCACGTGACAAAACAGAGAGGGATTCTGAAAACTCCTGCTTTGTGTCATGTGCGAGTGTGTATGACTGTGTCTTTTTTTTTTTCTCTTCTCTCATCTAATTTCATCTGTGAGAGACTGTCCCTAGAGGACAAGAGAAGAGAGACCCAATTAGATCGAGCGGTTGGTTTCTCCAAAATGAAGGCATCTGTTCCATGCCAACGACTTCCACATGGAAGAAAAACAGAACTTTGAAGGCATCTGTGTTCATGGTTGACAGTTGCAGATCTTAGGGTCTACTGTAATTTCCCAGCTGCAAACATGATTTGGTTGCTGCTGTTGTCAGCTGATCTCCTTGCACTGAAAAGGGAGCTTAAATAGCAAATAGCTGGATAAAAATTAGATATTCTTCTACAATACTGACACCTTTTCCCTTCTGAAGAAGGCAATTTTCCTGATTTGATGGAAGTAAATTTCTAAGTGGTTTTTAAACTAACATTTTACAAAATATTCTGCTTTTAAATGCTACTCTTTAAATAATGCACCAGTCCAAGCACAATGTATTCACTATCTGTTAGTACCTCAGGCTGGTATTTGTAAGAGTGATTCAGAAACCAGTATGATTCACCAGCCACATAATCCTGCAGCACACCTTCTTTAGGCAGGTAGACTCAGTAAAACCAAGAGTACACCTGAGCTCAGAGTTTTCACCCCAAATGCATACGTCGCATAAATAATTAGTGTGATATTTATTAGTCAACTCTCATCACTTCCAACATGAGTGGATACTTTCCAATAGACACTTTAAAGATTACTGGTAGTTCAAAACCTGGCTTACCGCATTGGGTGTGACGCAGCAAGATACTCAGCAAGGGCTGTGCACCTTCACTGCTAAAAAAAAATCAAGCAAGCTGTTAACAAGAAGCTCATCGAAAGTAGCAAGACCCTAATTGATTTTCAAAAGCATGGCACAGAGCGCCATTTAGGAATCCCAGACTACTCCTGTTGCAGTTGCAACAAAGACAATTAAAACTGGCCTAAGCAGAAAACGCACTTACGTTCCTCATCCACGACTCACCAGATAAAAGTGGACCATAGATTCCAGAAATATTTCACTCACCTCGTTAGTTTTAGAAGTGTTCTCACCTAGGATTTCTATCAATAGCTTTAAAGAAGGAAGACACTGTATGATAGGGAAATACTTTTTTTTTTTAAGACAATTTTTTGTTATTCTGCTGGATTCCAGCTGCAATCCAAGACACACTCTGCAGGAACAGGCATTCAGCCCTCCCAGTCAGGTAGCCACACAGCTTAGGAAGGACGGTAAGGATTCCCAGGCAGTTTCCCTTGCCTGGCACATACCTCAAATCATTATGAATGCCTGAAGTAGTGAACCTGGGGAGACACAGCAGACCTGACACTTCCTGACCACTTCTAAATTACCTCCAGGAAGGACAAGAGTTGGGAGCGAGGACAATTAACACAGCCACCTGCTTCCTGTGACCTCCTAGGGGGCAGACACAGCCACTGATGATTTGCTCTGGCAATGTCACTGAGGTCCTGCCCATCCTTCTCCTCTCAGAGAAGTTATGGGATAATAAAAACAATAGTGGCCAACAATAGCTCTGTAAGAGATGGTCAAATTTAGGTCTGGATTTAAAAAAAACCAAAGAAATTTAACATCAAAACCTGCTCATGCAAAGAGGATGGGACAAATAAATCTCAGAATGTGGAAGGAAAATTCTACATTGATTACCTCCTTAAAACTACTGTAGCTGTTATTTACTGTAGCTGTGCACTTCTCTGGAAAAATCTGGAGCAGGCAGCTGGCTTAAACACAGTTTAAAACAGCTCTTGGGATACACAAGCTGAGAAGAATCCTGGCCCCATGGGCTCACAGAAATCTCTGAGAGTATTTTTAGGGAAGCAATAGGCTTTTTCTCTCCTCTTTATGGAAGTCTCATCAGGTAAGTCTGTGATTTACAATTCAAAAAGAATGCCTTGCTTTACATTAAGACCAGAGCTAGCCCACTTTATTAGGGACATGTCTGGATCTAAGTCTCAGAATCGATCCAACAAAGTATTGTCAAGATCACCGATGTGAGATGGGAGCACAGACAGCCTGACGGTCCAGACCCTCACACTAGCATTTAAACTAAAGAAGCACTATCTTCAGTGAGAATTGGGCATGTGAATACCATGGAAATTCTCAGCTCCAGCATTTTAATTCAATGTTTATAAGTCTGCTGATCCACAGAGTTGCATTAATTTATCATGGCGCATATAAATGCATATAACATTCAGAAACTATGCTGGGCTATTCAGTTCAGTAGGATGCTTTCCCTGTTCACACCCGCAGCATGCTTTAATACAGGTTACAGGATGCCTTTCCAGCATTAAGTGGTTTGCCATCAAGCTTTAAAAATAATAAATAGTACAGTCATGAAACAGCTTTTGCTTAATGGTTCCTAGAACTCAGTGACTTCACTCACTAAAACACTTTCTATAACATTACCCTTAAATACTTTTAGCAATGTCACCATTAAAATAAAATAAAAAATCACCTTGGCACTACCATCCATTGATGGTAAACCTGCAGATGCCATTATCCCCACATTTGTTGGCAGCTTTTTCTGGCACCCTTATGCTTTAATGGTTCTGGCAACAAATCCTACCTGGATGCCACTGGAAACGCTTCTTTGGAGCACTCTTCCCAAATATCCTTTGCAGCAGTATCATTCTGCCTCCTATTTTGCACCCTAACCATCTCACTTTCTGGCAATAGCCTCACCCTCCCTCACTGACCAAAGCTTGCCTGGGGGAGTTCTCTTCCTGAATTTGTCTAATGCAGGTGTGATTCAATGTTACAATAAATATTCCAAGAGGATTTTGAGACGGCATCTTTGCTGCTCAAGTTGGGTGTTCACTCATATCCCAGTTTTAAAATTCATTCTATTACATCCTAGTAACTCAACATGACCAAACCAATGGACAGCAAAGCACAGGTAGAAAACCCTATGTAATTTGATGCTTCATTGGAGAAGTGGTTCAACCTTGTGACTACCAGAAGGCCACACAAATTTAGTCAATGTACCACACAACCTGTCATGACAGCATGAAGAACCAGCAACCTGATACTGCCATTACAAAAATAAATCAAACGAAAGCCAGAAAATGTATTCTGAAAAATAAGTAATTATGGGAAAAAGTGGTAGCATGGGGGCTGAACTGGGGGGTTTTGCCCAAGCTATTTAAAATGACACCTGTGCCACAACGATAAAGGGTACCTGTGTGGTCACCATCAGCAACCAAAAACTGTAGACAGTAGGTCTCGAAATAAAAGGCACCACAAAAGAAAATGGCTAGTGGTAATGCCTACTACTTATGCAAACTGCATCTTAACATCCAACATGGCAGACATACATAAGCCTCCTAGAGCTTCAGAAGTAACTACAGTCTGGTACAATTTGTAATGGTCATACAACAATCACCCCAGATGCTTGTCAAAATTCCTGAGGTTTACTCTCTGCATCAACTTGCCTTTTCATAAATGATACCTTTCTTATTATACGTCACTGCCTGCCACCATGTGCATATTAATTCCACTCCACTAGGTGGAGTCTTCTGTCTTTCCAGACTGCAACCTAATTTCCAAAAGAACATATTATCTATTCTCCATGAACTTTGCATATTTACTTTACTGTAAGCACCAGTCTACCAATCTTGATAGATATGAAAGTGGCAATGAATCAAACGCCTTCTGAAATGATTGAAGAAATCATTAACTATCCCATGAAGATCCCCTATCGGCATGTTGCACTATGAGATCATTCAGAAATATTGTAGCTGTACAGTTCTGTAACACAACTGTACTTTTATGAATACTACATTCAATAAATAATACTGAGTAAAAAAGGTATCCCTTAAATAAGTCACCGTATCGCACACGTCCAAAACCTATATACAAACAAAACTAAGTTGCAGAACTTCTATTAGATTCTTTGTGTGTATTTTGAAATATTTTGAATATCTAGGATGTCTTTCCTTTCCAGACATCCCAAGCTGTGTTACAGAAAATGAGAGGGACCATTAAAGTATTCTTTCCATATTCACATTTCCATTCACAAGCACTGGAGTTAAATATGGCAATTATTCAATAGGAACAGCAAAACTGCACACAGCATTTTTGGCAAAAAATAAGAAAAACAGAGCACTCCCATGAATGTGTTCAGAACATTTAGATAAGGAAATCTGGATACCTTGCATCCAGCTATAATCTTTCTTTTTGGGCTGGACTCCACCCCAACCTCAGTGAGAAGTACCAGAAAATCCCATGACCAGAAAAGAAAGCTCCTTGGTTTAAAAACTCTTCAGGTAGACAGTATCTCCACAGTATCTCTGAGACAGAGCATTTGCTCAGCAATATTGGCGAGCAGAAAGCCCCACGCAGGCACCGAGCACAACGTGAGGCTCCCAAGGCTCCGCCAACCCCGGGTCAGCCGAGGTAGGGCCTCCTCGGCGCAGCTCCTGCTGTTGGCAGATATCACGAGCTATTTAAGGCTATAGACATTTTGCCCCAATCGGCCATGTTTGCTGTAATATTTACTTCTCGTACATATGTCTATAACTATGTATACATCCCACAGAAGGTGAGGTTTAACAGGGTTAGCTTTGTTGGGGAAAAGAAGGTTTGGAGGAAAGGAAACAACTTTCATGTTGAGAAGATTTGAATCTAGTGACTGTCACGGGATGTAAACACTCTTCTGGGGAGGGAGGCTTTTTGTTATGTTTCAGGAGTACACAGAGTTTTGGATAAAATCTGTATAAATAATTAACTCTCTGTCATTCAACATAAATTTATGCACATGTGTGCATAAATTGTCCCAGAATACAAACTATAAAGTAGACTTGCCACAGACTTCTAGACAACCTACCACAAGCACAGATCTCGCACAAAATCCATTCTATATTTAAATTTCAGTTTACTGAATTTTAATTACTTCTGATCTTCGATCACTTTGAGAAAAATCCCCCCAAGGTCAAAAGCTTACAAATTCAACTGCAAAACCAAACCGAAGCATCAGCAAGGCACTTTCCCATACAGACATCTACAAAAAAAAAATAAGTTCCTGACTACTAGATTAGATTAGAATCCAACAGCTAAAATACACTCTAATATTAAAACTGGATAATTCTCTATGTTGAAATAAAGCAATAAAAGCTCTCATTCTATTATGCACATTTACTCATGTTATGTACACAGGTCTCTACAGATGTAACAGTGAATTGTCAGTTCTTCATTTAGACCCTTATTTATAAAATTAACAAACACATACCCTTTCCATTAGGTTGTTGATGGGTTTGTTGTTTTGGGGTTTTTTTAATTAAAAAGCAATAATGTTATTTTCTCCAGAGATGCCTGTGACAGAAATGTATGCTCTACCAATACTATGCTTTCAGGTCATAAAACTCACTTGGATTAGCAGCTCCACAGCAGCGAATATTTTTGTGTACATGTATTCAAATCTAATTCAATAATTTCATTTGCCATGGAAAAAGTTACTGCAAAATCCCCACTAACTAAAATGTCCTTGATCAGCCTAAACTTAAGATTTGCAGCTATATTAGGAATGAAACAAGCCAAAGAATGTTGTCATACTCTGAACATCCTTTACTTCCACAAGGTTCTCAGTGGTAAGTAAAGCTGTATTGTTGCCATGGGAAAATAGCCACCATTTTAAGACAGTCATAGTTTATTAATAAAATTATTTTAAATGTATGAGTTAAATCCTTTTACCAATATACTGACATTCAGCTACCCAGTGTCATTTTTCCAGTCCAAATAGATATGGTCCTAATTGTATAATGCCATTTTATCTACTGAAGATAAAAGTGCCGATAAATAAAAATGCACATTAGGCAGGAGATTTTTCAGAATAGGGTTTTTTTCCCAAATAACCCACTTGCATTAACAAAAGATTGCAATGGCTTCCAAATTATAGGGTGTTATTTTTAGTGGAAGTAGTTCAATATTCATATTGGAGCAGATGTAGCAGTTTAACAAAACAGCTCTTCAAATCCTGCACAAATTGAAAACAGGAAAACTGATTGCATTTTCTCTTATCACTTTCCTTTTCTGAATTGACACTTTTGGCCTTCTGAAAATTTACACATGGCTTTCATCTCAACAGCACCTGCTGATCAAACAGAAGCCTAACATTTTCAGGAAAATGGTATAAAGGGCTAGTTTTCTTTTTACCATCTTAAAGGGCATCAGCAGTCCACTCGATGGCAACAGTTGCTGAGTAGATGGCACACTCAGAATACATTTTATATTTTCATTCCACTTACTTTTAAAAATTAGTTAAATCACTGGTGGCTCTTCTGTATTTGCTCTTTGTCTGCTTTAAATTAATTTCAGTCTCTATCTCTGCCTTACCCTGATGGGCTTCATTCTACAGTCAGATAGATTTTAAAGATGATCAGAAAGCCTTTGAAATACTAGACATGCTGCATGTTCTGCAGACAGTGGGTCTTCTTCATATATGCATTTATATACAATCATGCATACAAATGCCCATATTGCACAGACAGTTCTTTTTATGATGCTTATACTAAGGAAAAAAATGTGTATATGTGTATCATTCCGCTATAGTGTCACTGCATTGAATTCCCTGAGTATTGTTGATAGAGCATGTTGAGGGGAGAGAAACTCAAAGACCATTTATTTATTTTAAAGTTTTTCTTTGTTTCCTTTGCAACCTTCAGACTGGGAGAAGGTCTAGCAGATGCTCTGGAATTTGAGCATCAAATGAGATGCTGCCATTGGTGCACATGGGGAGCATGCAAACAGCACAACCAGAAACCCTTCGGCTCCTGCAAAAGTTAAAGGTATCAAGTCATGTATTTAAAAAATGAAATATAAGTACCTTTTTATCCTGTCTGCTTCTGAGCCTGTAAACTCTGAAGTGCAGCAGCATGTAAGCAGGACCATCTTCCCTTGTACATAATTCTAGGTGTAATTAAAGATACTCCTGAAACCTGCTATGTGTCAGCTTCTTAACTGATAGAGCCTTAACCCCTCTGAAGTACTCTGCTGCCATCCATTACCATTCTGCTTCAGTGATAAGGTAACCTGAAGGCAGAGATGACATACAGTAATATATGTGCCACTCCAGACAGTTGGTTCATGAATTTCAGTGTTTCATCATGCTCACTGAGGCAATCACAAACCTGAAATGTCAATATGTTCAGTCAATGGAAGTAAAATAATGGGGCTCTATTGTCTTACCCTATCGATCTGCTGCTGTCAACAAGAATCCATGCCCCCTGGCTTTAAACAAATTTTAATTAGGCTTTTAGTTACCGGATCATATCTATATATCTATCTGCACAAACACTTGACAAAGTGAAACGGCAATATAAATATTTCAAACTTTTAAATATAAAGGTAATTGTTTAATGTTGCTTTAAGATATGACCACTGATAAAGCCGTTTGCTAAAGCGGCGTGCGTGCACACACTTAGCACGCAAGTCATCTTAATCTAGGAGAGAACTAATCTAGGAAAGAACTTAGAAAGCATCACCAAAAGTCCGTCCAAAACAACAAGAAAGTCCCCATCCTTCCCCCCCCCCTCCAAAAAAAAGGAGCAAAGGCCACTTTTTCTTCCTAAAGCCCGCTGTCATCCTCTGCGGGGATTTCGTAAGGCAGGAGTATTCACTCTAACCAGCCCGTGAGTGAGCGGTGGGTGCCCGGCCGTGACAGCCCCGCCGCTGTCAGCGCCCCTCGGCCCCGCCGCCACCCCAGCCGGGGCTCCCCCTCCTCGTCCCGTGCAACACCCACGCAAGCCGCTCTCCGCACCCCCGGGCTGTGTTTAAAGTGGGATCCCTCAGTCCCCTATTGTTCTGCGGCCACCTCCTCCCTCCCCTCAGCGCGGCCCGGGAACGGGGGCAGGCAGCACAACAAAAGGCAGATCCCCTTTCCCCACCGGCTGATCTCTGCCCGTAAATCCCCCGCCCGCTCCGGGGGATTGAGGTGGTTACATCTTCACTTCTCCCCGCGCCTATCGACTTGTGCAGCGCCAAGGGAGCCGGGCCGGGCGGCGTGAGGCGGCGAGGAGTGTTCCCCAGCCCGCCTCTCCGCCTCTCCCGCCCGCGGGTGGAGATTTTACCTTCCGGCGGCGGGAGGGAGGAGGAGGCGCCGGCGCGGCCGGGCTTTGTGCGCCTCAAGCGCCTCGCAGCTTATCTGCGGCGCAAGGACGGAGCATCGCGCCTCCGCGGCCCCGCCGGCGCGGGGGGAGCGGGACGGCGGCGTGCATCGGGGCGATTACGGTATCAGCGCGGCCCAGATGGCGGCCCCAGGATGTGCGAGGCAGCGGGGCCGGGGCCGGCGCGGCGCGGGGTCCCCGGGGAGGCCGCGCCCGACACGAGGAGAGGCGCCACCTCCGCGCCGCCCACCGGGGGAGAAGGCGGCGGCGCTCGGGTTGCCCAGGTCTGTGTGCGTGCCTGACCTCTGACAGGCGTTCGGCCTGGCTCTGTCCCTGCAAGTCGCCCCGACACCTTTCTGGGATAAGGACCCTGCCAGAGACGCAGGGACGCGCAGCTCTGGCTCCCCCGGGCTCCTCCTGGAGTCACTTCCAGTCCCACCAAGGCGATGTTCCCTTTGGTTGCCTTCAGCCCGGCTTCCACTTCACAGACCATGCCTACGTCCCGCACTGAGCATGACGGCTCTCGGCCCAGAAATTCCCAGAGCAGTCAGGGAATGTACCCGCTCCCAGTTTGGCCAAGTCCGACCTAACTCAACCTGCTCAGCCTCGCCAGTGGCGTAAAAGCCTGAACACAGCCCTGCCGCTACAAAGCGTTTGTATCATTCACCAGAGGATGAGTGGTAAGCCAGAGTAGGTCCCTACACTTCACAACTCAGGTTCTGACAAAACAGAGGGGCTATTTTGTCGGGAGCAAAGGGTTAGCACGAGGTACCGGGAGGGGAGGCAGCAAAGCAGCCTGGCCTGACTACCAAGAACACAGCCAGCCAGCAGAATTGGTTATGCCAGCACCAGGCTGCCAAGGGTACTCTGTGCACTCGGGTTTTAAAGTTTTTAAACGTTTCTCCCAAGGAATCAACACTTATTTGTAAAGGAAACACATTTCCATTGTGCGTCTGCGAAGGAGTACCGCACAGACTGAGATGAGGACAATGACAGCACGCTGGAGTGAGACTGGCATTGTTCAGTACAGAACTCCTTCCAAAATCACTCGTCCAAGATAGCAGTTTTTTCCACAAGAAAAGAAATAAAGGGAATTTGACACATAATACAAAGTGAAAACCAGAACCTAGATGGGGGAAGGGCATGTGTGTGAAAATCGTGTCACCGCAATGAATGTCAGATAAGAAGGGGTCTGTCACAAATCCTCCACTAATCCAATAATGCGAAAACCTCTTGGTATCACTGAGATGTAGCACAAGGTAATTTTTTTTTTATTTTTCATAAACCACTGTATATGTTTAGCCTTGGAAAGAAAGCAATTGGTCAAATGTTCCTATCGCAAAACCGAGACTTTGATATTTCAATAAAAGCAAACTGATTTTCACATGTCAAAAATTTACTACACATTCCTCAGCCAGTATTTTTACCCTGAAGAAGGGCCACTTCTCCCTCAACTTCCTCCAGTTGTCAGTTGTGTGACAACCATATTTAGAGGTAATAAGACAGGTCATATTACAAAAGTTAGTCAACTCGTTTGAAACCTTAGGTCCTAAACTTAATGGTATATTCTATGCATTTCTAAATAAAAGTTACTTATTAATTCAACCTGCAAGGTAACACAGACCTTTCTCTCTGCATATGTTCTTTCAAACTATTATACACAAATGAGAGACTGGGTTTTTTTGATATTTCTGTTACAGAGCTTTTCCTTGAAATACATACATATCTTTCCATGAACTAATTTAGGATCAGTCAGATTCTCGTCTCACAGGGCCACCATGTGCATCTAATATCTATGTTGGCCATAGTTTTATTACTGAAATCACAATTCTTTAAAGAAAAACTAATCCAGGATCCTTTCTAATGTAAGCAGTTTGCTGCAAAAACATTCACATTTAAAAATAAAACAATGTGTGTTAATAAAGTAAATACAATCAGAGTACAAATGTGTAACAGAAGTGGCATTCCATAAGCACAGCTGTCTCAAAGTCCAAGCTGCAGGCTAGAAATCTTAATTTCAACTGACTCTCTCATAATAATGGGTTACCTTCCTCTAAAGCGTAAAGTCCATCTGCCCCAGGCAGATAAGTTTTGAAGCATTAAAACAGATAAAAATCTAACATTTTCTTTCTTGCACTGAATATGTGAATTCTAGTGTGCTATAATGTGAGAATTCCAACATATGACCATTGTGGCACAATATCTCATAGCTCAGCTTGTCATTACTTCACTTGTAATTCTTATGTTAATTATGTTCATAATTACTATAAACAGATGTGGTAGAAATTCACGTGACCTTTTACTGCAGAATGCATTTCTCACTCTTTCCACTTTATTGTAGTAATATAATGTTAAACCAGAGGAAAGTATTTCTGACACACTCTGCATGTATGTGTGTACATATTTAACATGAAACCATTTCTACCTCATATTTCAGCCAAAGGACCACCTACCTGCCAGTACATTGACATGAAAGTGATGATAACTCAAAAGTCTAACCTGAACCATACCCCTGAAAGACTGTGCTTACAGTGAAGCTTTTTGATTAAGCCTAGCTAGAACCATCACTGAAGCCTACGACTTAAAAGGAGCGCTGCATTTTTATTCAGCACTTTTGTTAATGCAGCAGTATCCTGCTTTACAACTACAAGTACGTAACAGTCATACAGTAATTTATTTTACTCACAGACCAACCATCACCGTCTGCACACAAAACACATTTACAATAAAATCACTATGGATTTCATTAAGAGAGAACCCGCTCAAATTTCATTTCTTTGGACCTAATCTATAATTAGTGTGGACAGACAGGTGCAAACCCTTCTCCTCTACAGATGGCTACTGGAAATGGTGCAAAATAGCTCCTTCTGTTTAAACAACACACAGATAACCTGCTCTGCTCTTATCACTTACAATTACCTCCATTATACTGAACTAATGTTTACCTTAATAAAATGTCCACTGTTCTCTAAACGTTATTTGGAAACTTTCATATCAATGGCAGAAAAAAAAATGAAGATGGAAGTCAATGTCTGTCAGATGAAAATTGGGCAGGGGGCAGGAAATAAGGCTTTTAAAGAGCAGGATATTTTGACTTTGATTTTACGTCTGCTGATCATTTTTCTTTATCCACAAAACCACATAGTATAGTACTTCCTGATGTATTTATGCTACCATATATTAAACTAATCAAGTTTATAGTAAATAAGAACATGATAATTGCATTTT
This sequence comes from Neopelma chrysocephalum, assembly GCF_003984885.1. Classification (NCBI taxonomy): domain Eukaryota; kingdom Metazoa; phylum Chordata; class Aves; order Passeriformes; family Pipridae; genus Neopelma; species Neopelma chrysocephalum. The sequence continues at coordinate 1,028,009 of NW_020897689.1, read as the reverse complement.
TAAAGCAGTTCTTTAAAAAGGTACATCTATGTGGAAAACTAAGACCCTTAGCATTAGAAGTTCAGTTTTTAAACTAATTCTTTTAGATCTTTCACTTGAAAAGACATGAAGGCAATGTAATCTGGAAGGCAATGTTTTAAGAATTTACACTCTCATTACTTATGCTCGATTCAGTGTCAGTTTCAACTTTTTAAATTTTATAGGTTGCTCTTAAAGATTGTATGAAAAAGACTAGGCTGCTACTAACTAAATGGATCAAAGTTTTTTAATGTATTCGGATTAAAATTAATTATCTTTTCACATTTCTTTAGCCAAGCCACGAGAAGTAACCCCTTCAGAACACCAAATTCACATTTTATTTCAGCTAATAAGTCTTCTTGATATCCACATGACAACTTAAGTTTCTACAGAACAAAGAACAAGATCTTCTCCTCCCCCCCATCTAAAAAATCTGAAGCTCCTGCAATACCAACATACTAATATCCTTATTCAATTAGCTAAAGATTTAACAGTAATGGACTGTGGCAAGTGGATTTGAAAGATGAAAATGACAATTGCAAGCCCTTTCTCCCATCCCCAATGCAAATACTGCAGATGCCTATTTAACCCAAAGCGCCTGACAACGAGGAGTTCGCAGCCTGCACAGAACCTCAGTGAGGCGAGCTTCACATTCAACGCCTGTCGTCTGAAGTTCATTTCAGAGAAGTGAGAAACAGGATTTGACAGGAAAGAATGTCCTGAACTGACTAGCCACTGACCAGCACTCCAGGTGGAGCTATTTTTCTCCCCCTTTATTCTATAAACAATACTCCCAGTATAAAACTTCATGTGCGCGCAGGCATACACAGTGTTAAGCGTACACAGATGAGAGACACCATGTGATGTTTTACTGGTCATTATTTAGGCACAAAACAAGTTAATGTTAAGGTGGTCAAAAATGGTAGAAGGCAATGTTTTACTTAAAAAGATTTTGGAAACTATTTAAAAGCTCAAAGCCTTTGAAGAAAAACAACTTGTGCAGCAGTTGCCAGGAAGCAGTGACCTAACACTGCTGTCTGCATTCCATTACAAACAGAATGGTTCTTGTCTCCCTACAGCATGCTCACAGCTTGGGAACCCAGCCTCTCACCCTTCTGCAAGCACAGGACCGACGGAAGAAGTCCTGCCATCATCTCCTGTATGCCTCGCCTGGCTCCAGTTTGCCAGGAACACCAACAGTTTTAAGAGTGGGTTGGGTTTTTAGTGGAGTTCAGTGTTTTCTTGCGCTTCTGTGTGGTTGAGCTCCCCACGGCAGCGAAGAAAAATGACTCATTAATTGAAAGTAGTAGCAATTATACTGAAGATTCAGATATGATGAAAGTGACCATCAAAAAGTTATTATCAAACAGTGTAAGTTCCTAATTAAAAACCTTTACAGCAAATCTGCAGTGAGTCTCACACCTAACAAAGCCTTTGCCAACTTCGTATCTTCATAGACTATACAGTTATGAATAAGCCATACTCAGGTCTTTTCCCTATTATTCCTCCTTTTGATGGGGAGCCACAGAAACACCTAGTGCTAAAACCAGAACGCAAAAACAAGATGGACTAACTTTTTTAACATTCAGCTGAGCTAAAGGAAATTCCCTGATCATATTGGATTTCCTAAGGAAATCAGCCCAGAATAAACTGAATGAGGTTTTCAGACTTCCCATGGAAAGGTCAAGCATCAGCTTTAAAAACCATTGGAAACCAGCTTCAATCCTCTGTCTATCCAGATTCACTAAACCGTTAACAGAAAAGCAGAACAGAAAACCTGGATAATAGAATTCAACTCTAAAAATGTCTTTCATATCTTGCCTCAAACTGCAGTTAACAAAGTTGCATATTTAAACTTTCCATTGCATCTGTCAGGATGCAGAAACGGAGATGGAAATGTAAGGCTTCAAGAGTGTAGCTAAATAAATTATATTCACCCTTAGCCCTAACATATTGTGTTTACAAATACAATAATTATGTTTCTAGCTACATGTCAAAGGCAAATAATTTCTAAGTCCTTCAAAAGGCATGCAAGCATTACTGTAAGTAGGAAATAAGTCAAAACAGATTAGTAGACCAGAAATGGGGAGGGGAAAAAAAAATCCTGCTTTGGTCAGCAACTCGGACCACCATCAGGGGATAAATCAATTTGCAGCAGCTGTGGACAGCCATTTAAGTCTGGGGCCTGAACAGATTAATTAGGAGAAGCGATGTTAAAAGTTAAAGGGGTCAGCGTTACATTAAGCACACCAGTATTTGCTGGAGCAAACGCTTGGCTGTACATACCAAGACTCAGAAGACATCCTTGCAGTTAGGCAGGGCTTTGCCAATAGCCAAGCGTTTGGCACTTGCTGCTTTCCCAGGCACAGCACGGCAGCTCCCGCAGGCTGCTTTTAAGAGGTCTATACCCATCCTTGCCCAGCCCCTGCCGCGTCGTGCCATGCCCGTCACCGCGTCCTGCTCTGCCCGCGCAGGCAGGCGCGCAGCCGTGCACGGCGCACCTTGGGGCCGCACCGCCGAGGGAAGGCAGGCGCTTCCCGCCCGGCTGCGGTTGACAATGGAAAACTTAGACAGCTTTTTCGGGCAGACTTGCTGCCTCGAACTCAGCGGATCGCAGCCCGCTCCCGAGCTATCCGCGGGCGGGAGCTGCCGGCTCAAGGCGTCACGGCCGGGCGGCTGCGAGAGACGGGTCCTCTCTGTGCCGTGATTTAGGGCACGGCAGAGGTAGGAGAGGGTGACAGGCAGAGCCTGCTGCGGACCGGGAGATGGAGGGCTACTCTACCAGAGAAATCTGAGCGGCTTCGTGGCGGCTGTTCCCCACCGCGGCGATGGATGGGAGCCCCCGGCTGCGGTCGGGCAGGGCGGTCCCGCTGCGCCCGGCTCCGGCTGCAACTTGGGGGGCAGGAGGGGGAGGCTGCCTCAGCGCCTCGTACCTTTACCCTCCCTCCTTTAAACTAATCAGTGAACTAAAGGAAGTAACATTTTAGCTCCTGGTTGGAGCAGAAGCTATTTAAGAGCTGCGTCTGATTAGTTACTTTCGGTTTCTCTCTAACATTTAGGAAAGCAGAGTACAGGAACGACAGATATTTCTATATAAATTAACTCCGCAACGGAGTCACGGGTGCTCCTCCTAGGGCGGCAAATCCTTCCCTATCCCAAACCCAGTTTCTCAACTTTGACACTGATAAAAGGACTCGAACTCGCCAAAAGTCAAAGGCTCGTCTAAATGGCTGTGAATGTGGTTTTCATCCTTCCAATCTGATTCCCTTATCGACGGTCTGTTACGAATTTATAGAATTGAACCATTCAGCTCAGTCACACAAGATGACACAGTTACATTGTATTGCAGTTCTGAAAATGCAATCTCTAACGTTATCCCGTCGTTTTAGGAAACGAGATACTTGCAAGATCGCGGTGCTGCTAAAGGCGACGTGTACCACCTGAAATATTTCTTGCAAAATAGCCCCAAGTAATGTTACCAGTGCTGAATAAACCTATGATTGCAGTGAAACAAACAAGCGAAACAAAACAATCCCATCAGAAATATTTCAGGCACTCCGACTCGCTTTGGGCCGGAGCTAGGGTCTGGAGAGAGGGGAGGCAGGAAAAAAAAGGGCAAGCCCTAAGTCCAGACAGAAATCTAACGCTATGGAATAATGTGTGCCTGGGAGAGTTATTTTCAGCAAAACTCTGTTATTTGGTTTCTGAGCTCTTGAGCAATATCCGGAGTGCTAGTTTGTGAGCCGGGGACAGAGCGTGTAAGACTGCATGCAGCGCTAAACTGGCCCGGGCACAGCGGCAGCCCCGGTCCGCCTGGGTTAGTTACAGCCACTGGAGCTCCTCAGAGCCGGGGAAACCTTGCAGGAGAGGAGAAAGGGGAAGAAAAGGGTCTCGGGCTGCTCCCGCCCCGGCGCGCTCTGCCCAACCCTGCCCGCGCCCGTACTCACACTGCAGAGGACCGGAGATGCCCACCATTCGCTTCGGGCTGTGAGCTGCAAATAAAAGTTCCCGTCCTGGTCGGGGGAGAGCCGGCAGCCCAGGCTGCTGGAGGGGCGAGGGGGTGGGAAAGGGGAGAGCAGCGCTGCGCGGCTTCCCTTCGCAGTCCAGATGATCCACGTCCACAAAAGTCAAAACGAGCTGAGGAGAAACTCCAGCTGCTCTTCCCCCCCACCACCACCCTCTCTCGCTCTCTCTTTTTTTTTTTTAAAGGCGGATCAGCTCGAGAGAGACTACTGGTTCCACGGGAAAGGACAAGAACCAAAAATAAAGCAAAGTCTCCAAGTCGAGATAGTTAATGCCCAAGTCCTTCTCCTTGCTGCCGCCGCCGCCGTCTCAGACAAACGTGATGTGGAGCGCAGGGAGCGGCCGCTGTCAGTGGCGGGATCTCTGCCGGTCCCCGAGCAGCCGACGCATAGCTGAGCCCCCGGCGAAGCCGAGCCGCGCCGGTGCCGTGCGGTGCCGAGCCGAGCCGAGCCGCCCGCCCGAGGCTGCGCCGCTCTGCCCGCTCCGCTCCTCCCGGCTCCCCGCTAGCAGGCAGCGCGCGCGGCAGGCAGCATACTGCCGGCAGCCGGGCCGGCCCCGCTACCCAGGTGCAGGGGGGGGAGGGCTTAAAGCAGTGGGAGGTGATAGAGGTAGGAGACATCTGTGTCGTGAGGAGGTTAGTGGGGGTCAAGTATATGTTAACAATAGGCGAGCGCGGTCCCTCTCGGGCAGCTTGCCTACTCTTTCTTTCTCTCACTCGCTTTTACTGGGTGGACATCTAACTTGCTCCCTAATGATGCCTCCCCGGCTTTAAGAGTCCAGACTGCCCTGCAGTAACCCAAGACAAACACTTTCTCTAGCCATCTGGAGAGCTCCTGGCTGCTCTGCCTGTGTCTCATCACTGTGTGAAGAGACAGCAGTGCTAGAAATCAAGCCACTCTCAGATCTACTCTCTAATCCCCTTCTGTTAGCTGATTTCCAGTCAGATTGTTTGCTTTTGCATTAGATAATAGCCTTAGAGAAAACAATTATCATTTTCTTTTTCCTTTTGTTTTTTCCTCTTTTTAAGGTACAGTATCAAGGAAGGCCTCCCCCTCTTATTTTAAAAGAAATTTATAGTCTTTCATGGCTTGCAGAACCCAGATGCAATTTCACACTTTCCTGGAAGGGAGTTCTGGGTTCTTCTGAAAGCAGTGACACGATCGCAACTGCAGCGAAAATTAATTACTATCATCTACAATTAATAGAAGCATGCCACCATTTGACTTCGTGTTTCATTACATAATCATTTCGGTAGGCATCCATATATTTTCCAATTCATCAGTTATTCCCTTCTACATGTTACAGAGAGTATTATTGTCAGTCATACAACATATAGCAGCAAACTGGTATTTCTGCTATCATGTTGACACTATAAAAAGAAGACGTCTCTACAAAAAAAAAAAAAAAAAAAAAAGAAAAGCACATCCACTTCATATATTTACTTCAGATTAAAAAGTGCATTGTTTTGGTTTTTTTTTTTAGATTTCAGATAATGTATTGGAACTGTCAGAACTACCGGGACATTTAGCTTCATTTTTTCAAATGTCAAATGTTAAGTAAATTAGTGAGCATAGAGTGGAACTTCTTATCAAGCTGCCTTCTTTATTCCTGTACATGCACATGTACACGCACATACACATACACTATAGGCCTGATCTTGCAAACTTACAAATGCTTAATTTTAAACACATAAATAGACCTATTGAATGTAAAGTATCTTTCCATGTGTTTATCATAAACACATTCACATTTCCGGGGGGGGAAGTATTTATATGTATATTTATATGCATATTTATAGCAGTATTTGTCTGCCTCTGTGACTGGCTTTGAAATTTTGGTTGATTTTGAAAATATGTTTAAAATATATTTTATGATCTGGATAAATCTACCTTTTCTGCAGATATTTAAGGACATGGAGCTTTAATGAACTGGTTTGAATCTTGTAATATAGCATCAAATTTACCTTGAAGTAAATTCAGGTCCACAGATCGTATATCAGAACATGTTTTGGTCTACTGCGATTTCAATTTACAAAGATGGTGAGCAGCCATAAGTCTGGCATTGATTTCTAATTTAAAAACTATCTGTTTTACAGAGGTCTATATCAAGGCCAAAGTTATGGGAGAACCTTCAAAAAAGTATTTTCAAATATTTAAAAATAATCTAAAAGTAGCAAATTTTACAAGGCTTCTTTTGTCTACAGCAGATCTAGAAACTTTAGTTTGAAAATCTCTGTGGTGTAATACTTTCATTCCAATTGTTCTATGTGTAAGGTGAAAAATAAAGAAGAGATTTGCCAGTGGTCTCAGAGCATGTTTTGCTGAAGTGTCAGGGACTTAACACCGAGTCCTAATTCTCAGTTTACAGCTTTAAAAAAATCCCACAGTGCTTCCTCTTTAGCATGTACCTTCATTCTAAAAGATCAATCAACTTTCTAGGTATACAGTTCAAATTAGTGGAGGAACATCATCTTAGATTTAGAAACTCTGGAAACTGTAGTCTGAGCCATTAACAATTTAGGATCCAGAAAGTTTACAGAGTTCTGTGTTCTCTTTCCATAATGAAAAAATACAGAAATCACCTATTAATCCCCTAGCCCTGGCTCATCTTGCATGGCATTTCCCACTGCTCCCAGTAAGGACAAAGCCTTCCCAAACAATGGAGTGTATTAGAGAGTGATAAATACCAATTCTTGGTGGCAACTATAGTTTTCTCAGACACGCTGGGAGAATAAATTGGTATGATTCCTAAATAATAAAAGATTGTAACCATAAAATGTTATCATTATATTGCAAAGCTGATGATTAAATGCTGGCTTATTGCAAACTGCTCTTATCCGTACCTTTTTGTTTCCTTTATTTATTTCCTGGAGAAAGTAGATATGTTTTAGTGAAAGAGGAAAAATAAGTATGTTCTTCGAAAGATGAATTCATGTTTCAGTAAAGAAAAAAAAATGCAGCCTCACAGTAGACCTCACAAATACTTGGTAACTTTACACCCTACAGATTTTTTCTGCAGACTGTAGATGCCACGTCTGATTTGACATATGAAGGATTTACACTGTGTATCACTGTGTGACATTGTGTGAGAGGAAGGCTGGTAAAAGTATAGTTGCACATGGAAGTCAGAAATATCCTGCTAGGCTGTCCAAATCTGACTATATTTTGATTGTACAGAGACTGATCAAATGTTCAGAGCTGAAACATGGCTCACTCTTTACTGTGAATAATTATACTATGGGCAGTCATCTGCACTGAAATTCTTGGAAGAGAATTTAAATATCAACTCACCTCATTGCTGTTTAAAAATAGAGACAAGTATGTCCCTCCTAATTGTCACTGCCTTGCAGCTCAGAGTGTTACACATTGTCACATGTTCCCATCCAGAGCTCAAGCTCCTCAGACACTTTTCCAGTCAAACTGTGCAGACTTTAAGTCCATACTTTTTTTTTTCTGTGATGTTTCTCTATAAACGTGTTTTCCACTTCCAAAAGCTCGCTTTCACCATCCATGAAGTGCATGAGAATCCTTCTATTTGCTTCCGTTGAAGCTGGATTGGGCCTTGGCATCCGGATCGGGGCTGTAGGTAGTTACTACAGCATTCATTTGACAAGCTGCATTTGGATGGAGCAGCACAGTAAACATTCATATAAAACTAAATAGTCAGATAGAATGCTAAGCTGGATCCTTGATAATTTTAACTCACAAATCTTTCCCATAACCATATTTTTCTGATTTTTCCTCTAATCTACAAGTATATTTTACATGTTAGCATGGGCCCTGCTTCATTTCCATCTTGGTTGGTGTGCGCACCTTTTGTAGGTTGTGCAGTGCAGAGGACTGCGGTGGGATGGAGGCTGCTGCAAGATTCACACTAATGTTGCATACACTTTTCTTCAGAGAATCCTTTTCAGTTTAGCTGGGAGTACAGGCTATGTCCTGCTTTGACCCCTGTGCAGAAAAGCAGCAGACATAAGAAGTCAGGTGTTGCAGAAATGCTGCCCCTGCTCAGGGCTTGGCAAGGGCTGGGGCAGGTGAGCCCTGAGTTGCTGGTTGTGCTTTGCAGCTCCACATACTTGGAAAATGTGCACCAGGACTAACGCTTGAAAATGTGAGCAGAAAATGTGCAGTAGCAGGATAGATCCCCACCCTTTAGTATGCAAAGCATGTCCACTAGGTGATGTACATGCTGCAAGAGCTGACATATTACCTGCCTTTCTTTCTGTTCATACTATTGTTTACCCTTTGGTAGTGAGGAAAACGTATTAAGTTCTTTCCAAATTAAAACAAAAGGATCACTATCTGCTTTCAGGAATTCATAAGCTCCACTGATGTACATTTTGACATCTTCTCTTTTTCTGATGTGATAGATTTTAGCTCTGCTTCATGTGTATTTATATGGCATATTCCTTAATATACTAGGGACACTTTTTATATTCTTGGTTTCCTTTTGGAATTGTCAGGAGTCCTAAAACCACTTTAATATTTCAGCATTCTGAAGCACTTTGCAGAAGAATATATGCATAGTGACAGAAAAAGGGGAGCTGGGTTATTTTGGAAAGATCACATAAACAAAAATTATGTATTGGCAGTCATTTGTGGGAATGCCACCTTTGTCACTCATTTTCAGTAAAATATGGCTTCTTATTAAAAACCACAACTTTTCAAGAGAAAAAATTCTACTGGTTAAATAAAGCATATCAAGCAAAAAGAGAGAGAAAAAATTATTTGAAAAGTTCATTTGTCTTGTCTTAATCCATTGTCTATGTTTTAGTTATTCAAATAAATATGTATTGAATATTCATCAAATTAATATTTAAATGTATTTAAAATCAAAGATATTTATTTTTAGTGCTGAAATATTTTTGTCTCTGCTGAAGCCGAGGTAATAGATTGTGCTGAAATAATACAGGTTTGGTGCTTCTTCTCTAACAAACACAAAAACACCAAAATGGAACTAATAAATTTGATTTCCTTTAATGTCGAAGTGCAGGAAATATTTTGCTGTTGAGGTTCCTGGAAGCAATAAATGCTATATTGACTGCCACGCAACACACACACACTTGCACTCAGGATACCTTGCCTAACAGGGAAACCATTGCCCTAAAACACATGCATACAGTTCCTTAACTTCCCACCTGCTGGGCAGCCACCTGCAATAAACAATAGTGGTCTAATATCAGACAGTAATAAAATAAGCAGCCATGAAGTGCTTTACCTAAACACCACTAGAAGTCCCTCAAAAGTTGAGCTGCAGGCTGGGGAATCCTTGCCTCAGAGGCAGAAGGGGGACCTCTCTTAAGACAACCCTCTGAAGGCCAGCACATTCCCTTTTTAAATATACCTACTGTAAAGAGACAGCGGCCTTCTGTAATGTGCATAATGGTGCACAGCTACAATGAGGTAATGGATCCAAGGTGCATGATCTGTTCCAGGTTTCCTTTTGTATATACACAGTCCCTCAGTGCTATGTCTCCAAAAAAGCACAGCGACATTTTGTATGTGGAAGGCTAACAACATAACTCTCTTATCTTTTTTACTGACATGTTGACAGTACATTATTCCACTTACATACAGGCTTAAATTGGGAATATAACTGCATTTCCCTGCTGACTGCAACTAACCAAAATACTGATCCTGCTCCTGTATTGAAAATTCAGCTCAATTTGGATTTCATAAAGAGGGGTAAAGTCCTCTCTTGGTATATCAGATCTCCATGTCTCCATCTGTAAATAAAAACAAATTGGTCTAAGCTGGGAACTCTATTAATATCATGACCTCAGTATGATGTAACTGAAACCGCATTTTCCACATCCCTCCTAACCACTGTTTATATTTGCATCAAACTAAGTTAAACAAAGATAGGTTTAAAAGCCTCTGTTTTGAAAAAAAACCAAAAAACCCCATATTTGTTCTTGAAGACAGTTTTTATTATAGTGATTGATTCAAAATGCATGTGTCTCTATAACCTGGGAAACTCCCCACAGAGGTCCAGAAATACTCTAGAAGCCACTTAGGTATTTTGGTATTCTAGTTCCCTTTACATTGTATTTACAATTGTGTATATACGCATATATTTTAACTGTTCATATGCAAATCAAAAGCCAGTTTAGACTTTACCTTGCTCAGGTATACTTAATCCTTCCATGGCTATTTCAGAATTCACAAGGCAACAATTCAAAAATCAAGTTTTAACTAGGGTGTAGTTCGCAGCTTAAGTTGAAAAATGCACATTATTATAAAGTAGATATTTTATTTTTAAAAAACCCTAACAATCAAGTGAACAAAGATGGTATTTCAAAGTTTCAGTTTGCTGTGGAAAAAACTCAGCTAGATAATTGAGTCTACTACTACTTCATTTGTTGGACTCTATTTAAAGCCTGGTTTATTTTTAGAAAGAAACTGATGAAATCTAGTTTGCTCAGGAATAGTTATTTGCAGATCAATAGCAACTTAAAATGTTGTCTCATATGCATATCATTACAGGGAAGATGCTTTGATACATCAGTCACTTACTATTTCTCCTTTCAGACAAACAGGAAAAGTAGAGTAATGAAAAAATTATGTCTTGCAGAAGAGAGAAGTATTTTTTCCCCTTTTGCTGGCAAAAGCTTTCTTTTTAAAAAATTTAAAGATGCAAGTTAAGAGGACATAGGAAGTAGATAAACCAAATTCTGAAATATTCGGAAAGAACAAAGCACAGTGTGAGAGATGCTATTTATAGAATAATGAGGAAATAAACATAACACTTTTAACACTACACAGTGCAGTGCACAAAATTACATTAAAGGGAAAGTAACAGAGAGGATGTCTTAGAAAATCCACATATTGTATGGCTAAAGAGCTAAATTGAGCCACCTTTAGTTGAATTCTGGTGCATATTCCATCAGTTTGTTGGAACTTTTCTTGAAATTAGGTGCTGCTGCATGTGTCAAAATCTCATCCAAAGTGCCATAATAATTTATTGCTCATCTGCAGAAACAACCTGATTCTGTCTCACTGAAATAACTGATGTGTTTGGCCACTGATTTCCTAGGAAAGGAGCCAAACTAGAACACTCACAGACCTTATTACTAAAAATATTCTTTTCAAATAATGTATTTTTAGCTCAAACTTTTTTCCTTACATAATTACTTGCTTTTTAACCATAGGCAAAAAAAATAAACAGAATGTATTTGATAGTTTTGTCCTACATAACAGAAAACAAGTAAGTCAAATTTAAAGGTGTTTTAAAAAATTTCAAAACTAGAAACTATCTTTAGTCTGCAACACATAAACATATTAAAATACATAAAGGAGTACTTTCCCTGTTTTGAGTTGTGTTTTTTCACTGCCAACAGTGACACAACTTACAAACTGTGTCTAAATCATCCAAGAGACCCAAGAAGCTGTGACTTCTGAACCACTTTCACCACCTATGAGACATGGTGCTGCAAAAGGTCCAGCTTACAGCAGCCCCTGCCACTTTGCAAGCATCTTAACAAGAAAATAAGCTTTTAGGAAGGTCCCGTGTCAGAAATTAACATTTGTGATTAAATATCTGCATTTCTGATGTCACTGAGGTATCTATGAGTTTGCGAAAGGGTATCGATATCTGTGTTGGTAGAGCCATGTTACGTGATGGCTGGCTCTCAGTCTTAAAACTGTGAGATCTCCCCAGGATTTGCAGCCAAAGGAAGAACTTACAGTTGGTTCTGTTCTTCAACTCTGATGTAGCAAATCTGCAATGACAATTTAAAAAAAAAGGTTCATATTTAAAATTAGAGCTAATGAATAATTTGTATTTGTCTATTTGATGACATAGCATGAGCTTCCATTTGTCGTTTTGAATTTTCCTTAGTTTATATAATGAGAAGGTTTTTATGGTGACCAGATCACTGCGAGAAGGTGAATACCTTCATGGTTATTTACAGAAGTATTTCCCTCTTCTCACAGTGACTAATTATTCAAACTTTATTTAATAAAAACCTACTTCTCTTCTTAACATTTTTTGCCTGGAAGCTTCCCAGCCTTTTTTGTTTATCTTCTCGTACAATTTTGAGGAGACAATGAACAATGTATATCTCCGCAAGCCCTCCCTTTACATTTCTTGGTCCATAAACAATGTTCTAGTGAAATTTGTACACAGCATCAAATTGCAGATCCTGATGAAATGTAGGCTTCAGTGATTTCAAGATGAAGTCAGTTTCTCTATTTTCTGTGACTTCTGTGAAATTGATTCCTTCAGATTTCCAATTTCAAAGCTCGAGATTTCTGTTTGTTAAATTTAGCATTCTTCAAGAAAATTATCTCCTTATTGGCATGGCTGTCACACGATCAGCATCTCAGAGACCAGTAACAGAGTCTAATATACTTGTTCATTCAGATATATCAGAACAAGGTTTCCTAATGAGTTTGCATGAGCTTTGGGATCCACTCCAATAGTTTAAGAAAGTTTGAGGATTCCTAGAGTTAACATCTGTTCATCTGAAGGCCTTTAAACAGAGCCATGTAAGATGGCAGATTTTCATCAGGTTGGATGTCATGTGTTGGGGGTTATTCTACATCACAAAAGCTATTGAATAGGCCTTACAGACTTTGTATATCTCACAGAGTATCTAGCTCACATATATATATATATATATGTACATATGTGCTCATATATATATATAAACTTTTCTATGTTCTACTTCTGTGTGGAATGAGTGAGAAGCAGGATAGCCACACATCTTAAAATTAAAAAAAAGGAATGAAAAGAAAAGAAAGAAGAGAAAAATGGGAAGCCCAAGAAACCAACCAGATATTTTTCTCCTTTGATGCTACTTTCACCATTCTTCCCTAAAGTCTCCCACTTAATGTTGTGTGTATGAGATTTTCCTGAATTCTTTCTTTCTAGATATCATGAGATTTGTGATTTTATCTCTTGGTTTTGGAGCTACTTACTTGGAACTCTTGTACCTGTATACTGCCCTTCAACTGGGTAAATATCAGTGTCAGATTTCATCTATCTGTCTGCCTGCTGAAGCCATAAAGGGTCACTGATAAATGCCTGAGCTAGCAGGGTTAGATCACTGCAAATCTGTGTAGCAATAGTGCAAAAGCAGTGTGTGATTAGTTTAACACATCTAGTTTCTGCAGAGATGCCAGTGTGTCAGAAGGATACTAACCTGCACTTTGGCCTTGATGACCGCTTCTACCGACAAGAGTGATTTCCATAAGTTTCCAGATGAACTTAATGTGAACAGATTTTGCAGTAAGGAAATCTGTCTGTATTTCAAATGTGTGAATGATCTCTACAGTCTAAACAGTACCTTATTAATAACATGGGAATCATGGGGCTGTCATTAGACATTATCAAAACCAAGAACAATCCAATAGAGAGAGAATATTGGACAACCATATGGACAAAAAAAGAATGATATAGCATGTTCTTGGTCTTGGCATCTGAAAGCTATCTGGAACAATAAGCTACAGGTTTCCAATCATGTCCATGTAATTGGAGTAGCACCATACCAAGACCATAGCTGCTGGCATCTGCTGAAACAGCTGTAGGCTGAGAAATATCATAAAATGCCAGAACTGGGAGTGTAGTCAATAGAGTCTTTAAACTATCAAAAGCACACTCCTGTTCTTTATCTTGTTTCTTTTCAATGTCTGCTCTAAGCAGTTAATAAAAAAGATTGGCCTTTTAAACAAGCATTTAAGTATGAATTTGCTTCGAATTTTATCATGCTGATGAACCATACTAGTTCTGATACATTTTTATATGGTAGTATTTCAAATACAGTCTTGATTTTTTTCTTGCTCCTATTTTACTTCATGTCTGTCACATATCCTGACTGCCAAAGCCTGTATTTTCCTGCTATTTTAGTCCAGGAGCTTCCATCACCTTCACAACTTGTGTTAAACTTAACAATGCAATGTTTCTCAAACTCCCAATAACCTATGATTATAATTATATACTCCCTTCAGGGCTCACAGGAAATCCTTTGGAATCATTCTGAGCTCTCTGTGATGCCAATCTGATGGTCAAAGCAGTATTTCTGAATGATGTCACCATTTCAACATTGTCATGATGTAGTAGACCTTGTCTGAGTTCCTATGTGCTTCTTGCAAGGTTATTGGTATATTGGTTCATTGTGAATTAGATCTCCCTGCTGACAAGAATAGAGTAAGAAAAGAACTCTTAAGTCTACTTGTGTGGTATTTTCACCACAACTGACGCCAAAGAAGCAAGCCAAGTAGCACTTCAGGTCTGAGTTCTAATCTGTAGGTTATCCTAAAATAATTTCTTCAAATTGTGGAAAATACAACTTTATGCAGTACTTGGCATGAGATGAACATATACCACTTCAATTGGTTTAAACCATCTTTTTCCTGAATTTGGCAGATTTCACCAAACTGGCCTTGTCTCCTCTGTTCATTGTGCAAAAGCTATTTGAAAGACTTACCTATAGTGACATTATTAGGGGAAGAAAAAATCATCAGAAGAGGATCTTTGCCTGAATAACCAAAGCAGACATTGGTTCACTGCGTGGTATGTCTCCATCCAACTAAGCTTTTGACCGCTACTGTGTAGTTCTTCGCTGCAGCCCTAGAATTTTAGACTTATTTAGAAAGAAAAATCAAACAAAAAAGGAAGGAGAAAGGATTTATTTTTCATTGTTCTTAATGGATACATAAGGAATTCTTTCCAGATTGCTTCTGCATTTCTCTTGGTCTATGCTGTAAATGATTTCAAATTGCTCATGTCCCAGACCTGTCTCACCTTTTTGTTCCTTGAAGCCAAAGAGTACAACTGAAACTTCCAGGACCAGCCTGATCCCTCATCACCAAAGCAAAGTGGAAATTACAGTCACTATCTCAGGGATATCAGGACAAGGACACCAAAACTGGGCTTGGCAGTATCTGCTTCTTTACATTTTGTCTGCTTACCTGTCCTCAATTTCTTCGTACTCAGGTTCCTATTCCACAGTAAAGGTAAAGCATAGCTGAAAATAAGGAGGTGCCTGAGAGCATGCATCCTTTCTGCATGGTTGAGGGTCAGAGCTGTCACCTTCCTTCTCTGTGTGGAAACAGTCACCCTGGGATCTCTGGTTTGTGTACATGTTGATTCATGTCCAATTTCCTTGATAAGGCTTGATCAAGCTTGCCTCCTTTCCTCCCTCTCTCCCTCCCTCTCTCCCTCCCTTCCTTCCTTTCTTCCTTCCTTCCTTCCATCCTTCCTCCCTCCCCTTTCTATCCTTCTCACAGCAACTTTCGTTTTTCATAACTTATTATTGCTGTGCCACTTATCCCACATTTTTAAAAATTTATCTTGGCTTTTAACTGCAAGATTTCTGTGAGACGTATTTGTCAGTTCTTTACAATTCTACATATCAGGCACTCTCTGATGTGTTCATTCTTGTTGGTATCAAAGCCACAAGGCTTTCTGTATTCATTTTGAGTCTATCTAAAGACTTAAATCACATCAGAATGTGCTTATCAAACATATTAAGGGCAACATCTTAGCATCACCTTCCTTTAGAAAGACAAATGATTTATAAATAATTTCTGCTTGACTTCACATTGGATAAATTGATGTGCTAACGTATACATCACCACTCTTCATGCTAAAGTGTACTTCATCACTTCTTGTGCTAAGTTTTCTGTACTATTAATTTCACACATGCTATTTGATTATATACATGTCTGGAAATCTGGACAGCATTGCATTTTGTTAAACAATAAATTTCTGATATGGTGTCATAAAACAGTACAAAGAGAGAAAGAGTTACTCTTTTTCACAGGTGTAACTTCTAGAGGCCAGTGACAATGCTGGGGACAACGTTCAGTGTGTCATTGTGGTATTTCTTTAAAAAACCTGTAATGTGGTTTACATCTCTTTCTATAATCATATTCATGCTTCTGGCCTTGTGAATTAGGAAATAAAACTTCCTTTATTGTATTTGCAAATGCTTCTCTGTGTTACTAAGTACTTCTATTTCCCATGAGAACTAGAGTAACAGAGAATACAAGACTGGGGGGGGAAGGGGTGCGGGGCAAGGGAAAAGTATGATCCCTTTTCTCATCTCTTATGTCAGTCATCAAAGTCATTGTGGTATTCTAATCAGAAATATGAAATCTGCCCATTTATTTGTCAACACATTGGTTAGTGGCTGTATCAGATTCTCAGTGCCAAGGTAACAGAGATCCCAGCACAAACGTATCTGCCAAAAACTTCCCTTTCCTATATCAGCCAGGAATACCCAGGAGTGACCCCACTGTTCTGCCCCAGCTCTCACAGAACTGGCCTTCCGAAATACACTCTAGTGTGAATCCATTCAGAGCAGGTGAGACTTTTCAGCTCTGCTGTCCACAGTCAGATGAGATGGAGCTCACTACCATTGCCACCACCGCTGGTCAGGGAATCCTATTCCTTTATAGGATCTACACCTTTATAGGAGGCTCAAAAAGACTATCACCATCTCTGCTCTGGTGACACTCTTGGCTTTGTGAGCTCTCACTCTACCAGTTTTGATAAGTCCAAAATAGCGCCCTCAGCTCATCCAACAGTAATCTTGGTTCCCTACTGAGAGACAGACTTCAGTATCCCACCAAAGCCAACTCACCATAGTCAGATTTACACCACCCAAAGCAAGCATTGTGCAGTAGCACCTGCAGTCTTGCAGAAATAGGGTGCTGATAGCAACACAGGATGAGCTATACATGTTGAAATACGACCCAATTACCAAAAAAAAAAAAATCTTCTTTGGAGAAAGTAACAGGAGATATATGTATAAAAATAAAAGGAGAGGTGTCCAGAGCAGGTCTTCTGGTTCTTCCCAGTAGAGGGAGTTGGGAGTTCCCTCCATTTCCCTCCATCGTTTCCTCTACTCATGTTGTGTAAGTATAGGATTTAAAATTACAGCAAGAGAGAAGAAAAGCTCTTTTATTTCTGTACATATTAGCTTCCTACACAGGGTGTGTCATTCTTCCAGACTAACTAAATGTCTTTCTTGGAAAACTGTTTACACTATTTGGATGTCATTATGCAACACTCTAGGATGGGTATCTGTAGCAAAAATACCACAGATCATTTCAAAGGTTACTCACACTATCAAATATACTATTTTGAGTCGTGTGCTTTTTCAATCACTCAGAAGAATTGGCAAGCATTGTTTCTTTAAAAAGGAATCAAGAATAGGTCTGGGTTTATGGCAACTATAGTTCTTGGTAAGGAAGAAAATAAGGGGAAATGACTCACAGGGTTTCAGATAAGAACAAAGTGTTATAATGGTACTATGTCATAAAGTGCATGATCACAGTATTTAACACTACAAATATTTTCTCAGATTCTCTAGTGATTATCATAGTTCTCTGCTCTTACATAGTGGTTTTCACCAGTGTACTTAATATTCAATAAAAAAATCCCGTTAGCAGGTGAGGAAACAGCAGCACAATGTGAACAAGAGCCACAACATCCAGAAGGTCACCAGCACAGGATCAGCCTTGGACCAGTATATTGTTCTCAGCTCCGGGGAGCACAGCTGGCCTCCCACCCCATCCCCACCCAACAAATGCAATCTAATGATAGGTCCCAAGGAAGAAGCATGGAGGAGGAATCCCGTTCTTCTCTCAATGATAGACTTTAATAGTCACAAGCTACCAGCTTTCCTTCTCAATGAAAGAAGATCTCAGCAAAGTTACATACCTTCTGTACCTCCCAATAAATCAAAACCTACTCTAGGACACATGTGAGAGTTTCTCATTGAAAGGAAAGGGCATCAACACAGGGCTATAAACACAAAGGAAACACTGGCAGCTATGTGGAGGCACACTTTCTTTCAGACTGAGCCTGTCCTACTGTAAAATGATCAAAATTGGAAAACCTCTCCAAACCTCTTAATAAGCTTAGGAGCTGCAGCATCACAGAAATTAAAATAGTCTCATGCACTAGGCAGACATGGTTTCTTTCCAGGGTATTAATCAGTCAGCCTTAAAGAATTTTAAAATGAGCCTATTATTAATTTGTGCTGTGGTAAATTTTAGAGTAATGCTAATTGCTTAATATTAAAAGCCAAGAAAAGTACAGCGGTTCACATTGCTAGGTTTTGTAATTTTTTTTTCCCCAAGAAAAAAATACTATGGCATCTTGATTCTATTTTTATCAACTTCCTTTTGAAGTTTTATTGACCTGGGGTGCACAGGTCCATCGTAGAGTACTACTTAGCTGACAGTACAAAAGCATATTTAATCTGGTCAGACACAAATACTGAAATTTGTCACCATTAGAAGCTCTTTTGACTCATAAAGGGAAACAGCAGTATTCCTTAAAAAGGGTGTTATCCCAACCTGTACCAAGGCACTGCAATACACATACAACATGGTGACACAACATCCTACTACATTTTGGACCTCTCCCCTGGTATTTTGCTCTCAGCAACACTGCACGAGCACAGAATGATAGTTTGGGCCTGACGTGCAAAATGTTAAGTCCCTTTGTACTTTCCCAGATTAGATTCTCCTGCTACATTTGATCAGATATAAGTTTGACTATTGATGGCCTGCCTTTAATTTCTCATGGTTAATTATTTTTTGCATATTATACAGCTAATATAGTACAAAGACAAACATGAAAAAAAAGTTTGCCAAAGCACATTCCATACAAGTCCTACCTGTTGTTCTGGTGAGGGTCTGGAAGGTTCAAAAAACAGGGATGGCTTACTGATAAGGGACTTTTTGGCTGCTTCAGCACATGCCTGCTCTGATTGTGGTGTTGTAAGTGCTTTTCTCTTCTGACATTATCCAGGCAAATCCAGGCCAGTCTAACCCTGGCAGTCAGTACATAACCTGTCACCTATTTTGGTGGCACCAAATTTTGTATCACTTTTAATTTGGGTTTCTCTGGCTTTTTCCTCTTGACTGCCACCGCTTTCTTGATAATGCATCTCTTTTCTTGATGCGTTTTCTTCCCTGCAGTTTCATTTCATGGCACTGTTTTGAAACAGATGCTCTGGCTACTTGCACAGTTAGTCCTGCCAGCTTCATGATTCTTCCTTGCTGTTTTTGACTGTAACCCTCAATTTACTAAGGCCTAATTGTAAGAGATAATGGGAAAAAAGACCAAGTAGGCAAAACATAAAATGTAATTTAAGACTTTCAAGCATACATTTTCTACAGCATATTTGATTTTTCAGTAATAAGAATTTCTGGTTCTATGCTTTTTATTCTGGATGTAATGAAAACATATTCTTCCTGTAACTTAGTGGAAATAAAATGAGCTGTCTAGTAAGACAGAACCTCTGGGAAGGGAATTGGAAAATAGTCTTTTGTTCCTCATCTGCCCCTTACTTATTTTGGTAGAATCATCATGGTTATTTAAAGCTAGGTGCATAAATCGGTATTTAAAAATACAAACAGATTGCTGGCTTTATGTATAAAATTTGTACATAATATTAATATTACTTCAGTGAGGACTCCATAGTTAGGATCTCTGCTATTAAAGAGGTATTGCTGTATGTCATAGGTATATAATCTTAAGCATCCAGTTTTTACATTTTCAATCTCAATGTTAATTTTAAATTCACTTGAAAGTTTCCCACAAACACAACAGAAAACCAAGTAGTTATCTATGACAATTTAATATTTGAAACTCCTTGGATTACTGCATTTGTGACTCAGTATTTTATTACCATAAGATTTGGATTTAAAATGAGAGATGTTTTCCTACAAGTGTAGTGGACTAGCAAGCTTTTAGAAAAATTGTCCACTTTATATTTCTCCTTCTGTGAACTCCCTCTGTCTTTTGAGGAGAAGAAATTATTTCTCTACACAACATTTCAGTCAGGATTTCCAGGAAAACAGAATGCGATCCTAGAGAAAATCTTTGCTCAACAGTTTGCACTGCCCATTGGAATTTATGGTTCTTAATGTTAAAGAGTATTCATTGAGTGTAAGACCATTTATTGGTCATAAGGCTATTCAGTGGTCATAAGGCCATTACATACAGAGCATTGAGTGTGCTTCTGTCGATTTAATGTTGAGAAGGTGTACTTAACCTTGATGATTAGAGGTAACATTACCAAAAGGCTCAAAGGAAGAGATAAAGATAAACCCGTGTATTAATTATCTTGGAATTAACTCTCATGACAATATTTGTGCCAATACAGCAAAAGCAGGAAAGATAGAGTGAGGCAGACTTTTTTTTTTAGTGGGAATTCCGAAGGTTAAGGCAGGAAGAAGGCACAAAGTGGTTCTATTGGTTTTAAGCTCTTGAGGTCCAAATCTGAATACTATCAGGAATGTTTGTTAAGACAAAATCATTGATGTGGTAAAATAAAACCACAAATAGCACCAAAGTTTACATATTATTAAAAAAATCCTATACAAGTATGAATTTTTAAGATTATGTTGTCTGATAGGAAAAGTCCTGTGAAATAAGAGAATATATATAATTGTGAAATGTCATTTGTAACCCTCAGTATGTCAAACTCCCATAGGTTTAATTAAGGTGGGTCAATTTTTCAGCAAGTCTGGAGAGATTTAAGACTGCAAGAGTGTCATAGTATAAGGTTATGTCATGGCTAGGCTTCGCGAACGAAGATTTGGGAAGGGCTCTACCCACTTTTCTTGCAAGCGCGTTGGTGGCTAAAAAGGCCAATACGAGAGAGGCAAGTCCGGTTGCAAAAGACACAGCAGAAAGACTCCTTAGATGGTATATTCTGCAAGGCACGATTCTTTCTGCGTTGTCTTTTCTCCTCAAGGGTGATCCTGCGTGCTTTCTCAAAAGCATCAGCAGCGTTATAAATGGTGTGTCTCCAGGCCTCCCGATTGGAGGCCAGAGTGGACCAGTTATGGTGGTCAATATGCCCGAGGCTGAGTTGTTGCTTCAGGGAGTCCTTGTATCTTTTCTTCGGAGCTCCTCTCTTGCGGCAGCCGGTGGCAAGTTCACCATAAAGCAGGATCTTAGGGAGGCGGTGGTCCTTCATCCTGGAGACGTGCCCTGCCCATCGCAGTTGCGTTCTCAGTAACATGGCCTCAATACTTGTAATTGCTGCCTGTTCAAGAACAGATGTATTGGTCACATAATCTGACCAGTGGATGTTTAGGATTGTACGGAGGCAGCGTTGATGGAAGCGTTCTAGGAGACGCAGGTGGTGGCGGTAGATGACCCATGATTCGGAACCATATAAAAGAGTAGACAGCACAATGGCTCTGTAAACACTGATCTTGGTACTTTTCTTCAAGTGTTTATTACGCCATACTCTTTTATGGAGTTTTCCAAAAGCACTATATGCCTTCGCTAACCTATTGTCTATCTCCCCGTCGATCTTACCATCCGAGGAGATGAGGCTGCCTAGGTAATTAAACTGTTGGGCTGATTTGAGTTCTGACTGGCCAATGGTGATGTGGGGATGATGGAAGACTTCCTGAGGTGCAGGCTGATGGAGAACTTCTGTCTTCTTTAAGCTGACTTCCAGCCCAAAGAGCTCAGCAGCATCTGCAAAGCAGGATGTTAAACGCTGCAGAGCTGCTTCTGTGTGGGCAACAAGGGCGGCGTCATCAGCGTAAAGCAGCTCCCGGACAAGATGGTTTAGGGTCTTAGTATGGGCCTTCAGTCGCCTTAGGTTGAATAGGCTTCCATCAGTACGATATCGAATGTAGATACCGTCCTGATCATCAAGGTCTGCCGTGGCCCTTTGGAGCATCATACTGAAAAAGACTGTGAATAGGGTAGGAGCGAGAACGCAGCCTTGTTTCACACCATTCTTTATTAGAAAGGGCTCAGAAAGTGAGTTGCCATATCTGACTTGGCCGTGCTGATCCTCATGAAGTGAGATGATCATTTTAAGGAACTTGGGGGGACAACCTAAACGTTCCAAAATCTGCCACAGACCTTTTCTGCTCACAGTATCGAAAGCCTTGGTGAGGTCGACAAAGGTTACATAGAGACCTTTGTTCTGTTCCCTACACTTCTCTTGCAGTTGTCTGAGAACAAATATCATGTCTGTGGTGCTCCTGTTGGCTCTGAAGCCACACTGACTTTCAGGTAGAATATCTTCTGCTATAGCAGGTATTAGTCTGTTCAGGAGTATTCTTGCCAAGATTTTGCCAGCAATGGAGAGCAGAGTAATACCACGGTAATTTGAGCAGTCTGATTTAGTACCTTTCTTCTTATACAAGGTGATGATGACAGCATCACGAAGGTCTGATGGTAGTTCGCCTAGTTCCCAACAGCGCACCACAAGCTCATGAAATTTAGCATGGAGTGCAAGGCCCCCATGTTTCCAGACTTCAGGTGGGATTCCATCAACCCCAGCTGCCTTGCCGATTTTCACCTGCTGTATGGCCTTGAGGGTTTCTCCTAAAGTGGGAGCAGTATCCAATTCATACTTCACTGGTTGTTGTGTGATGGACTGAATTGCTGAGTCTTGGACTACACGGTTGGTACTGAAAAGAGTCTGAAAGTGTTCAGACCATCGATTCAGAATGGAGGTTTTATCTGTCAGAAGCGTTTGACCATCTGCACTGAGTAGTGGGCTTTGGACTTGGTATGTAGGCCCGTATGCTGTTTTCAGGGCCTCATAGAATCCTTTGTGATCCCCTGTATCTGCACATAGTTGAGTTTTTGCAGCTAGATCGATCCACCACTTGTTCTGGATGTCACGGAGTTTCTGTTGGAGCTTGCTGCAAGCAAGACGAAAGGCTGTTTTTCTTGCGTGACAGGATGGCAGTGCAAGGTGTGCTTGGTGGGCAGTTCTCTTCTTCCTCAACAATTCCTGGATTTCTTGATTATTATCATCAAACCAGTCCTTGTTCTTCTTGAGGGAGAACCCTAAGGATTCTTCAGAGGATTGCAGAATACTGCTTTTAATATGATGCCAAATTGTTTCAGGAGAGGAATCTGCAGAATCTGTGGAATGGTTATCAAGCTTAGTTTGAAGGTTTGCCTGGAATCTTTCTCTTACTGTGGCTGATTGGAGATTGTTGACTTGGAGTCTTTTCCTTGGGATACTGCCCCTTTTGGGTTTGAATTTGAGAATAAAGTTGAGTTTACAGCGCACAAGCCGATGGTCTGTTTGGCATTCTGCGCTGGGCATCACGCGGGTATGGAGGACATCGCGGACATCTCTCCGTCGCACCAAGACATAATCAATGAGGTGCCAATGCTTAGACCTGGGGTGCATCCAGGTTGTCTTCAGACTATTTTTCTGCTGAAAGATAGTATTGGTGATGGTAAACTGTTGCTCCGCACAGAATTCTAGCAGAAGTCGACCATTATCGTTGCAGTTTCCAACACCATGCTTGCCTAATATTCCTTTCCATGCTTCAAAATTTTTACCTACTCTGGCGTTGAAATCACCAAGGATAATGATCTTATCATCTGCTGGTACCTTTTGGGTAAGGCAGCGCAGGTCAGTGTAAAATTTATCTTTTTCAGCAGGGTCAGCTTGGAGAGTTGGGGCATATATACTAAAGATGACAACGTGATGCTTGTTGTTTAGTGGAAGGCGTAGGGAGATAATGCGGTCAGAGTGACCTGTCGGCAGATTTTCGAGTTTAGGGACAATAGAGTTTTTGATCATGAAGCCGACACCTGAGAGATGTTTTTCAGTTCTGGACTTACCTGACCAAAAGAGTGTGTAACCGGCACCATGTTCTCTGAGGCTGCCTTCCTCGTGAAGGCGAACTTCACTGAGAGCAGCAATGTCAATGTTGAGACGGGCCAGTTCATGGGCAATTAGGGCAGAACGTCGCTTAGGACGACCGCTCTCCGCAGAATCGAGCATGGTTCTGATGTTCCAACATGCTAAAGTTAATTTAGGTACACCTTTGGAGGCAGGTGCATGCCTTTGACTTTTGCTCTTTGTGCGACCGCATTGGAAGAAGATGCCCGTTGGTCTGCGGTTAACCAACCGGGTGAAGGTGGAGATGAGCTTTGTTTAGGCCACCTTTTCTAGGCCCCTCTCCGAGTGGAGCAAGCAGTGCTGTCCTTGAAAAGGCTGCTTGGACGTTCAGGGTGCTGCCCCAAGAGACTCTCATCTCCGTCAGTCTCAAATGACCAATATCCTGAACCGCCTGCATGCAGGGTTGGGTCTGCGGCTCCCAGTGCACCTTTCACCTACCGTTTCGACCCTCGCCCGTCGCTACAGGACTTTTTGCATGTGGGTAAAGCCTTCAAGCCTGCGCAATGGATTTTTTAGGTGAGATGCAGTATGCGCGAAACTGAACCCACCCTTTAATCCTAAGGTTCATCTGCCAGGGCCGAGCAAGCTTGGACAGTGGCAGCGAGGTCCTCAGGACGTAGGTTTGATTAGAGTGACCTTCTCTTAGATGGATGGCCTTACAGGGCTAAGCGAGCTCCATCTACCCGGGTTTGAGATTAGAGTTGTCCTTCTCCTAGGATGACTGCCAGAAGGCTAACGAGCTCATCCTGCCCAAGAACGTAGTGTATCTGGTCCTACGGTTTTGACCTGTCTGGCATGGGTGACCCTACTGAAGGCATGAACCAACACCAGCATAGCTCGCAACCATATAGGGGTACACAGGCTACATACCTGTTACCACAATTTCGGCAAGTCTTACATTTCCTACTTTACTAACACATACCTATACACAATCTCAAGGAGAAATCCAGGAACAACCCTTTGACCTATCCACACTTTCAGGACATAACAGAGCAAAGCAAATATATCCAGAACATGATGAACCTG